>NC_012872.2:20036853-20348784 GCF_000003195.3 Sorghum bicolor
AAAGGAAAAAAATGGACCGGCTTAAATTGGGAAAGGAAACCAAATTCAGAGAGATCAGAAATGAAGCCGACATCGCCAGCAGATCTCGAGGAGCCGACTCGTGGCGTGGCCGCGTGGGCCGCCGGCACTCCTTCCCGTTGCCGGGACCAGGGAACGGACAAGGAGGTCGGCAACATTTTCCCGATCGAGAAGACAAAATGGGCGTGACGGGGGCTATCAAGTCTATTAGGCTTTATTTAGTTTCGAAAAATTTTTGGTTTTCAAAATTGTAGTATTTTTGTTTTTATTTGACAAATATTGTCCAATTATAGAGTAATTAGGTTTAAAAAATTCATCTCGTGATTTACAGGTAAACTGTGCAATTAGTTTTTATTTCGTCTATATTTAGTGTTCCATGTATGTGCCGTAAAATTCGATGTAACGGAGAATCTTGAAAAGTTTTTGGTTTTTGGGTATACTAAACAAGGCCTTTTTGTGTTGGGAGGTGAAACTTATCATAGAGATTGGTGTAAGTCGTACTTCCTCCATTCCAAATTATAAGTCATTCAAATCTTGAAGAGTTAAATCATCTTAAGTTTGACTAAATCTATATAGTAAGATAATAATATTTATGGTATCAACTTAGTATCATTAACTGTTCATTAATTATATTTTCATAGTATACTTATTTGATGTTATAAATCTTTGTAATTTTTTATAATTTTAGTTAAAGTTGAGATGTTTTGATTCTCTAATATTCTTAGAATGACTTATAATTTAGGAAAGAGAAAGTATTTTTTATGTGAGCTAACATTATTTTTCTCTCATAATAAATCAGTGAATAGTATTTTCAAGCCCATGATTTTTTAGACAAGCTACCGTGCTAGTGATGGTGCACGCAGACTATGGCGACGGAGCGGCCTGTGACGTCTGACGACGTACTTACATGACCAAATTTAATAATAATTACTAATAAACAAAACATATATACAGAGATGATGACATACTCCAGGCCAAGTCCAAGGCCATGCATGTCGGTCGGCGAAACTCGGCATGTCGGCAACGGGATCGACATGCCCGTGCTCTTGGATACTTGTTCGTGTGCGAACAACGGTTCGTGCGTGACATGTGAATGAAAATATAAAAAGACAGGTGACACTGACGTCTCAAAAATTTTCAAGATTTCACATCACATCAAATCTTTAGTCGCGTGCATAAAGCATTAAATATAAACGAAAATAAAAACTAATTGCACAGTTTACCTGTAATTTATTAGATTAATCTTTTGAGCCTAGTTACTCTGTGATTGAACAATGTTTGTCAAATAAAAACAAAAATACTACAATAGCTAAAAACAAAAAATTTTACCAACTAAACAAGGTCTGACAAGTTGGGAGAAAGCGAAGTCAGTCTAAACCAAACGGAGATTAGATTTGCATGGGTTCGATCTCTGCAGCTTTCCTTTGTCTGCCGACTGAATAAACACGGGCAGGTAGTCGTTTGTCGCCGCGATCTTGCCACTGCAGTTTTCTTACACTAATAATAACATAATACAATTAATTGCATCCATAGTGTATCTACTCTACATTTCTTTTCATCAATAGGACACTCCTAATAACCGAGAAACTGCATGGTTTGTATATTCGTTAATTAGGGATGACGTGACGCTACACAATTAAAGAAGAGAGGACAAAATGGTTTCTTAGATAAAAAAAACATATTCAATACAGATATGGAGGGAGTAGATGACAGAGAGAAGATACGAGTATGTGATTAGAGAAAAATATTTTATAAAAACTATTCTTTGAAACATAGTCCTATATATAGTTTTTATATAATTTTAACATTATCTTTCACAAAAGAAATAATTTTTAGCATCACAGGGCTGCCCTTTATATACAAGTACAACTCTTGTATATTTATACACAGAATGAACGGATCATTGATATACGATTGGATAGAAATTTATTGTTTGTCTTTGTTGTGTACTCATATTAATTCTACAAAGAAAAAATCCAGATAATGACAAAAAGTTGCGTGCGCACGTCAGAAATTGCGGCTTCAGCTGATATGTGATAGTAATCTGCATATATATGCCGGCGGCCATCCTAACGTGACACACGGAACTGGAGAAGCTAGCGGGCTTGTTTGAGCTTATTAGCTAGTCATTTAATAGTGTTTTTCTCTCACAACAAATCAATTAACAGTACTTTCTGTTGTGATTTATCAGCCAAACGAACAAAACGATAGCTGTAAATCGTGAAACAAATCTTTTAAATCTAGTTACTTTATAATTGGACAATATTTATCTAATAAAAAACAAAAATACTACAATATCAAAATTCAAAAGCTTTTTGAATCTAAACAAAGCCTTCGTTATACTACATTTTGTTGTGCAGCAAAAGGCACTCGATCTTCCGATCGTACCGGCCGGTAACGAATGTGCCTTGGCATTGCCGACACAATCATGAATCCTAGCTAGATTTCTCATCAAGAGAGAGAAATTTTTTTCACATAGCTATAGATCCAGCAAGGCAGTCTCAAAAGATGAAATGTCATCGGGTCCCACCAAATTCTGGATATCCGATGCTCGCTAGGTCCTAGGTTTCACATTTGTTAGGTCTGGACCAGAAGCCAACAAGATTGAGGCGAACCTAATCTTAACTTTCTAGTGCGTACGGAGTACTATGATTAGCTCACATCATGTACTACATTCCAAAAATGCAATGCAAGCACGCTTTTGTTAGCAACTTTTTAAGCAAAGGAAAAGTCCGTACAGCACTTATACTAAGGCCGTGTTTAGTTTTTGAAAGGAAAAAATTCCGCGACACTATAGTATTTTCGTTTGTTTGTGGTAATTATTGTCCAATCATAGACTAACTAGGCTCAAAAGATTTGTCTTGTAAATTTCGACCAAATTGTGCAGTTATTTTTTATTTTCATTTATATTTAATACTCAATATATACATTTAAAGATTCGATGTGACGAAAAATCTTAAAAAATTTTAGGTTTTAGGATAAAAGTAAACAAGGTCCAACAAAATGCCACGTCGACCGAGAACAATTTTTTATAAAAAGGCAAAGCTTCGTCGATTTTTCTTAGACGAATAAAATAAAAAAATTATTTACAGAGAATTTCTATGGAAACCAGAAAATCACTGAACGACTAAGGCACGAGGGCCAACTACTATGGCACACGCGGCATCCACCAATGTGAACGAAAAAGAGAGAAAAAAAACTCTCTCGACAACAATCCTAACCAGTAAAGATGCTACTCCACATTGGCGATGGGTCTTTTTGCCAACTGGTACTGCTGAATGTCGTGTTGCAAAGAAGAGCGACTTATAAAAGTTGTAGAAATTTTTATAAGAAAGTCCTTCTATTTTATTCCTTCCATGCGTTCCGCCAAAAGTAGATCATAATTCCATCCACGTTGTTCCTTTGTCTTGTTTGAAACTGGGATGACATTTGCACCAATAGTTGTGTAGTGATCCATTCGTTCCCATGGAGTCGAGCACCGAGAAGTTAACCATTGTTTTAAATATGACCAAACTTGCTTTGAGAAAGCGCAATCTTTACATAAGGGATTTGGTGTTTCATGATCTATCCTACATAATTTACAAATTTGGTCATGTGCCCAGTTGTGCTTCAATAAGTTATTGGTGGTGAGTATCTTCTTGTGTAAAAGTGTCCAAGCGAAAAACCGGCATCTAGGCTTTGCCTCTGTCTGAGTTTGCTAAATGAGCCTTCAAATTGGATCTGGTATGCACTCTTTGTTGTGTACTCTCCATCCACTATCAAACGCCATTGTATGGAATCATCATTATTTTCTTATAGCGTGACTCCATGTAAATTTTCCCATAATATTACATACTCCCGAATTTCATGTGTCGTTTTAATGGGAAGGATGTGTGAGATCGATCAATTATCTTGAGTGTTTTTTGGATTGTTATTTTTTTCTCTTTTCTTTCTGGAACAAAGACGGCGCAAGAGACCTTTGTTGTCACTCCTTCTATCCATGATGATGTCCAAAAACAGGTTATCCTTCCATCCCCTACCGTCACCACCGTGGAAGCAGCAAAAAGCTCATGGTCTCTGCTATCACACGGTAACACTAGTCCATTCCACGCTTGATCTTTATTTATGTTTTCATTGGAACCATAACCATCTTAATCTTAGCGCCCTCGAAAAATATTCTAGGTCTAAAATCCGGAGCCCTCCTTTTGTTTTTGGCCGGTATGTTGTTGGCCAGTTCACTAGAAAGTGCTCACCATACATCTTGTCTAGAGTTTCGCCCCTCCACAGAAAACTCCTTCACAAGCGTTCGATCTTTTCGGTTAGCCATTTTTGTTTAGGAAAAGCTGTCACCGAGGACAAAATTGATGGGTGATTATTCTAAATTAAACGAGCTCATCATAATTCACGGAAGCTCACAAAAACATCAGTATTTGCCTCAGGCGGGCCTTTTATAGATCTATTTGATAACAATAACAATCTTACTTTTATAATCTACTCCAAGCAAATGAGCAAACCAAATAAGGGATATATATACAAGACATATGATTTTTGCACGGTCGCCTGCTCTAGCAACAGCCAAACTCCAATAAAGTCAATTGCGGAGGCGGGCAATTGGAATTAGCGAGGAGGGAGCAACCGCCATCAGAACAAGACAAGCTTATCGCTATCGGAGCCAGGCGGGCTGGCATACCACTATCGGTGCGGATTGTTCAGGCTGATATTGTACGCTGTGCTACCTTCTTAATAAAATATACATGAAGTCGTATTTTTGAAAAAAAAAATAATAACCATACACATGGTAAATCAGATGTCACATGATCCACACATAAACTACACATCTCCACATTATATTTATCAATTCCTTTCCCCTCGGAGCTCGATTTCTAAATTAGCAAGCCATGCTATATACTAGTCTATTCACTTATTAAAAAATCATAACTGAACTGTTGACTAATTTGACAGATAAACTCAAACGAATAACAACCAGGTTTGGCCACGTACACACTAGCTACCTCTAGCAGCTACAAGTAAACGCGTAGCTAGGTTTCACATCATTTGTTTTGGTCCACAAATTAAACGAGAGTCGAGCAAAAGCTTTGGTTGGCGTTTACATAGCCCAACTTTCATGTTTACATCGGATTAGCTGACATCATGCGCATTTCATCAAGCGCACTTTTTTTAAGCAAAAAACTAATACGTCGTTCGTGCACGTACGTACCAACAATATCAATTTTGATGCATTAAATAATTAATTTCTATGTTCTGTCAATGTACGCACTAAAACAAAAGATTATTTTTCTGTGTGTAGAAAAATGACACAAATGCCTCCTACAATCTTGATTTTGCCGCATGTTGACCGTACATGTCCGTGGATCGGAACAAAGCAGATGAATCCTCATCAAAGTATAAGCTAGACCTTGGTTCTACCTATCCTAGGTGCCTACAGACATGAACAGAACAAATATGACCTCCATCTCCTTATCTTCTTGATGTATCCTGTATACTATTTACATGAAGAGAAAACAGAACAAGTGAGGAAAATTAAAAATGATGAGGCCAAGAACGAACACACGAAAAGGTTTGCTTGCCGTGCAATCTCTCTTTCTGATTGACCAGTTGAGTTGCATACATCATTCAAATCAAACGTGTACTGATTTCTCCTAAAAACATACGCTATATATGTTATATATATTCCGACCAAGCAAGATTAAAAAAAAAGTTGTAAACTCAGCTAATTGCGTGCCACTACAGAGGAGAGGATGGACCAAGAATCGAGTTACCAAAGCTTATATTGATCTGATCGGGCAGAGCAGGAATCGGATTCCGAACCAAGGAGAGAGACCTTCAACTTGGCACACGCCCAAGCGTGAGGCGTGCCGGCCGGCGGCGTCGGCCATCGACGATCAGTAGTAGCGGTAGACGACGTACGAGTTCCGGCGGGGCGGGCGTACGTGGCAGAGCATGAAGAGCACCAGTGCGATCATCATCGCCAGCAGGAACCCCTTGGGGTCAAGGACGCCGGCGGTGTCACCTCCGCCGTCGTCGTCGCCGCCGTTGCACCCCATGCAGCAGCACGACCCCGATCCCATGGCGGTGGGCGCGCCTCCTCTATGGAGAGATCGAGGAGGAGAGCTAGCTAGCTCCCTGTGGATCACCTGGTCGTCGATCTCCCTCTGGCTCTGAGGCTTGAGTGAGAGGGGAGTGGCCGGGGGAAGAGACAGATGGTTGCTTGCTTCGAGTGTGGAGAAAGGAGGCAAATGGTTGCTTGGGACGCAAAAGGGGAGGACGGGACGGACGATACACAAATAGTAGTACAACTCATTTGTTTACTACTAGTACCATCCATGGGCGCAGGTCCAAGAAGAAAAGGCCGGTGCAGAGACGGCAGGATCTATGGCGCGTGAGGACCCACATGTCAGTGAAGATAACAGAGCAAAACCGTTTGGACTTCTCATCTTTCGCAAAGTTTTTTTTTTTTTTTTTTGACGAGATCTTTCGCAATGGGCTGAACTGAACTGTTCTAAACTGTTGACTTTGATTTATTGGCGTAATGTCGTTTTCACTTTTGAAAAAGTACCCTTTGGAATTCCACTTCAGCAGGACTAAAATGGGATGGATGACTTTCACCTCAACCTTCTGCTGAGTCGGATGATCTAAAACATTTTTCTTAACCTTTCAGTCAGTTTTTATTTGAGCGATGGTTTAACGGCCTATTCAGTCAGTTACCACATTTTGCCGAACCTTACTAGGCCTTTTACGGCAGATGTTTTGTTCATGCATTCTTTAGCCAAATCTTGGCTACGAAGCTGGTAGGGTATGGCAAGAGGTGTGTGGCTTACTGCGCTAGTCAACTAAAGAAGCTTGGTGCAAACGGGACAACCAAAGTCTGCCCTTGTTCTACAACTGGTTGACCGTTTTTTTGTTCTGTAGTTGACTACTCCGTATATCAATTCTCTGGAACCATTCTGCGACCCCCAAGCTTCAGTTCGTTAAGGAACTTGTAGTCGACAAATCAACTTGACAACTTGCTGGCCGGAGGACCAGACCTTAAAACTAGTTTGCAGTTATACGACCACGGTAGTCGGCAGAGTATATGTTCATGATCGACAAATCGACTCACGTGACAGTATATATATGTTGCCTGGAGGGGTGGGGTTGCATCAGTCTGGTTCACAACACAAAAAGTGTGAGAATCAAAAAATACTGAGGACAGGCCCGGAGTAGACTAAGATATGCACCCTCACCAGTTGAGACCATTATCAAATTCAAACGATGGTACAATCTAATCGTGGTTGCTACACAGCTGAGTCAGAGTAACTGACAAGTATGCAAGGATGTTAACTGCTGATACCAAGGAATTCGGTGAAGCTTGGATACTTCGGTTCCCAACCGATCTCAGCCCGAGTTTTCGAATTCTCCATTCTCTTCCCCAATGGACCGTCAGTACCTGCAGTTAAAAACACATTTTAGATTAATTAAGCTATGCTAATGCCTGTGCGCTCAAGAATATGACAGAACCATAGCTGGTAGTACAAGACTAACCAGTAAAGCCTTCAAACTTCGTGTCAAATTTCCCACTTTTGTTAACAGCATCCATTATCTCTTGCCTGCAAAGTTTTTTTTTCCTTTTCAATTAGGCAAACCAAAGAGTAACTTGGCACGGCAAAACTGACTATACAAAACAAAGAAACTGATCTGAACAAGGTCAGCAGTTACCTGGAAAGGGGCTTGTTGTCACAGCCCAAAAATATCCGACTCCGCAGTCTCTTTTTCATGATTGCTACTGCAAGGGAAGCGGCATCCTGGCAACAATATGACATATATAATCACAGCTAATAATATAACATTGGTTGAAGAAGAAGCTATATTCACACCCGTCCATGTGATTGACATGGAAAAGACCTTAAGAATATGTAAAGATATCAACAGCTCTAGGAACCAAAGCATTCACAGGCATGCTAGGATCGCATCGAACAATACTATGGTAAAACTAACTTAAGTGGATATATAGTAACTTCTAATTAGATAGCATTGCAGTATCTAAAGTAACAAACCAAAAAAAAAATCACTTTTTCAACTTGCTTCATAGACTACAATAATATAAGCTTCAGGATTTACAGGCTACATATATAGTTTTGAAAACATATGCTTTTATATTTCATAAATAAGTACAAATATTAAAATTACCAACATTTGATGGATATCAGGCATTCTGCTTAGCTTCTTTTGAGCCAAATGCAAGGCTATGTAAAGAAAATGTAGGTACATCCATTTACAGATTTTGGACATAACATAAATAAGCTCAAGTGCTCAACCATCATCAGATGGTAAGATGAGTTGAGAAACTATAAACAAGATGTGCAACACTGGAACTAAAATAAATCTGTAGCTCATCTTACCTCATAATGAATCTGATTGATGATATGATCTGGTCTTGTGTCTAACGTTCCTTTCCTCAACCAGAAAACATGAGCACCTCTGTCTATCTTGTGTGTCCAAGTCAAGGAAATGCTAACCAGTTTCACCCATAGTAATGTGTAAGAGTTTGTGTTCATAAAAATTAAGCATTAGTTGAGGATATATAAAGTCCAGCTAGCCTAAGAACACAGCCTCCTGCCTCAAGAACAACATTTTCCACTTTTAGAAGTACATCAGTACGAGGGCTCCTGCCAATTGGCACTGACGAACAATCCTGCACAACGAAAACATTTGTGGTTAAATACATCACAGAAAATAAGGAAAGCAGGACAGGCAAAGTTTTCCCACCTGACAACTAAAATATAGATACGGATGCGTAACATAGTTTGTGGTTACTTTTAAAATTTTCCCAACTTGTACCCACCCAAAAGAGCCAGAGAAAATAGTGGAGACAAATATGATCCCTGCAGAATACAAGTCTTTCTCTAGTACCTCGTTGCACATGCTGTTGTCACTGCAGTCATACAGAGCTGTACTTGATGTAAACAGGAAAGATCCTTCACCACTCCAATTTGATGCTGCCAATCTGCACGCATTTTCTGAAATAAGGATACATCACATGTCCACACTCCATAAGATATAATTTAATTAGTGGAAGAAAGATGAATGACGAATTCATAACAGACTCACATGCAACAGTGATAAAATGCAGTCAAGTATGGATTACGAATGGTGCTTGTGTGATGCACAGATGTGTTGACACACTAAATAAAGCTAGCAATGCCCATCATACACATGATTAACCAGCTAGTACATTAGATTCTACAAATAGTGAAGAGCCCTTTTTCATTCATTGTTAGCATAAACAAATACTTACGGACAACACCAAGTACCAGATAAAACGCAGCACCTAGATTCCATGATAGCCATAGCCAAACACAATATGTTACCTTAGTTGCTAACAAGACAGCATGTTACTTTCATTGGTCCATGAACCCAACAACACCTATCACCAACTGGGAAGTTGTTTGAAGCAAACTTGGTAAATTCAGGGATGAGTTCCAACCGAAATATGAGAATGTAAAGTCTTCTTTCAGTTCTGTAATTTCATCTGAGTATACTTATATTAGCCTAACTAAAGTAAAAGAGATCACGAGGTCCTACCTCAAGAATTGAGAAATCAACCGTGTTTTACACCCCCGTTCTCTATCACTATGCATGATACTGTTATGGTGGCACATCTGCTATCAGCTCTAGCATAAACACTGCTGCATCTAGTCTTACACCACCATGCTAGTCACCAACAAAAATTATTACTAAACGTATGCTCATGTTTCTTTGTAGTCTCTGCCACTATTATGGCTGTCAGCAAACATACAATGCATTCACTCCCATCAGTTTAATCAGATTGACCCCATTGATATTTAACTAAGATATAGTGTCCAGATCCCCATCAAGTTTGACTTGGATATGAAATCTCAACCTAAACAGACTAACACACCCCAAAACGAATTTTGGTATCGGTGATCCTAATTTTTTTCTAGAAATGTTATGTACTGTAATGCACTAGAAGAACACAGATTTGGAGAGCTTCATGATTTCCACCAAAAAAAAAAAAGATCATTTGTACCATTATCATTACAGTGAACAAAGTCGTGATAAAATATGACACTGGAAAATTGAAATACATTGATGAAATCATCATTATCATGGCACTCATTTACCTAACATCCCCAGGATAATCATCTGAACTGGACGGGGGAGCGCAGAAAATAACATGTGGAACCTTCTGATGAATAGTGGTGCCTTTCAATGAGGGGATGATGCCAAGATCTGTTAACTCACTGTGATGATTCTTGCTTGCAGTCTGGCCATAAACTTTGCAACCTGGATGCTCCTATAGGATGAAAATACTTATAAAGGCCTACATCATAGCTTTAAGATTTTATTTCTCCTCCCCCCCTGCGCACGCGCGCGTGCACGGTACAGAAAAGCAAATGTTTGGTTAAAAGGGGGTCATTCCAAAAAGATTCACGACTTTTTCATAAAGAAACTGTTGGTGTCGGCATTTCTTAAAGAGCACTTGAAAACCAATGATCAATAGTTTTCCATAATATCAACAGCAAAGATCTAAAACTGATTTGAACAGTAAAAAACATCGGTTGAGTAAGCTGTTCTGGTGCATGATTCTCAATGCTAAGGCAATTGAGGAGCCAAGTAAATATATCAGAACTATTAATCATAGCTAGGGATACCTTTTGCCACTTCTCAGCTACAATTCGTCCAAGAACACCAGGGCCCACAATCAGTAAATCATTCTGGCCAACAACATTGGGGTCGGAAATATCAGACCCTTTATCATGAGATATCCCTGCAAGCCGCAAACACAGAAAAAAGAAAGAAGAGTTAAATAATAGGAATCATCTCTGTGAACTTCCGGATTTGGAAATAATAAAGAAGATAACACAGGAAACTTTGCAAGTTACAGCTTTGAGTACGTCGCAGTCAATAAAAATTGCAACATACATACATGACATGAAATTGATTATAGCTACTAGCACAACCTGGCACCCATCCAAACCATTCAACGCACGTGTAGCTTGAGAGGATTGGATACGTCCTCCAAATTATTGTGATGTCAAGCTCTATTAGCAGCAGTTCGGAACAGAACCGAGAAATGATATAGCGTCGCAAATTTGGTCAATTCAAGGCGCAGGCATGACAAGCGTCACAAATTTGACAGACAGACGCTGCATATGAGAAGGGCAGGGTGGCGGTGAGACGGTTACCGAGAGAGGCGCAGACGAGAGGCGCGCGGCGGGCGAGCGAACGGAGGCGAGGTGGCTGAGCAGTCGGTGCAGGTTTCAGGGAACAGGAGTCTGTCGTGGAGCCGCGGGGATGGGCCGGGTTCGTAGCGGGTGCCAGATGGAAGGAGGCCGCAGCGGCGGCTCTCATCTCGTCGGCCGGCGGGGTCGCGGTCGCGGCGGCGGCGGCGACAGTGTGACGGTGAGGAAAGAGTAGACGGGGAAGATGGACAGTGGATCGAGTTCCAGTACCAGGAATTGGTTGGGGTCTACCTTATCGATTCCGTATCGGTACGGGCGGTATATCCGGTTCCACCATCTATAAACCGGTAAAGAGTTATATCGGTACCGGCCTCATCCCAACCTGCTCCAGTCGATCCGGTCCTAATTCGGTCTCGCACTCTCGCCGTTCATCCCGGTACCGGCTAGAGGGCTAGTCGCCACCCAAAACAACAGTACAACACCCTACGGCCAGCAAATCATCAAGGAGCTTCGATTCTTAGATTATAGACATGACAAATCGAGAAGACATGACAAAACGAGACAAAAGATATAAGATCCGGGAAGAAAAAAGAAATCTCAAATGTAAGGCCTTGTTTAGTTCGCAAAAAATTGGTTTTTGGCTACTGTATCACTTTCGTTTTTATTTGACAAACATTGTTCAATCAAGAAGTAACTAGGTCAAAACATTCATCTCACAAATTATAGGTAAACTGTGCAATTAGATTTTATTTTCGTTTATATTTAATGTTCCATACATGCGACCAAAGATTCGATGTGACGAGAAATCTTAAATTTTTTTGCGAACTAAACAAGGCCTAAAAACGAAGAATTGATGTTTGGGAATAGAGGGTGAGCCGTAAGTTGGTGATCAAGACCAAGCCTTTGAAGACCAACAGGCACAGGAGAGCTTTGATCAAGGCAAGTATAACTTGGGATCATTCTTGTTACATATTCACTTATAACTACACATATATATCATATGCATGCTTTCACCTTGTCGACCTTAGCAAAATCATAGATGATTGTTACCTGGATTTCTTGCTACCTACTTGATATGCATTTGGTATAGATGTGCTAGTGCTTGATATAATCCATGATCTTGTAAGATGATTAATAGCTATGCAATGAACGTTAAAAGATGACAAATAACTATATGAGATCTTGTCTGTAAGTGATCACCGGGACAACAGTACAACCATAAGGCTATAATGACTCTGACTTTAGCTCAGTATGGAGACCTTTTCTAGCTTGTTAGAGGTTACCCGAAAGGGCGGAGGGGCTGAACCGACACGGGTATAGTGCGAGCCCCTGTTCCTATGTGTATAGGCTGCGCGTCATTGTGCCATTCGGAAGGGGGTATCTATATCTGCTCGCAAAGGAAACCTTGCGGCCCTAACATGTTAGACGAATTTTTGAAAGGCTTCATAGTGATCCCTGTCGATCTCCCTAGGAAGGGGGTTAAGAGATTAGCTACCTCGGGCGAAAGGGTAAATCATGACTCATGGGTAAAGATTTACAACCTCTGCAGAGTGTTAAAACTAGTATACTAGCCGTGCTCACGGTTATGAGCGGCCTTAGGGGTTCTTGCTGCGATGACGATGAGCTTGTTAAGTTGTTATGTTCATTTGATTATCGTTTATGCTATGAATTAATTATGCTTACACTTGATCATGTGATTAATGGATTATTTATGTTACCTTGACATTTGCTATTTAATTAAGAATATGCTATCCACTATTAAAAGCTAAATGCAGTCAAACCAGTGTCAGCTATTTGAGCCTCATGAACCCCTAGTTATACTTGTTCAGTACGATATGTGCTCACTCTTGCAATTTCCCAACACCCCAGGTTATGATAATGATGATGCTTGGAATGAGGACTACCGTTATGAGTACTAGGTTTGGAGTCAACCAGTCAACAGTGTCCCTGTGTGGAGCTTCCGTCGAGAGCGTTGTTTACTTTATGCTATCATTTTTGTATGAGACTATGTGATATATTATATTCCGCTATGTAATAAACACTGCAATGGTAGATTTGAGATTTGTCTACTTATGTGTGCGACTGTTTCTGGGCACATATGAGTCTTTTATGCATCCTATTTTGTTCTTAAAATATGGGTGTGACAAATTGGTATCAGAGCTTTGTTGACTGTCGGACGCCTAGTTAGAAATTGGCCGTCTTAAGGTCTTAAAATTACTATAAAGTCCTTGTTCTATAAACCTTGATATTTCTCCTCCATACTATATACTTCTCATTGCTATTCATCTTCACCTTGATGCTTATTTTAAAGACTTGTTCTCACCCCCACTCTTGCTTGATATGCTTTTAGAACCTTTTCTTAGCACCTTCTGGCGTCAATGAAATAAGTGTTATAGGATCTTTGCCGTTAATAGGAAGAGAACGTTAGTACTACAAGTTGAGTCAATGCTTGAAGTGTGAACTTTGATGCTTGGTTTGGTTTGTTATTATGCTTATGCTTGATTTGGATTTTTGTAATGAGTGCTGGAACCTTGTGGGCATATCCACAAGTTCCCTAGTTAAGAACCTTAAGTAAGAACATGAATAAATAGTGGTTTGAGGTCATATCCTGTTTCTGTCTTTTGGTGTTTTTCTGGAGCAGTCTGCAATAATTATGGTATAAATCAAATTCTGTTCGTGCAATGCTCATCAAATTTTTCTGGGAACAAGCAAACTTTCATATCTTTCAAATGCCGCAAGAATGACCATATTATCTATTATGAGCTGTGAGTTATGACTGTTTAAAGTTGAGGTTTCTGCGCAGTCTGGAATTCTGGAACAGTTTCGGTTGTACCCAGTTTTTGATTAACCTAACGTTGGAATCTGTTAATATGATCTAAATGAAAGTTGTAGAAGATTTCTTTATCTTTCCAACGGTGTATAGCATGTATCCTTTTGAATTATAGAACTCAAGATATGACTGATTTTCTGATCTGCTGATGTTGGATGTTACCCAGAAAATCTCAGATTCCGTTAACTCTTGTAATTGTCATGTTGGACATTACTAAGATGTGTTTATAAACCTTGGAATGCAGATGGCAGCAAGGGGAAGAGGCAGAGGCAGAGGCCGTGGCAATGGTGGCAATGCCCCAATCACTGTGGAGGAACTCATGCAAACCCAAAATGAGATGATGCACGTTTTCATGCAGCACCTACAGCAGCAACCTCACCACCACCATCACCTGTTCATGTGAGGGACAAGCGTGGGAAGTTTATGAAGGGAAGACCTCCGGTATTTACACACTCAGCTGATCCCATGGAGGCAGATGATTGGTTACGTGCCGTGGAGAGACAACTGAACATAGCACAGTGCAATGACTTGGAGAAGGTGTTGTATGCTTCTGGACAGCTTCAGGGGGCAGCTCAGATGTGGTGGGAGTCATATCAAGCTGCTCGTCCCAACAATGCTCCTCCTGTCACATGGCTGGAATTTTGTAGAGACTTCAGAGCTCGACATATAAATGAGGGAATGATGGAGCTCAAGCAAGAAGAATTCAGATCACTCAGGATGGGTTCCATGACTGTGGCAGAATATCATGACGCATTTGAACAGTTGGCTCGCTATGCTCCGAACGATGTCAGGGAAGATGCTGATAAGCAACGTCTATTCATGAAAGGCCTATACTATGAACTCAGGTTGCAGCTAGCCGGAAACACTTATCCTACCTTTCAAGCTCTGGTGAATCATGCTATCGTGCTAGATAATATGCGTAAGGGTCAGGATAAGAAGAGAAGGATGCTGGCGCAAGGTTCTGGGAGCAACAACCGTCAATGTTTCAGTTCTCAGCAAGGCTATCAGCAGAGGTTCCAGGGACCAGTTAGTCAGTGGAACCACAACCAGCAACCCCAGCGTTTCCAGAATCAATCACAGAGTGGGAACCAACGTCCTCCATTCCAACAACGTAACCATAATCAACAACAGCATGGTCAGCAGACACCTCGCTCAGGGAACTCAAATGCCACCTCCATGAAAAGAAGTGCTTCTAACACTCCTACAAGGTGCTTCCGTTGTGGGAAGGAAGGACATATGTCCTATGAGTTCCCAGAGAAGTTTAATCCGCAGAACAACGACCGGAGATCCACTCCTAATTCAGCAAAGGTGAACAACGTGGCAGCGGAAACGGTTCAGGAGGGACCAGAGATGTACGTTCAGCATCAATTCTATCCCTGCTACAGTTTTATTTGATTCGGGAGCTTCGCATACATTCATATCACAAGCATTTGTTAGAGTTCATAGCATTCCACTAGTTGCAATGAAAACCCCTATGCTAGTAAATTCATCGGGTGGGACTATACTAGTTTCTTTATGTTGCCCCTCAGCAAGTCTTTCTTTAAGGGAGGTAGATTTTCCTATCAGTCCCATGGTTATGAGAACTTCAGGCATAGATGTGATCTTGGGTTTGGATTGGATGAAGCAATATGACACGGATATTAAGTGCAAGGAGAGAGTAGTGGCTCTAACAACCCCAAAAGGAGAACGAATCAGTGTTGATGTAACAGTGCAAGCACCACTCACAGCTAAAGTGAACCAACTGAATGATAATGTTGATCCTCAGAATCTGGTAGTGGATGAATTTCCGGATGTCTTTCCAGATGAATTGCCTGGTATGCCACCTGACCGAGACATTGAATTTATTATTGAATTACTACCTGGTACTGCACCCATAGCTAAAAGACCATATAGAATGGGGGCTAATGAACTAGAAGAACTTAAGAAACAAATTAAGGAATTGCAAGATAAAGGGTTCATTCGTCCTAGTTCATCACCATGGGGTGCACCAGTTATCTTTGTTGATAAGAAGGATGGTAGTCAGAGGATGTGTGTTGATTACCGGTCACTTAATGAGGTCACTATCAAAAATAAATATCCCTTGCCTAGGATTGATGACTTATTTGATCAGCTAAGAGGTGCTTGTGTGTTCTCTAAGATTGATTTGCGTTCTGGTTATCATCAATTGAAGATTCGGAATTCAGATATACCAAAGACAGCTTTCACAACAAGGTATCGGTTGTATGAGTATACAGTTATGTCTTTTGGTTTGACCAATGCACCAGCTTACTTTATGTACATGATGAATAAAGTATTTATGGAGTATCTGGATAAATTTGTGGTGGTCTTTATTGATGATATTCTGGTATTCTCTAAAACCAAGGAAGAACATGCTGAACATCTGAGATTGGTCTTACAGAAACTTAGAGAACATAAGTTGTATGCTAAGCGTAGTAAATGTGAGTTTTGGTTGGAGAAAGTTTCTTTTCTTGGTCATGTTGTTTCTAATGGTGGTATTGCAGTGGATCCTAGTAAGGTGAAAGATGTGCTGAACTGGAAACCACCTACAGATGTAAGTGAAATTCGTAGTTTTCTTGGTTAGCTGGTTACTATCGTAGATTCATTGAAGGGTTCTCAAAACTTGCAAAGCCTATGACTGCTCTGTTGGAGAAGAATGCTAAGTTTGTATGGTCTGATAAGTGTCAAGCTAGTTTTTAGGAGTTTAAGAAGAGATTGACTACTGCACTTGTGTTGGTATTGCCAGATCTGAGTAAGAGTTTATCTATCTATTGTGATGCTTCTCGTCTGGGTTTGGGTTGTGTTCTTATGCAAGAAGGTAGAGTTGTTGCTTATGCATCTAGACAGTTGAGGAAACATGAACTGAATTATCCTACTCATGATCTAGAGTTAGCAGCTGTGGTTCATGCACTCAAGATTTGGAGACACTATTTGATTGGGCATAAGAGTGACATATATACCGATCATAAGAGTTTGAAGTATATCTTCACCCAGACAGATCTGAATTTGAGGCAACGAAGATGGTTGGAACTGATAAAAGATTATGATTTGGAAGTGCATTATCATCCTGGAATGGCGAACGTCGTAGCTGATGCACTTAGCAGAAAGAAATATGCTAATGAGCTTCGGGCGACACCTGAATCTGAGGAGTTGTGTGCTGAATTTGCATATTTGAACTTGGGAATTGTAGTAAATGCGATGGAAATTGAGGTCACTCCTACTCTGGAGGAAGAGATATTGAAAGGACAGTTGGAAGATGAGAAACTAAAGGAGATAGCACAGAATGTGGTACTAGGCAAAGCACCAGGATTCAGAATAGATGACAATGGTGTACTGTGGTTTGGAAAAAGGATATGTGTTCCTGAAGTGAAGGCTATTCGTGATATGATTCTGAGAGAGGCTCATGAGTCAGCATATTCCATTCACCCTAGAAGTACTAAGATGTATCTAGATCTGAAACAGAAGTACTGGTGGTATGGTTTAAAGAGAGATGTAGCTGAGTATGTTGCTTTGTGTGATACTTGTCAGCGAGTGAAGGCTGAACACCAGAGGCCAGCTGGACTGTTGCAACCAATGAAGATTCCTGAATGGAAGTGGGAAGAAGTAGGCATGGATTTCATAGTGGGTTTACCTCGTACACAAAGAGGGTATGACTCAATATGGGTGATAGTGGATCGTTTAACCAAAATTGCTCATTTCATACCTGTCAAAACTTCATATAGTGGGGACCGACTGGCAGAGTTATACATGGAAAGAATTGTTTGTTTGCATGGAGTACCTAAGAAGATTGTGTCAGATAGGGGTACTCAATTCACATCTCACTTTTGGAAAGCAGTGCATGATTCATTGGGAACAAAATTGAATTTCAGTACAACGTATCATCCACAGACAGATGGACAGACTGAGAGGATCAATCAGATATTGGAGGATATGTTGAGAGCTTGTGCTTTGTAGTATGGGACTAGTTGGGACAAGAGTTTGCCATATGCAGAATTCTCCTACAACAACAGCTATCAGCAAAGTCTTAAGATGGCACCGTTCGAGGCACTGTATGGTCGTAAGTGCAGGACACCTTTGTTTTGGAATCAGACAGGAGAAACACAGGTGTTTGATACAGATGTGCTTAGACATGCAGAGCAACAGGTGCGGACTATTTGGGATAACTTGAGAGTTGCTCAATCTCGTCAGAAAAGCTATGCAGATACACGTAGGAGAGCTGGTTTTTGAAGTGGGTGATTATGTCTACCTGAAGGTATCACCAATGAGGAGTGTAAAGAGGTTTAATATGAAGGGAAAGCTAGCTCCAAGGTATGTTGGTCCATTTAAAGTATTAGAAAGGCGGGGAGAAGTAGCATACCAGTTAGAATTGCCTGAAAGCTTATCTGGTGTGCATGATGTGTTCCATGTGTCACAACTTAAGAAGTGTTTGCGTGTACCTGAGGAGCAAATACCATTGGAAGAGCTTTCTGTTAAAGGTGATCTCACTTATGAAGAGTATCCGATCAAAATATTGGAGACAGCTGAGAGAGTCACCAGAAGTCGGGTCATCAGAATGTGCAAAGTGCAGTGGAATCGGTATTTTGAAGCAGAGGCAACTTGGGAAAGAGAGGATGATATGAGGAAATCATACTCATACTTGTTTGAGTAAGCACCTTTCAATCTCGAGGACGAGATTCTTTTAATGGGGTAGAGTTTGTAACACCCAAAATTTGGATTTCAATTAATAGGAATTAATTTGATTATTTAAGAATTTTTATGAGCATTTGAATCTAGCAAAATAAATAATTTTGTGCAAATTAAAATTTACCATAAATTTAGAAACATGAATTTGCATTCATGCTGGGGCATATTTTTATTTTGTGCTGTGAGACTTTGGTTTGAAGTTAATTGTGTTCAAAATTCTAATTGAAAAAGGCTTTGAAAAATAAAAAAAAGAAAAAAAAAGAAAAGGGGAAGAACCCCGCAGACAGCCGAGGCCCATTTCCCCTCCTTGGCCTGCTTGCCCTCCCCGCGACCCAGCTAGTCTCTCGGCCCAGGCCGCGGCGCGCCCCACTTCCCCTCCCTCCTCTCTGGCCGATAGCCGGGCCCGCCCCCTCTTTCGCTGACCTCCGGGCCCCGCGCGTCAGCGCCGTTCCTTTCTTCTCCAGCGCGACGCCGAGACCGAGCCGGTTTTCTCCCTCACCGATTTGGAAACAAACCTCCAATCTCGGGATTCTTTGCCAAATCACGCGCAACCGAGCCATATAAAGGCCCCGAACCTCGCTCGCACCCCGTCTTTCCCCTCTTAGCCGCCAGACCGAGCCCTAGCAGCCGTCTAACCGAGTTTTGGATCTCGTCGGTGTTCATCTTCACCACCGCGCGCAACCGCACAACTCCGAGCCCTTTCGACCCGCTCCGGATGCTTGGGTGAGTCTGCATGAAGCTTCTCCGCGTTTCGGTGCCCTTCGTTTGGTTTTCGGTGCACTGCAGCACGTGTTCGCGAACTCCGGCGAACTCCGTCAATGGCGCCGCCGTGGGGAGGCTTAACTCCAGCCGGCCGCCGCCTGGTTCCTCCCCGGGTTATTTAAGCCATAGGATGAGGAGTCAACGGGTTCCTCCCCGGGTTATTTCAGCCATAGGATGAGGAGTCAACGGCCCACAATTGAAGATACCTTTTTCGCCAGGAAGATTTGCTAAAGAGTCCCTGAAAATCAAACACGGTCCATGGCGTATTTTCAAGTTTATGCTTTCCAGTTTTAAAAGCGTATTTTCTGTCGGCTGAGTTCAAATACGCTTTCCAGAAATTACAGAACTGCCACTGATTTGTTTTGCTTATAAAATGCTCATTTTAACTCCGTTTTTGTCCATTCAAATTTCATTAGATTCGTATTTACGAGCTCTATGTGTTAGAAGTATTTATTCTCTGTTTTGAAACTTTTTAATTCTGCAGTAGCATTTAATTAATTATTTCTCTATAGAAAATCTTAGAAAATTCATGTCTTATCCGTTTTAACTCCGATTTTCGTGAACTTTACGTTTGTGTGTACGTAGCGCTGCGTAGAATATTTTCATAAACTTTTATATTTGATTTATCATTGTTGGTGTAATATTCTAATTATAGCTTGTTTGCTTTGTGTATGATTGTCTACATTGGATTGCGTGTTGTGGATTGATGTTTGGGAATAGACGGTGAGCCGTACGTTGGTGATCAAGACCAAGCCTTTGAAGACCAGCTGGCTCAGGAGAGCTTTGATCAAGGCAAGTATAACTTGGGATCATCCTTGTTACCTATTCACTTATAACTATACGTATATATCATATGCATGCTTTCACCTTGTCGACCTTAGCAAAATCATACATGATTGTTACCTGGATTCCTTGCTACCTACTTGATATGCATTTGGTATAGATGTGCTAGTGCTTGATATAATCCATGATCTTGTAAGATGATTAATAGCTATGCAATGAACGTTAAAAGATGACAAATAACTATATGAGATCTTGTCTGTAAGTGATCACCGGAACAACAGTGCAACCATGAGGGCTATAATGACTCTGACTTTAGCTCAGTATGGAGACCTTTTCTAGCTTGTTAGAGGTTACCCGAAAGGGCGGAGGGGCTGAACCAACACGGGTATAGTGCGAGCCCCTATACCTATGTGTATAGGCTGCGCATCATTGTGCCATTCGGAAGGGGGTATCTATATCTGCTCGTAAAAGAAACCTTGCGGCCCTAACATGTTAGACGAACTTTTGAAAGACTTCATAGTGATCCCTGCCGACCTCCCTAGGAAGGGGGTTAAGAGATTAGCTACCTCGGGCGAAAGGGTAAATCATGACTCATGGGTAAAGATGTACAACCTCTGCAGAGTGTTAAAACTAGTATACTAGCCGTGCTCACGGTTATGAGCGGCCTTAGGGGTTCTTGCTGCGACGACGATGAGCTTGTTAAGTTGTTATGTTCATTTGATTATCGTTTATGCTATGAATTAATTATGCTTACACTTGATCATGTGATTAATGGATTATTTATGCTACCTTGACATTTGCTATTTAATTAAGAATATGCTATCCACTATTAAAAGCTAAATGCAGTCAAACCAGTGTCAGCTATTTGAGCCACATGAACCCCTGGTTATACTTGTTCAGTACGATATGTGCTCACTCTTGCAATTTCCCAACACCCCAGGTTATGATAATGATGATGCTTGGAATGAGGACTACCGTTATGAGTACTAGGTTTGGAGTCAACCAGTCAACAGTGTCCCTGTGTGGAGCTTCTGTCGAGAGCATTTTTTACTTTATGCTATCATTTTTGTATGAAACTATGTGATATATTATATTCCGCTATGTAATAAACACTGCAATGGTACATTTGAGATTTGTCTACTTATGTGTGCGACTATTTCTGGGACACATATGAGTCTTTTATGCATCCTATTTTTTTCTTAAAATATGGGTGTGACACCCACGAGACATGCGACCCGTGGCTCCGTGAGGAAGACAACAACCGGGAGGGGATAAGATAAAAACAAGGAAAAAAAAAGAAAAGTTAAGGGTAGTATGGTAATTTTGACATTTTCTCCATCACATGAAGCTGTGTTGCCAAATAAGAAAAAAACATAGCTCAGCTTCATGGGTAGAGCTGTTCATTGAGCTAAAAACAAAAAAAAACAGCTTTGATGATGAAGCTGAGCTGTACCAAACAGGTCCGAAGTTTCCTTAGACATTTTCCTAGATTCGTCCCTGGTTGCAAGGCATCATGGTGTTGGTGTCAACACCGGTGAGCTTGCGCGTAGATCGGTAAGGGCGAGCAACGAGCTTCCTTGTTGGCATAGACTAGACGCATATTACGCCACCTGGCCGCCCCACAAGCACGAAGGGCTGCCTCTACCTTAGCTGCCATAGATATTCTTCGTAAGGTCGTGTGCAACGCTCCAGGATGACTAGTGGTCTCGTCATATACCACATAGGTTTGCGAAGTCAGGTGGAACAAAAAAGTAAATAGGTGGTGGCTTGACAGGTTGTCCAAAATGCCTATAGAAAAACTTGATGTCTCACCTGACAAACCACATAAGCATCTCTAGAGCCCCATGTTGTGAGCTTGTGGCAAAGCAACAACCTCAGCATGTGTTGCTGGTGGTACAGTGCTACCCACCAACACCTCTCACATGACCCAAAAAAGTGCAGAAGAGGGAGAAATAATAGAATCCGAAGATGATAGAATAGTGGGACTATAAAAAAATTGGTAATGTACCCTATGTTTGGAAAAAGTTAGTTTCGTTGCACTCATTCCTACATGTGTCATAGTTTTTTGTTGAGACTATTCATATTGTATGCCTTCACTGGATGTGCTCTAATGAGGTGGTGAGGGGTATTTTGGTGTGGATCCTAGTGGTAATCATCCACCCGACATTAAGTGAGAACTTTTACACAATCGAAAGAAACACACACAGAGTCAAAAGTGGAATTAGGGTGGGCTGATGTCAGGGCCTTCCGGTTTTGCAATCATTTTTTGGTAGCTGTTGGACGCAAGGTGCTAATGACATTTTTTTTAGTTTGTGGGGCGCGGCAAGGATAACCGGGTGGACGATGCCGTTATGTAGTAAATTTTAGATTCCCCGTCACATCGAATCTTAATCATCAACTTTCCCTGGACGGTGCCCACAGCGGACGCCTGGAGCTCTCGTCGGCTTTCCAGTCATCCAGATGGAAGATAACGTTGTGAGAATGAGGTAGATGAGATCAGGAGTGGCTAGCAATTTTTAGAGAGGCCGATTAGTTCAGATTTTTTGAGGTGTTTCTATTTTGGAGAATACCTAAATCATCAAATTTACAATACGATTTTGGCTAATCTCTTAGAGATGCTCTAACATCGATGTCAAACCGACTCCATAACATATACGGAGAAAAAAATCAATAAGGACTGTCCCATGAAGAAGCCATAGGCACCTAGCTCCTAATTTTATGCAAAGACATTGTGTTGGATTATTTTGCCTGCACACATGCCATGAGTTTACAGCTTTTCCCTGTGTATCGAACCAAACAGCCCCTCGGCGCTTTGACTATTGAAATTGTAACGACCCCTTCCTTCCACCCCAGGAAAAATGATAGGAAATAGGAATTCTAAAGGCCCCTTGTTAGAAAAACGAAATTTCCTCTAGGAGAAAAAATTTTCATCAAAAATTCTCATCCAAAAAGACCATTGGAAATTTTGTTACAATTCTAGAGACATTGAGACAGACTGTTGAACAATTGTAACATCTGAGATGAGTGTTACAGTTGTAAAGAATGGTTCGATGGGTTGAAGCAATGGAAACAATTAACAAGTATTGGAGCCATCGAGTCAATGAGAGCATCTCCAACAGTTATGCAATTGGACTTTGCATTCTTCAAATTTGCCAAAAACCTTAAAAATTGCTCTCCAACAGTTTTGCATTTGACTTATGCATTTTGGCAAACTTGGCATTTGATGGACCAAACTTGGCATTTTTGCATAGACACAATGGCTTGGCAATTTTGATATCCCAAGAATCTTGGACTCCTTGTCGTGTCCATACTCCCCACGTCGCGGTAGTTTCCCGCGATACGAGTCCTCACGCGCGACTATTCTCTTTCCCCCGTGTGCCGCTTCCTTTTTCTGCGTACCGCCTCCTTTTCTTGCAGCGACGCGAGGCTAAGAGATCCATCGCCGCCTCCTCTCCTTCCTTCATGCGACGCTACGCCAGCTAGGAGATCCATCGTCTGAGACCTCGAGCCTGAGATCGATGAACGTGGTCTCGAGACGACTTGGACCAAGTGGCGACGTGGACTTGCGGGACGACACGGTCAAGCGACGCGCGAGACAATTGGCACGACGGGCGAAGGAATTGCGTGTGACGGGCGCCCACGCGACGTGCGAGAAAATTTGCCGCGAAGATGATTCCCGGACAAAAATAGTTGGGTCCACTATTTTGGAAAATGTCAAGTCAAAAATGCCAAACACTTGGAGATAAACTTATTTTTCCTTTGGCAAAATGTTTAGGGATTTGGCAAACTCCAACAAATGGCAAATTTCAATTGCATAACTGTTGGAGATGCTCGTACAATGCTCTCATGAGTTAACAAAAGAGAATTGAAGGCTGTTAGGTACATGCCACCCCATGATGCAATGCTTTACATGATCTAACAGAATAAAACAAAAGATAGCCAAACCCTGTAGTATGAGGAACCAACATTCCACTTCAAATTTGTCATTGTTTCTTTCATGTACCAGTATATTCATCTTTAATCACAAGTATTTAGCGACAACGCATGAAAGTTAGAGATTGCTGAGACCAAGGAACTCTGTAAAGCTCGGATACTTGGGCTGCCATCCGAGCTCTGCCCGAGTTTTGGAGTTCTCCATCCTCTTCCCCAGCGGACCATCAGTCCCTACAGCATGCAGCTATATATGTTAATTAAGAGCCCAAATGATTTAATCAGGAATTCATGAAAGCAGCCAAAAATGCTAGTATATGACTGACTAACCAGTGAAGCCCTGAAACTGTGTCTCAAATTTCCCGCTTCTGTTGACACGGTCCATAATCTCTAGCCTGCAGCATCAAAATTGACAGCACACAAGTATTTGCAGCAAAATCATTGCTGGTGGGAAGAAAGGGAACTGAAGAAGATGAACTTTGGCAGTGACCTGGACAGAGGCTCATTGTCACAGCCCACAAAGATGCGGCTCCGTAATCTCTTTTTCATGATGGCAATTGCAAGAGAGGCTGCATCCTGTAAATAACATAAGGCAGAAAATTGTAAATGCAAAACACATAAACATACACCCTGACATATTAATCAGATAGATGTAATCAAGAAACAAATCTAGTCATATCAGTGCAATGGTTGAATTTGAAAAGGTGTTTGATAAAGTTGAGCACAATCTCATGCTTCAGGTAATGCAATGCAAAGGCTTTCCTGCTAAATGGCTTGATTAGATGAAAAGCATCTTTGACTCTGGAACCTCTTCAGTGCTCCTCAATGGAGTACCTGGTAAGGTCTTCCACTGCAAGCATGGGGCTAGGCAGGGTGATCCATTATCGCCTCTTTTATTTGTCTTGGCAGCAGATCTGCTACAGTCACTCCTCAATTCTGCAAAGAACCAAGGACTGATTAAACTGCCCATTCCCCTAACTCATTGCCAGGATTTTCCAATTCTTCAGTATGCCGACAATACTCTTACTTTCATGCAAGAGTGTGCCAGGAAGCTTTTCTTTCTCAAGGCATTCCTAAATTCCTTTGCAGAATCTACAGGCCTGAAAGTTAACTATGCTAAATTGATGATGGTCCCCATTAATGTTTAGAAGAGAAGTTTACTCGGCTTGTAAACACTTTTGGTTGCTCCAAGGGTCCTCTACCTTTTACCTATTTGGGTTTGCCTCAGAGCTTGACTAAACCTTGTGTAGCTGATTTTTGGCCTTTGGTCTCAACGGTGTGAAAGAAGGTTAATGAGTACCTCCACCTTCTTAAGTCAGGCAGGATGTTTGGAGCTTACAAATGCTATTTTTTTCAGCCCTTCCATCGTTTTCTATGTGCACCTCCAGTTTACCTAAAACTATTATTAAGCAAATTGATAAGTTTTGTAAGCACTGCCTTTGGCGTGGTTCAAATCTTAGTGATAAGAGGTCTCCAAAGGCTGCCTAGCCGATGGTGTGTTTGCCCAAGGATGAAGGGGGGCTAGGAAATTTGAAGACTCAGAATCTTGAGTGACAGCTTATCACTCAAGAATCTTCACAAATTTTTTAATAAGCTTGATATACCTTTGGTGCATCTGATTTGGGAGAGGCATTACTCTAAGGGTCTTCTACCTATCCAAGAAAGAAGAGGTTCCTTCTAGTGGAGGGATATTCTTAAGCTCCTGCTGGTTCATCCTGCTTCTTAAGATTGGACCTCTGGCATGGACATCTTCTCCAACAGTCCTTCCCTGAATTGTTCTCCTTTTCCAAGAATCCCAATATCTCAGATCAAAGTGCAAGGCTAACAACACAACTCCAATTACTCTTTCACTTGCCCCTTTCGGTGGAGGCTTTTGCTCAATTCCAAGTTTTCTCTTCTATTAGGCCACGTTCGTTTCACCGGGAACGAGCTCCGGAAAGAATTCTTGGCCGGATTGGTATTCTATTTTATATAAACTTTCACTGCCGGATTGATTCCTGGCCTCTAAATACTGTAACCGAACAAGCCCTTATTCAGACCATTCAGAACACCCAGGATGCTGTTCTCTGGACAAATATTTGGGGCTCACCTCTTGTCCCTGCAAGGCCTATAAGCTCTTAACAGGTCATAGGCAAATCCATCCAGTATTTCATTGGCTTTGGAAAACTGCCTGCCAGAACAAAAGAAAAAAGTCGATTGAACACCAGAGGGCTCTTACAAAGAAAGAATATGGCTTTAGAGAACTATAATTGTGTCCTTTGCAGCCATAATATTGAGGAAAGTCTTCTCCATCTTTTCCTAGCCTGTCCTTTTGCTGTTCAATGCTGGAACACGCTGAACCTGCAAGCTGGAGCTTTCGTAGACCCCTTTGGTATTTTGGACAGTTTCAGGAGACAACTTGCAGTTCCTTTTTTCCTGGAAATCTTAATCTGCATGTCTTGGGCAATTTGGTCTGTGCGCAATGACTATATCTTCAGGAACAGACCTGTATCTCTTCAGCGATGCAAGCAAATTTTCAAGGATGAGTTTGCAGGAGTTATTCTTCGAGCAAAGCAACCACTTTGTCTCTTTTTTTTGTTTCCTGAATATGTTGTTGTAACCTCTAGTCTTTGGTTTTAATAAATCCCAGTAGGGGGCGACCCCTCCTGTTTTACTCAAAAAAAAGGAAACTTAGCATCTAGAGTATGGATACAAGTTTTGTTTATTGATTTGCCTAAATGGGGGGATAACACAAATTAACACTTCAGAGTACATGTTGCATCCAAGGCTATGCTCTAAATTGATAACTATGGATTCAAATTTGCCCCAAACATCTAGCATACAATCCATTAGTCCATGTTATACAACCATAAATAAGTAGCAGCGCTTACTTCATAATGTATCAGATTGAGTATATGATCAGGACGCACATCCAAGGTTCCTTTTGACAACCAATAGACATGAGGACCTCGATCTGATTTGTAATGGAAGTCAAGGAATATTGCATCAGTTCTGCCCAATTTAATTCAATACGAATCAGGCAATGTATATATCTAAGAAGTAAGAACCCTAGGTGCTTGAAGGTTGGAACCAAAAAAAGTCATGTCAATGAGGATATGTAAAGTCCTGCTAGCCTAAGAACACAGCCCCCTGCCTCAAGGACAACATTTTCAGCTTTTAGAAGCACATCAGTACGAGGGCTCTGACCAATCGATACACAAGGAGAATCCTACACAAACAGAAAAAAAAAAAGATAAAGGTTAAATGAAATCAAGAAAGACAGAGCTAGTACTGGAAGTCTGGAAAATTGCTGCAAAGTCCAAGCAAATAGATGAACATTAAAAAGTGCAACCACCACAAAACAGCATGTTACCAGCCTGAAAACCAATTTTTTTTCTTGTTCAAAGTTCAATTTTTTTTTTCTATATGAATCCCTGAACGCTTCAGTTTGCAATATCAGCAGAAAATATAGTGTAATACTGCATATACTACCAACAAAATATGGAGTGGATTTTGTACCCACAAAGTTCAGGAGCAAACAAAGACTATAACTCTGCAGTTTGCACTTGTATGCTGTGTAATACAATGCTCATAGGACTAATACCTCACCGCAGAATCCATTGTCACTGCAGTCATACACAGCAGTACTCGAGGTGAATAGGAAAGAACCTTCTCCATTCCAATTCGAAGCTGCTATTCTGCACATGTCATCTGGTATAAGGATGTCTTACATGTCCTTGGAACCTAACACTAGTAGGCTTAAAGTGTAAGACAAAGCGAGGTATATTTGACTGCAAGGACACTTGAACCATTCATCAATGTTTTCACACTTCTTATACATCAATTGGCTGAAAACGATGCTCCTTCCAGTCATTGGCATCCTGTAAGTTCCCACCATGATGTTAAGTTCAGGAGAGAGCGTAATCAGAGTCTGGTCTGCTGCCTGGGCTTAGAGGGATGACGTAGCAGGAGGTCGGCAACCAGCAGTGGCAGGTGGTGAGGAGTGGTGGTGTTAGGGTTCCTCCTTCTTCCCTTGATCTCTCGCAGGCGATATGGGTGAGAGACCGGGGCTGGAACTCGCAAGCTAGGGTTTTGGGGGACTTCCCGATCTCCCAGCTCCCTTTAACAATATTGTTTCTGCTTGAATCCAGAATAGAGTCTTTACAAATATATATATCCTCCTCTCCTCTAATAATTTATAAAATACTCCCTCAAATAATAATATTCCTAAATAATAGCAATTGACAATGGAAATTGGGGTCCTATCCCCCCTAGGCCGATCGGCCTGTGGCCCCTAGCCACTTATCCGCCGCTTGTACGTAATACCGGTCATAACATCTCTCCCTCCCTCGGCAAACAGCTCGTCCTCGAGCTGCACATCAGGGTAGAGTCTTGAAGTCCTCCATGGGCTCCCAAGTCGCCTCATCCGCAGCCAGCCCGTGCCACTGCACCAGGAGTTTCCACTCACCCCGACGTAGCTGAGCACGGAGGACCTTCTCCGGGGCGGGCAGCAGGCGACCATCCTGCACAGGAGGCAGCATAGCCGGCCCAGAAGGAGGGACGCCGGTAGGAAAAGTGTAGGGCTTGAGCAGCCCTACGTGAAAGACGTCGTGGAGGCGCGCGTCGGCCGGCAGCTGCAGCCGGTAAGCCACCCGCCCAATCCGCTCCAAGATCTGGAACGGGCCGGCGTAGCGCGGGCGTAGCTTGCCCGTGGCCGGCGTAGCGAGGGCATGGGTGGGGCGGTGTAGCAGGCGGAGTAGCACCCATGCCCCCACATTGAACTCCACCTCGCGATGGTGCTGGTCGTAGAAGCGCTTGGCGTATTGCTGTGCCTGAAGAAGACGCTCCCGGACCTCTGCCAAAAATGCGTCGCGGTCGTGCAGCAGGACGTCCACTGCCTCCGTCTTGGCCGCCCCCTCCTGATGTGGGAGAAGCGGGGGTGGTGGGCAACCGTAGACCACCTCAAACGGCGATGTCTTCAAGGCGGAGTGGAACGACGTGTTGTAGCAGTACTCGGCCCACGAGAGCCAGTCGACCCATATGCGGGGGCGGTCACCAGTCGCGCACCTGAGGTACATGGCGAGCACCTTGTTGACGACCTCTGACTGGCCATCAGTCTGGGGGTGGAAGGCCGTACTGAGGCGCTGCTTCACACCTGCACATTTAAAAAGGTCGCGCCACAAATGACTGGTGAAGACTGGGTCGCGGTCGCTGACGATAGAGCTGGGGAAGCCGTGCAGACGCACGATCCCGTCGAAGAAGGCACGCGCAACTGAGGCGGCCGTGTACGGGTGACTGAGGGCGATGAAGTGAGCATATTTGGAGAAGCGATCCACCACCGTCAGGATCACCGACTTGCCGTGGACTTTCGGCAAGCCCTCAACGAAATCCATGGAGATGTCAGCCCACACCTGGGCCGGCACATCCAGGGGCTGCAAGAGGCCTGCCGGCTGCGTGGTCGGCGTCTTATTCCGCTGACAGGTGTCGCAGGAGCGGACGAAGTCATGAACCAGGCGTCGATCGCCAGGTATGTAGAAGTCAGCCCGGAGGCGCACAAGGGTTTTCTGGATCCCCTCGTGCCCCGCTGAGTGCGCCAAGCTGACCACTTGGTGGCGGAGATCGTCGACGTCGGGAACGTAGAGGCGCTTGCCGTGGATGAGGAAGCCGTCGCGCGCAGCCCACAGAGCGTCCAAGGTGCCGTCCGCGAGTTGCTGTAGACGGTCGCGGGCCGTCGGGTCGGTCGCGGTGGCGTGGCGGATGACGTCGAAGAGGTCAAAGGACGGCCCAGAGAGGGCGCACGCGGCCACCGCGTCCTCGTCGCGGCGGGACAGCGCATCTGCTGCCGAGTTGAGCAGGCCGGGGCGGTACTCGACGGCGAAGTCGAACCCGAACAGCTTGCTGAGCCACTGGTGCTGAGGCACGGTGGACAGCCGCTGGTCCAGGAGGAACTTCAAGCTGTAGTGGTCGGTGCGAACGAGGAAACGGCGCCCCCACAAGTACGGGCGCCAGTGACGGACTGCCTGCACCAGTCCAATGAGCTCCCGCTCGTAGGCCGCCAGCTTGACATGGCGGGCGGCAAAAGGTCGACTGAAGAAAGCCAGGGGTCCGCCCCCCTGGTGTAGGACGGCGCCGAACCCTGTACCGGAGGCGTCGCAGTCCACCACAAACGGGCGCTCGAAGTTAGGCATCTGTAGGACCGGCACTGACGAGAGCGCCCGCTTAAGGGCGGCAAAGGCCTCGTCCGCCTCCGTCGTCCAGACGAACGCCTCCTTCCGTAGGAGGCGTGTGAGAGGGGCCGCGATGGAGCCGAAGTCGCGGATGAACTTCCTGTAGTAGCCGGCAAGCCCCAGGAAGCCTCGCACCCCGCGAGGAGATCGTGGCGTCGGCCACGAGGTGACAGCAGCCACCTTGTCGCTGTCCATGGCGACCCCGGCGGCGGAGATGACGTGGCCGAGGTAGGCGACGGAGAGGGCCCCGAAGCACTTCGACCGCTTCAAGAAGAGGCCGTGGGAGCGAAGGGCGGTGAAGACGAGGCCCACGTGCTGCAGGTGCTCGGACCACGACGTGCTGTAGATCAAAATATCGTCGAAAAACACCAGCACAAACCTGCGGAGAAAAGGGCGGAGCACGTCGTTCATCAATGCCTGGAATGTCACTGGGGCGTTGGAAAGCCCAAACGGCATCACCAGGAACTCAAAGTGGTCGTGGTGGGTGCGGAACGCCGTCTTCTCGATGTCCGCCGGGTGCATGCGCACCTGGTGGTACCCGGAGCGGAGGTCGAGCTTGGTGAAGAACTTGGCGCCGTGGAGCTCATCAAGGAGCTCGTCCACCACCGGGATTGGGAACTTGTCCTTGGACGTGCGGTCGTTGAGCGCGTGGTAGTCGATGCAGAAGCGCCACGTCCCATCCGCCTTCTTGACAAGGAGCACGGGCGCCGAGAATGGCGAGGTACTGGGGCGAATGATGCCCTGCTCCAGCATGGCGGCGCACTGCCGCTCGAGCTCGTCCTTCTGTAGCTGGGGGTACCGGTACGGCCGCACTGCCACAGGCGCCGTCCCGGGCAAGAGGTGGATGCGGTGGTCGTTGGAGCGAGCCGGTGGGAGGTCGCGTGGCGTGTCGAAGATGTCGGCATGCTGAAGTAGAAGCTCGTCCAGCAGCGGGCGCTGAGGGTCAGCAGCCACCGCGGCGAGAGACCGCTGCTGTGAGGGAGCGCCCGGAGCGCCCACGCACTGCCACACCGTGCGGTGCCCGCTGCGCTGAAAGGCCACCGTGAGCCCCTCGAAGTCCCAAGTGAGGGGGCCCAACGCCCCGAGGAAGTCGACGCCGAGGATGATGTCGAAACAGCCCAAGGCGAGCCCGATGCAAGTGATGTGGAAGGTCGTGCCGTCGATGAGGACCGGCACGTCACGAGCGATCCCCTCGCAAGGGAGGCGCTCGCCGCCGGCGACTGTAACGCGAAGCTGCTCGCCCCCCTATGGAGCGAGGCCCAGGCGACGCATGGCGGCCCCCTGGAGGAACATGTGGGTGGACCCCGTGTCCAGCAGGGCGAGGAAGCGTTCACCCTTAATCGTCACCGGCAGGAGCAGGGTATGGTACGTCCGGATCCCTGCAAGAGCATGCACGGAGACAACGAGAGCATGAGCGTTAGCAGCCGCATCATCGTCCAGCTCCGCAGGGGCTGCGTCGTCGTCTGCGGCAGGGGCCTCATCTTCCTCGACGTAGTCTGCCGACTCCAGGTAGAACAGTCGTGGGCAGACATGGCCACGGACGTACTGTTCATACTGTTCATCACAGTTGTAGCATAGTCCTTGGCGGCGACGTTCCTGCATTTCGGCTGGCGAGAGACGTCGAAACTGTCGCGGCGGTGCTGCTGCCCCCGGGGCAGCTGGAACAGCGGCTGCTGCAGCTGGTGCTGGAACGCCCTGTGCGCCAGCAGGAACCACAGCCGCCCCTGGTGGCGCCGGGGAGGGGCTGGCCGCGGCGGTTGGCGCGCGCCACGTTGCTGCTGCGTCTGGAACAGCGCTGCTGTGGCTGTTGCGCGGCTCTCGAATGCGCGGGCCAGGAACATGGCCGACTGAAGATCGGGCGGGGCACGCATCGCCACGTCCATCCGAATATGTTCCGGGAGGCCGCCCACGAAGAGTTCCGCCTTTTGGCGCGTGGAGATATCCCGGGAGTGTGCAAGGATCGTCTGGAAGCGGTCCGCGAACTCCTGGACCGTAGAGTGGAACGGTAAACGCCCCAATTCAGCCAACCGCGAGCCATAGATGGGCGGCCCGAAGCGAAGGCGGCACAGCTCTTTGAAGCGCTCCCAAGACGACATTCCTTCATCCAACAACAGAGCATAGTACCACGTCTGAGCAGCGCCGGTGAGGTGGTACGAAGCCATCCATGTGCGTTGGGACTCCGGGGTGCGCTGGCCCCAGAAAAATTGCTCGCAGTGGGTTAGCCAATTCAGCAGGTCAACCGAACCATCGTACGTGAAGTCAAGCTTGTAGCCCTTCGGTTGGAATTCGGCCGCTCCCAAAACCGCGGGCGCAGCAGCGCCGAAACCAGCAGGGGCGGGCGCCATCGGGAACGTGGCGAACGCCGTGGGGGCGGCCCCTGGTGGAGCCGCGCCGAGTGTCGGCACCGCCCCGAGGCTAGGGCCGGGAACGAGGGTCCCGTCGATGCCCCCATAGAGGGTGCCCGACGCGGGAACGCCCCCATGGCCGAACCCCGCGGTGATGTTGGGCAGCAGGGGGACCGTCGGGTGCGCCGGAGTGTTGGTGTAGACCGGCGGCGAGGCTCCCGTCAGCCACGCTGGGAGTGGCGATGGCGAGGGGGGAAACCGGATGTCCTGGATCGGAATGCCCTCGGACGGCGCATTGGCTGGTGGAGGCAGCAGCTGCTGGGTCGTTGGCGGCGGCAGCAGCTGCTGGGTCGTCGTTGGCGGCGGCGGCAGCTGCTGGGTCGTCGTTGGCAGCAGCAGCTGCTGGGTTGTCGTAGGCGTAGAGGAGTGCGGTCCTAGCAGGAATGCATGGATCCCAGCGACCATCCGGCCGAGGTCGAGGACGGCTGCTGTCAGCTGCTCGTTCGTCATGACGCCACCGGAGGACGGCGACGCGCCGGCGGCCGGCGGCAGCGAGGGCTGCGGAAGCAAGGGGGACGTTGGGATCGCAGTCAGCGACGCGGTGGTGGCGGGGGCCTCGGTCCCGGACAGAGGCGGCACGGTGGAGGAGGGCAGCGGGATCGACATGGCCAAGTCCGATACCAGGTTGTTAGGGTTCCTCCTTCTTCCCTTGATCTCTCGCAGGCGATATGGGTGAGAGACTGGGGCTGGAACTCGCGAGCGGCGCTGGGGCGCCGTGGTGAGGGCAGGCGCAGCGGCGGCTGGAGGCGTGAACAGTACCCGCGGCTACTGTAGCGCGCGTACTGTTCACAGAGAGGTGGCGGCTAGGGTTTTGGGTGACTTCCCGATCTCCCAGCTCCCTAAAGGAAGCTGGAAACAATATTGTTTCTGCTTGAATCCAGAATAGAGTCTTTACAAATATATATATCCTCCTCTCCTCTAATAATTTATAAAATACTCCCTCAAATAATAATATTCCTAAATAATAGCAATTGACAATGGAAATTGGGGTCCTATCCCCCCTAGGCCGATCGGCCTGTGGCCCCTAGCCACTTATCCGCCGCTTGTACGTAATACCGGTCATAACAGGTGGTGAGTCTGCGGCATTGATGAGTTGGTGGGGATGCCGCCAACCACAGGCAGCAAAGGACTGGCCGATTGGAAAGGGCCAGGTGGCTATGGGGTCATGTGGTGTCAGAAAGCAGGCATGGATCCGTTGCAGAGATACTGCCCATGGCGTGAGGGGGCTGGCATATCATCTCATTCATGCAACATTGACATTTCATCCAAAGCCTTGCAAAGTTCTATGTGTTTTTATTATCTAACTCATCTCAAAGTCTTGTCGGATTATAAAAGATTACTAACTCATACTAAATTAGTAAATTCAATTAAAATTTAAACAAAATTCAATTAGAGAATAAATGCCCAAAGCCCTAGAAATCCAAGGTATAAAACATTTCTGCACTATTTTCTAGATGCATGTTACCCAGAAGCCAATCATGCATTAGAGCATCTCCAAGAGTTTTCAGAACCCACTCCCAATCTTGATTTTTGGCAAGACTGGAAAAAATTGCTCTCCAACAACTCTATATCTCATCTCCCAATCTTTCTGCATTTGGGAAAATCGATCCAATCGTGTGTATCGATTGGCCAATCTGGAAGCGGAAGGATGTGAGGAAGAATAAGGAGTAAGGACAAAGTTACCAATGCAAATGTACAAGAGAGAAAAGTATAAAATTGGTTGGGGTGATTTAGAAATAGTCCGAGATTCCTGATGCAAAATTGTCTTCCATATTTTAGGAGTAAGATTTTGGAAATGGTTGGAGGACCCAACAAATGTGCTCCTAACTTCTTTTTCCACTTGGAAAACTCATTGATTTACCATTTTTTTGAACTATTGGAGATGCTCTTACAACTTTCAAGCATGGACTATGGAGATTTCAATCTTTTTCTGGTGAAGAGAAAAGGCAGAGCATGTATGTCTGACTGTGAGTGACATAGTACAACATGAATAAAGGAAGCAATAATGATTAAAAGCTTACAATTATTTACCTCAGATCTCCAGCATAATCCTCAGAACGATATGGTGGAGCACAGAAAATAACATTTGGAAATTTGGGACCCGCTACGGACCTCTTCAAGGAGGGAATGATACCAATGTCAGTTAATTCACTGTGATGATCTGTGGTTGCAGTCTGGCCACAAACCTTGCAACCTGGATATTCCTATAAGGCAAGCTCTTAATTAGACCAAGCTTTACACGTTAAGAAATTTACATTTACAGTAGGTACTATACTGAATTACTGATAATTCAAAGAAGTCACAAGGACACGACACTCCACCAAAAGATCATTAGGTTAAGATTGCCAGAATCACAGTGTTGATCAGGGGCGGATCCAAAGGGGGGGCTGGGTGGGCTCCAGGCCCCCCCCCCGCATGAGTCTGGTTTGTCCATTAAATTAGTGTTAATTAGCCTTAAATTCTTATTAATCTTTGGCTTTAACCCTATATGTTCACTATTTAGCCCCCCTTTTTTGTCTCCATCCTGGATCCGCCACTGGTGTTGATGGTACTTTGCAGTACCACTAAATAAAAGATAGCAGAAATGGAAAATAAATGGTTGATTTTTTTTTTGAGGGAAGCCATCTGACGCACTTTATTGATCCGAAAACAAGGTTACATCGTTCACTAGGGCTTCGATAATGTTTTTATAGGGAGTGACTTGTAGTTAACTGCATGAAAACAAAATTAATTTCAGCAAGTATCCCCTACCCTTTAGTTCAAAATACCCGATTATTAACAAGTATTATTTCTATATGTATTTAGTTCAAAATTGCACTATTCTTCTGAGTTTTGAGAGCACCTCCAGTGTACTGCAAAATCGAACCAAGGGAGAACACTACACGGTTCGGCTGCTCGTTGTCAGAAGTAAAATCGAACCCAACAGCATCGAACCGTGGCGTGCTGTTCCAATAAAAAATTCCTTGTTTAGGACAGATCACTGATGTCATTGCCTGTGAAACCTCATCAACCAGGGTCACTTCCGATTTGTTTATTGTACTTCCGATTTATTTATTGTTTCTTTGAGCAACCACCGACGTGACACTATCCGAACTCTACCCAACTGAGAATCGTGCCAGTTCAGTTCGATTTAGCACTGGAGCTGCTCTGACAACACTTAAAAAAAGTATTATCAGGCGACATTCCGTCGTTTCTAATTCTAGCTCAACGTGGGCTTGCATAGAACAGGACAAATTGAATAATCAATAAAAGTAATATATGTGCCCAATCCCCGTTGGTAAGTTGTTGACGAGTTGCGCTCTCTCAACAGGAGGGGCGAGGTTGATAACCTATATATCAGATTCAATTGAGTAGCAACCTGTTTCCACATCTCGGCGACGATCCGGCCGAGCACGCCCGGCCCAACGATGAGCAGATCGTTGTTGCTGACGCTCTCGGGCGAGAGCGAGCTAACCGCCGCATCACGCGGTATTCCTGCGATCATGCAACGCGACGGGGAAATAAATAATAATAATTACACGAGAACAGAACAGGAGTCGGTCAATCAGGTGAGGCGCCAGTGGGCGGCAGCATTGCGTGGACGGACGGAGGGTTTACCGATGGAGGAAGAGGAGGAGGAGTCGGCTGCGGCGGCGGACATCGCGGCGTGGCGGCGCGGGCGGGAGACGCGGACGCTCGGGCTCGGAGTGGGGCGTGGGGCAAAGAGAGCGGAGGAGGCGGCGACAGGTGCGGCAGCGTGGAGATAGGGAAGAGAGGCAGACTGGTGGAAGTGGTGGTGGGCAATAGGACGTGGTAGAACTCGTGCGGCTCCGCCCATGCCGATGGCGTGGCGGCGTCAGTATCGTGGACGCTGGAGAAATGGAAAAGCCCAGGCCAGGGGGCGTCTTGTTTTGTACACGCCGACGTTCCTACGCTACTTGCCTACTGGAACGCGGATCCCTCTACATTATCCGATGGCTAGGCTCCCACCGCCGGGTCTTTGGTTCCCACTACCTACAATGAGGGGACCTATTCTATTAGCATATGGTGTATCATAAATGAAAGTAAAATTAGCTTCAAGAGAATCTGTAAATCTTTTATAATTAAGAGAAAGAGAAATAGATATTTTGATAAAAAATACTCTCCAATAAACTCTTTAATAAGTTATCAAAATATAGATATTTTTTATTCTGAATTTTTCGCTAGCCAAAGATAGAAAACAAGAATAGTATAATATCCTAAAAATTCACATTCAAAAATTACTCACATTAAAAATTATTTTCGAAATATATTTCAAAAACTATAAATTATTTGAGCTCTATAGTATCTCTATCCAATTTTTTTTCATCCATCGCAGTTATCCATCTTCAAATATATCCAGCAGAACATGGCATCAGCATCACATGTCCGCTACTCATATCTTTCGCTCGCTCGCTTTGCCCGATACCCGACAACGACGCGTGCACCAACCCCACCACCATCAGCGCCGCAGCGCACTTGCACCCGGCCCCCCTCGCCGAGCACATTCGCTCGCACGTGCACCGCGACATGCAAGCCCCACTTCTTGTCTTTTTCTTCCTCCTCTTTTGCTCGAAAAAATAGCAAGTCGCAACGCATAACTGGGCACCATTCATATTTTTTCGCGCACAAATAACAGCAAGTACCACAAGCTTATATGCAAGAAAGCATAGCAGTGCACCCACACACATGAATATATCTCATGCATGCAGGGCATGCCACCGTCCATTTGCATGCACCGTGCATGCAAATGAGACATTGTCTTTTGCATGCAAATTAAGCACCGTCCACCGTCCTTGTCCCATCAGCCATGCACTACAGTAGCATCTTTAATGGCAAGCAACTGAGCGTTTTGGTCTATAAAAATGCACTCTCGGGTGCTCACTCTCACCACCCGGATAAGCACGTTCATTCACTCGCTCACTCGCTTGTTTTCTCTCGCTTTGCGTATATCGTATACGGTCATACGCACAAGACGAGCTCGACTGTCGTCGCAAGACGAGGTGAGCAGCTCATGAGCATCTCCTTGCTCTCCTCTGTCTTCCTGTAGTATTTTTTTATCCCTCTTTGTATTTATCTGTACCAATTCACTGTCGTGAACTCCACAAACTGAACCATGATATACAAAAGAGCTCTAATGATCCCTGCTAATTTCTCTCTTCCTATGTATATGTGGGCCATAAGTATTAACTCTATCAAATAGTATATGCACGCACCATGCACTACCAGCCAAAAAATTATCTCGTGAAGCATCCATTCCTTAATCATCGTTAGCCTTTTTCGCGTGATTAAATTTCGGCCATTTCACAAATGCCACATGCTAACTCTGATTTCAACGATTCTTTTTCCTAAATTCATCTAAAATCATGATCTACCTCTCATATTAATTTTATGATTTTTAGAGCTTATTTGAATTTATATGATTATTTATCTGGGCTTTTTGTCTGTGTCGTTCGTCACTTATTTTAGCTGACAAAGTGAACGACCTAGAGAACGAGGACGTTGGAGACGAGTACCGCGAGTTCGACGTCGAGGATCTAGACTGTCAGCAGGAGTTTGCTGATGACGCCGACGGAGGCAAGTCCAACCGATTCCCTTTGATGCATATTGATCATATTTTTAAACACAACCCGGAGAAGCCGTTTTAAATATTACATGTACGATATATGTATAAAGTATTTTCGCTGCTTAGTTAAAACCTGTTGGATAGGCATCCTTGAATTGATATTACCTGATAATTGTCTTGTTTGAACCTAGGAACAAATAATATGCTATGACAGAAATATTATTATTTAGTATGCTTAGTGTTGACGGTCCTTAAGTACCAAATATAATCATCAAATAAAAAAAAGAAAAGGATCCAAATACAACCAACACCCAGACTTAGGGTTTTATCTGACAGAATTCCACGAGTTTTGGTGTTTGTCTAATTACGTAGGGGTTATCAGGAAATATGGAGGAAAGGCCCACACGTCGAGTTTACATAGAGATATTAACGTGCCGCGCAGTTTTCTATCATCTAGAAGACTCCAGAAGCCACGGGAACGAACGAGAAGCCGAGCGGGCTCGGGGGCAGGGCGCCCGCCCAGCTACAGGAACCAATCAGGTTCCGTCTCGCGGATTATGCTCCACCGACCTAAAGGATCAAAGAAAATCATGCGATCAATGTCGGTTTGATCCGACGGCCCAGGTTCACTTGAGGGGACTATATAAGCAGACCCCCTGGCCCCTGGAGGAGGCACCCCCTTGATCCCTATTCATTATTCATAGACAGAGCAAAAGTTAGGGTTTCGAGATGAGATCTCTCCTCTCATCTCTAAACTAGAGTAGATCTAGATAGTAGCGAGATAGAGAGCGAGGGAGGATTGGAGGAGAGGCCGGCCTGTCGGTTCTTCCTCCGGTTGTACTTCGTCATGATCAAGCTCTAATCAAGCTTGCTCATGGGATGACTCTGGTAATCTACTTTTAATTCATTATGCAATTACTAATCATGTATGTTCTGGTTCACAACTCTTTTGAGTACTTTTAATCTATAGGACCCTATAGGTTAGAGTTGTAGTATAGGTGTAAGCGTGGTGCTTAGACCTAGATTACTTGTGGATATCCCCTGTCTAGCTGAATCGTGTGGTAGGCCGCGTAGGTGACAGTTACGTTGGTCCCTTAAAGTCCACCTCCCGTTAGCAGGATTGGTAGGGTTTATCGGCCTATGGATAAACATCCTTTGTGGTGTATTCTTATCACGTGGTTCGTCCCAGACATAGACATATCCCTTTGAAGTAGAGAAACCATAGTTACCCTCTCTGTTCTGCTACCATCGCCCATATACTAGATTGCTCTACTCTCTATTCTCATATTATCACCCATTGTTATCTTACCTTTAATATTGTTCTTATTCAATTCTACCATCTTTCCTATTTACACTTATCTATCTATCTTGGTTAAGTTAGAGCGTAGTTGGTTCTCCCGTTTCCCTGTGGATACGATAAAACCTTTAACCGGGTAAAAGCTACAACGGTATCCGTGCGCTTGTGGATTTATCTGTGTGCGTATAAATACCATAGTACACTCTAGTGCCATGCTAGGGATGACAACCTAGAATTCAAGTGGTGTTAGCAAGTGTCAACAAGCATTTTTGGCGCCGTTGTCGGGGAAACGGTTGCTGAGTTGACTACGAACTAGCTTAATCATTTTCTAAAAATAAGTAAATAGATATTTTTTCCTTTATCCTTTGCCTCATCTCTGCTATTCTTTCTTCTTATCTAATCCTTGATCTCTGGTCTATCATGAATGCAAACATGTCTATCTATCAGTTTCATAGACCTACGAGCACACATCTCGAACCACCAAAATCTTCAAAGCCTATCATAGCATCTAGTTTTGAGATAGACCCCGAATAAATAGAATTTGTTCAAAAACAACCTTTCTCAGGAGAAGGTGAGGAAAACCCATACACACACCTAAGAGAGTTTTATCGAGTCTGTGACCTCCTTCGCATAGAAGGCATGTCCGATGAGACCATTAAATGGAAGCTCTTTTCGTTCTCTTTAACAGGAAAAGCTAGACATTGGTACAAACTCAAAGTAGGGAGTGTTCATGGAGATTGGAAGGAGTTATATAATAGTTTTATTTTTAAATATTTTCCAATCTCCAAAGTGGTGGAACTTCGGCGTGAGATTCTTTCTTTTAGACAACTGGAAGAAGAATCTCTCGGCAAATCATGGGACCGCTTTATTAACCTTACTCTCACTGGCCCAAAGCTTTTTATTCCAGAAGAAGTTCTTCTAATTCACTTTTTTGAGGGCCTTAGTAGGGAAAATAAGCAAACCTTGAATACAGCCTCTAGAGGATCCTTCTATCACCTACCTGCTAGTGAAGCTAGGGATTTAATTGATTCATTGAGTGGAAAGTTTCCTAGCATTTATATCCCTGAGAAAGAGAAAGATCCAGTTCCTAGACAAGAAGAGGAAGTTTCGATAGCTAGATCACAACCACTTCAATTCCAAACTTTAGCTATCTATCCTAAACCATCAATACCCCAAAATTCTCCAAGGGAGGAAGGAATTCTGACCTTAAATCTTTCAGATGCTGATGGTTTAGACTTCTGGTTCCATAAGAGACCTTCAAGTAGGGATAATTCAAATCCTTGTAATAATGGTTCTCTTAGAGAATGTCCTGGTTCCTATTTTGAAGAAGTCGAGGATGACATATCAAGTGAAGGAGAGCTAAGCCATATAGAAAATTCTATCTGCTCCCCTTCCATGTTCACAAATTCTAAATCCATCCTTGACCCTAGAGACCCCTCTTATCCCTCTCCTTTTAAGTCTCATGATGATCCTAGCAATCCATCAAGACGACCAAACCATAGGAGTCATGAAGACCATAAGGATGGCATGTCAAGTAATGCCATAGAAGGAGAGCTAAGCCATAGACAAGATTCTATCAGCTCCCCTGTCTTGATCACAAGTTCTAAATGGCTGGAATGTGTAGAATGGATGGATAAGGAAGAAGCCTTAATGGATTCTGACTTTGGCCCAATTTCAAATGGTGAGTTCTTGACTCCCTTTGAAGATGAGATTCATCCAACTACAGAAGAGGACATAGGTGAGACCAATCCATGAGAAACTTCGAACATTCAGATTGGAGACGAAGATAACATTAATGAGCATGGTATTTATTTCATAGCCACTTCGTTTACTCCATGCTCATATGAAACATCTTCCCATTCTATTAGTCTCTCCAACATCACCACATTCGAGATCTCCAACCCCCTTTTCCTTTCTATTTATAAAAACTTTAAAAGGGCAGTTGTCGATGCATATGTCTATAATAAATATTGCAAATCTCATTGAGTTGATCTTGATATAGGTCAGCGTTGGAAGGGAAACCACTTCGCCGACACAAACTGATGGTTTCCCAAGGACAAGCTTAGTGTCCTAAAATAAGCGCTTATCAGATTGTAACATGACCTTACAACATTACCTAGTGTATTGAGTATATAAGGATAATTGTAAAAATATTCCTTCGGGTATTCTTGTCACTAACCTTTCCAGGATTGGAGCAAGAAGATCGGATGAATGACAAGCACAAGGTATGTCCAACCAATCATCATGCAACACTGAATTAAATTCATCCAAACTTGAATTTTGCAAAATTCAAGCTTGGGGGCGTACTTTACATAAAAACATCCTTTGCCATGTGTTGACAGTCCTTAATGCTCATATTTAACCATAAATTAATCATGGAAAAGGATCCAAATGCAACCAACACCTAGACTTAGGGTTTTATCTGACAGAATTCCACGAGTTTTGGTGTTTGTCTATTTCTGCAGGGGGTTATCAGGAAATACAGAGGAAAGGCCCACACGTCGGGTTTACATAGAGGTATTAACGTGCTGCGCAATTTTCTACCATCTAGAAGACTTCAGAAGCCACGGGAACGAAGCGGAGGCCGAGAGGACTCAGGGACAGGGCGCCCGCCCTACTCTCCTGGGCGCCCGCCCACTTCCAGAGTCCAATCAGGACTCTCTTTCGGGATATTGCTCCACCGACCTAAAGGATCAAGGATAACTGTTCAATCAAAGGATCAAGGATAACTGTTCAATCAATGTCAGTTTGATCCAATGGCCCAGATTCATTTGAAAAGACTATATAAGCAAGGCCCCCTGGCCTCTGGAGATCATACCTCTTCTACAGAATCAAAGCTAGGGTTTCAATTCTTCATCCAAGTAGAGAGAATCCCTCTAGTTCTTCTAGTTGTACCTCTAGTTCATCTAGTTCTAGTTCATCTAGTTCTAGTTCTAGTTCCTCTAGTTCTAGTTCTAGTTAGTTCTAGTTGTAATCTAGAAAATAGGGAGAGAGAAGAGGAGAGCGGAGGAGGAGCCGGATCTGTCAGATCTTCCTCAACATTGTACTTTTGCAGCAATTGGTTTGTTCTTCATCATTCTCCAGGTTCTTCAATTCATAATTCCTGAGTTCTTTAGTTACTTTTATTTACATTCAAGTTATTTATTAGATTCCCACTTGCATCAAGTGCTCTAATCTTTGAAACATTAGAGTAGTAATTAATAGATTAGACGTGGTGTTTAGTCTTGCAATTACCTGGAATTGCACCCAATCTTGTGGATTGTTGTGGTAGCCCTAGGGTAGTGATAGCCCTAACGGTCGACGTATTCCACCACGTTCGGATCGGTGTTTGTAGGACCGTAGTCAGACCTTCCTAGCCCCCTTCTCATCTCTTTCTGTGATTAGTGCTCTGATGTCCCGAAATAGATAATCTTGAAGTAATTCTTGATTCTTAGATCAACTAGAGAACTCTCAGGAAACTTCCTCTCTTCCCACCAAAAATAATTATATAGTTATCCTTGGGCGATATTGAATCTTAATTAGTACACTCACGTTCTCTGTGGAAAATCGATATTCTGGAATACTCCCAGGTGAAAGCTACATCGGTATCCGTGCGCTTGCGGATTTTTCTGTTTGCGTTTAAAATACCCAACACCATGTTGCTATGTTGGTTGTCCCTAACTTTGAGACATGCTTAATTTGTTAAACGCTAATCATTCTATTTTCATCTCCACTTGAGTAAGATCTCTATAATGTTGTCATGCTACCTTTGTCTATTCACAAGTAAGTGTTGGTTTAGAAGTACTCGACATACTTCCATTGGCATTTAAATTAAGCGTGGTGCTTAGGTTAAATAGCCTTCCTTAATCTGATTAGACATGGAGTCTAGTTTGGTTACTAAACTTAAAAACTGCTTGTGTAGACATTGGTATATTTTGTTGGACTAACCCCTACAAAAAAACTTTCAATATCGATTTGGGAAGTCCTGAGATAAACTCACATTGGAGACAAAGAGAGAGACACATCAAGTTTAACAATTTACACAAGGAAGACGTTGCTCATAAGAGATGATCCATGGAGGGTGCCACGAACACGATGCACATCCGCTAAGAAAGGAAAGCTTCCATAAGGTGATACTGTACCATCACTCTTCAAGTAAGGTAACATCTTAAGGTTCTTGACTATCACTTTTATAAGCTTCTCCTTGGTTCTGGCGTTCATATGAATAAAAGAGACAAACATGTATGATTTATAACTTCAAATTAACCAAGCCAACTGATTCAACATGTTTAGTCCTTTAATCTTTGTTCCCAGTACTACCTCCATGATCCCACACTCCTAATCATATGAGCTAAAATGTTGCACATTCATTCTTTGAGAGATATAAAGAAAAAGACATATACATAGATAAATTATCTTTCTATAAGGTTGAGCAACCTGATCTGACAAATGTTTTAAATGCTACACTCATGATCTTATTATCCATCAACTTTGTCTTGCTCACTATGCTTAAGGTTAGAGAAGAACAAATACACTTTTGGTTCTGTTGGTGTTTTCCACCAATAGGGCCCATGCACTTGATCTCTACCTTGTCTCTATGAGCAGGTACACTTGGAGCAAAACATGGTGGAGTTTTACAACTCCCAGATTCTACCAAGTGAAGGACCTGGATCTACGAGCACAAACACACTCAGCAGGATGCTGCCAACGCTGCACTTCGAACTGCTGGGCAAACGAAGAATATGGGTGACACCGTATCAAGAGGTGCAGACGTCAAGGTCCGCACCTGAATCAAATGACGCACCTGAAGAATGAACACGGTGAGAAGTCTTGTTCAGAAGACTTAAAACATTGAACCCTCGCCGAAAGGTAAAATCGGTAGTTATCCTTATTTATCCTTTCTGCACTCCCTTTTCCCTTAAATTATTTTCCTTAAATGGCTTGTTAGTTATTCATGCTATCTTGAAAAGAGAATAAAAATGTTAAAAATAGTAAGCCCCATGTGAGTATGCTTGTGGCATAAAACCCATAAGTAGATTCACTGTTGGTGGCGTAAAAATAAAATAAATATATTCCTGCCCTACAAAAATGAAAATATAAAAATAAATTTATGATCCTACCAAAGAGAGTAATATTTATTAGAGGAAGCTCAACATGATAATGGCTAAGAGATTTTATGCTAACACTTAACTAGTTCCACAAAGCTTTGTTGTCTATTTGAGCTCCATAGAATTCAAGGATCAAAGAAGACTAGCAGACGAAGGACATCCTAATTGCTGTCAGGGTGCTGCCGACATTCAAATACACCTCTGCCACCTGCTAGCTACATCAGAAGAATTTACGTCGAAATCCAGCCTGGGGGAGAGTACCCCCATTTATCCAGCTAAGTGTTTCTACTCGCGTTTATACTTTACTCAAATAATAAAAAAGATGCATAATCATATAAAAACCCAAATAAAGATTTTGTGCTTATATATATCTTTGCTTAGTTTGCTAAATAAATAAATAAATAAAGTTTGCTATGAACCCTAATGATTGGCTCTCACATGTAAATGATGAATAGTTGCTCTACCATGACTAGTTCTCAAAATTGAAATCTCTCTCAAGTTTAGGTATGACTGTTATGAATTAAGATTTGCTCTAAACCTGAACTTGTGGGAAGAGTACATCATCTAAAGTCTAAGTCGTTAACGGATATGATATGGGAAGGTTGAGCTGCTGTTTATCTGTTCCTAGAGATGCTAGAATTCTGGAGAATTTTATCTTTGAAAATCTTTAAAATGTTGCATGATGAGTTCCTGTATGATGAGAGTTTAAAATCCTACCACAACCATATATACATGCTTATTAGACTATGAACCATACATTTACTTTTTACTACTTATGAGCATTGAGTGTGGTCAAGCTGTGTAGACCCTTAGGAGCTTGTCTTGTGGTTAAAATCAAGATCCACTTGCACGTTCACTCATACATGTTGCTTCTACTCCGGAAGTACGCATCCACATACATCCATTTATTTCCATCTCCAGATTCACCCAAAATTATTCTACTCCTATCTAGGAGAGAATAGCCAAAAACATTATCCTATCCCTGTTATTCCCTGTGAAATAAATGCTCTTGATATTTTGGTTACTACCACTTGCTACATTATTTTGGTTACTACCACTTGCTACATTATTCTAAGAGTGAATACGAGGAAATAAAAAGGGGCAAGTGCCCGAAACCTCGAAGAAAAGAAAAAGTGAGACGAGAGGTAGAAATGGACAAGTGTCCGGCAGTGGAATTAGGGGTACAAGGTACCCACCTGAGAGAAAAGAAAAAAAAGAAAATATAGAGCATCTCATTCCCTTCAAAAAGCTTCAAAGTGCAAGAAAGGTATGTATCCCCTCAAAAGAGCAAAAGTAGAATTAGACTTTCACCAATGTTTTCACCATTATCACCATCATCATCATACACCATTCATTCGCTACACATGCACATCATGATTTAACTTATTGACTTGTTTCTCTGGATCCATGGTTTGACTATGCAATAAATGTCTTGTAAGTATGTATTAGCTGTCTCCCACCTATGAGCTCCAGATATCAAACCTTATTAGAGTAGGGTGAGAGAGAAGGCAATATCACTATGCCTCATACCACAAATACTAAATACTTTGAGAGGAGGCGTATATCATCACTGCCTTGGTAAGGATCTAGAAATACCACAAAAGAGAGAATTGAGAGAGTCATACAAGGAATCTCTGAGTTTTATTTGAAAATCTACAAAAACTCCAGAGCTATAGTTGATCAAAGAACAAGAGACTAGCGCTTGACTTGACCGTTCTATCTTTTAACTGCTCAAGACACAAGTGACGGTTGCAAGCCCCATGGTGGAAGGTAATATGAGTAGGTTTAAATCTTAACAGTTTACTTTAACTCAGAGATGAGATCTTGCTTGAACACATGTATACTTTTACGGCATGAAACCACTTCAAAAAACTCTTGAGTCCATCCTTGCTCAGGAACGAGCAAGAGGTAAGCTTGGGGGAGTTGTTGACGGTCCTTAAGTACCAAATATAATCATCAAATAAAAAAAGAAAAGGATCTAAATGCAACCAACACCCAGACTTAGGTTTTATCTGACAGAATTCCATGAGTTTTGGTGTTTGTCTATTTCTGCAGGGGGTTATCAGGAAATATGGAGAAAAGGCCCACACGTCGCGTTTACATAGAGATATTAACGTGCCGCGCAGTTTTCTATCATCTAGAAGACTCCAGAAGCCACGAGAACGAACGGGAAGCTGAGCGAGCTCGGGGGCAGGGCGCCCGCCCTCCCCCCTTGGGCGCCCGCCCAGCTACAGGAACCAATCAGATTTCGTCTCGCGGATTATGCTCCACCGACCTAAAGGATCAACGAAAACCGTGCGATCAATGTCGGTTTGATCCGACGGCCCAGATTCACTTGAGGGGACTATATAAGCAGACCCCCTGGCCCCTGGAGGAGGCACCCCCTTGATCCCTATTCATTATTCATAGACAGAGCAAAAGTTAGGGTTTCGAGATGAGATCTCTCCTCTCATCTCTAAACTAGAGTAGATCTAGATAGTAGCGAGATGGAGAGCGAGGGAGGATTGGAGGAGAGGCCGGCCTGTCGATTCTTCGTCCGGTTGTACTTCGTCATGATCAAGCTCTAATCAAGCTTGCTCATGGGATGACTCTGGTAATCTACTTCTAATTCATTATGCAATTACTAATCATGTATGTTTTGGTTCACAACTCTTTTGAGTACTTTTAATCTATAGGACCCTATAGGTTAGAGTTGTAGTATAGGTGTAAGCGTGGTGCTTAGACCTAGATTACTTGTGGATATCCCCTGTCTAGCTGGATCATGTGGTAGGCCGCGTAGGTGACAGTTACGTTGGTCCCCTGAAGTCCACCTCCCGTTAGCAGGACTGGTAGGGTTTATCGGCCTATGGATAAGCATCCTTTGTGGTGTATTCTTATCACGTGGTTCGTCCCAGACATAGACATATCCCTTTGAAGTAGAGAAACCATAGTTACCCTCTCTGTTCTGCTACCATCGCCCATATACTAGATTGCTCTACTCTCTATTCCCATATTATCACCCATTGTTATCTTACCTTTAATATTGTTCTTATTCAATTCTACCATCTTTCCTATTTACACTTATCTATATATCTTGGTTAAGTTAGAGCGTAGTTGGTTCTCCCGTTTCCCTATGGATACGATAAACCTTTAACCGGGTAAAAGATACAATGGTATCCATGCGCTTGTGGATTTATCTGTGTGCGTATAAATACCAAAGTACACTCTAGTGTCATGCTAGGGATGACAACCTAGTATTCAAGTGGTGTTAGCAAGTGTCTACACTTAGGACTTGTTACTCATCCTGGATACTCATCGCTACATTTTCTCAAATATAATGATTTTAAAAGAAAAACTGTGTGAGTGGTGAAAATGAATTGTGGGTATTGTGAAAGGGTTAATGAACAAGTTACAGATGTGATTACTATGGAGATGGGGCGGATGGGATCTCTTTTGGGAATGCCCTGGTGTTGTGGCTTATACCTTGCGGGGTTAAGCGGGAAGATATCCGCCTTGTCTCGATTAAGGACTGAGTTGATGATTCATCTTGCCTAACTCATTTATCGTACAACCACTTGCCTTGCATGGAAAAGACTTAGTCTAAATCCCTCTATTAGTGTGACAATCACCTGGAGGCAGGTGTGCAATGGGACACTAAGTGATGTATGTGAAATTGTGGAAATATATGAGAAGAGCCCTATGAATTATTGTGGTGTAATGAGCTGTGGCCTTAGTGTTCCCGTGGTGAACACCATTACTTAGCTATGGAGGGTAATGACTTTGATGGATCTGTGCTTGCATGACGGTGTAAGTTATGGTATCCTACTTGTGGGAAAAGTGTACAACCTCTGCAGAGTGTAAATCTATCTAGATAGCCGTGTCTGTGGTCTCGGACGGGTTATGGTTTGGTTTCAACAACTAGATGGGTTGGGATGAGTGAAAACATGAGAGTGAGTGTGATTTTGGAAATAAATGGTTGACTGCCATTGTATTGTGGGAACAAGGGTTCAACAACACTTAAAATTGTGATCAAACCCCTATTTTTAGAAATATTATCATATGTGGAAAAAGAAGTCTTTTACAATAGTATTTATGAAATCAAACCTTGCATGTGTAAAAAGATAGCTTTATGCAAATAAAACTAAGCCTCATCCTTGATTTATCCATATGCATATATATTGTTATCCCCTTCCGTAGGGTAAGGTTGGATTTGCTAAGTACTTTGTACTCACCCTTGCTTTATTAAACAGAGGAAGATCCGGACTTTGATCCCGAAGTGACGTTCGAGTAAGGTCATGTCTGTATCCAACTAAGCCTGTGGCATTGGGACTCGTAAGATGTTCGGTTGTGATATTGTTTGTTTCTGGGTCCTTTGGACCTATATTGTATTTTGGTGTCTTATTATTATAGCGTGCCTTCATTGTCCACGCTTATCGAGACTACTACGCTGAAACTTATCTGATGTAATAAATGTGTTACTAGCCTTCTGAGACTTGTATCATATCACATTTGAGTTCCTGGTTTACTAGAGGCGCTTTAGGTGGTATCAGAGCCAAGTTGGCTGTAGGACGTGACCTTAAACTTTTCTGGACCAGTATTTTACTAGATAGAAGTATTTACAAAAGTTCTTACCCTCTTCCCTCTGTTAAAAAAAATTACTCTCATCTATTTCTCTCAGATGGCAGAAGGTGTTTGGACTAGCAGTTACTGTCTAAGTGTAGAAGGCTTTCCCAAGCTCTTGTATGCTACCATACAGAAACTTGGAACCAAGGATCGCCTTGAATATGAAGGCAGAGAATATGAAGAGCATGAGACCGAGCGGTGTGAAGTTACCATCTATATTGGGAAAAGTGAGGACTTCCCTAACATAGCTGAATCTTGGAGCATGACTGTGATCGGGGTTTGGTTTGCAGATACATACCAAGCCGTCGCCCGCAAAGCCCTGAGGTACCTATGCCAGATCTATGAGAAGCCCATCACCCATACACCCATGAGGTTCTTTCCACCTAAAGAAAAAGATCGACCAGTTTGGAGGACCCGCATAGAGCTCTTGCAAGGACGTTAATCACTTGAAGATGACCCAACTGTGGTATTCATGACCACATACCTACTTGCTCTAGATAAGCAATATGATGAGCAGGCCTCAGAGTTAAGAAAGTGCATCCATCGTGCAGTGGAAGCCGAGATCATAGTTAGGAAGCTCCATGTGCAGCTTGCGGAAGCTCAGGCCCAAGCAGCTGCAGCCGAGGGTCGTGAAACTGCCATTGCTGAAGTCTTGAAGGTAGCTAAAGACCGCCATGCTCAGAAGTTGAAGGATACCTACCTTATCACCAGGATCAAAAGAAGGATGTTAGCTGTGGAAGACCAAGAGCCCATAGTCCTAAAAGGAATCCCAATCATGTCCCTAAAAACCAAAATAAAGATGAACATAGAAGGGCCATCAGCTCCCCCACCCACAGAAACCTCTCATGAAGCTTTAGAGTTGGAGCACAGGAAGGAAGAAGGATTTCCCCTCCTCACGCAGCCACCACCAAAAGAAGATGGTGACCCACCTCTTAGTCCAAAGGAAGAACCACAAATGCGGGAAGCATGATCCTCCTCAACACCAAGGGAATGAAGCCGTTTTGTCCGAAGAAGTTGAAGATTAGTAGCACCTAGTTCCTCCTTGTGTCTTGGGGAAGTGAAGTTTACTTCACTTTTGTTCAACTCCCAAAGTAGATGAATCGTATTGTAGTCCGCTTATTTCCTCCATTCCTATATTGTAAACTGCCCTCTTATTCAAAATATATATTTGTGCTTGTTGGTTGTGCTAAATAATTGAGTGCTCTATGTTGTTCCCTTACGGGATAGCAAGTCTTAAAACTTGCACCTTTTTAAAATATAATGCCTTAACAAAAAAACAACATCACTCAATAGATCTATACCTTATCTAATGCTTTCTCATCTTAACCAACAGATGCCTCCTAAACTAGGTACTCGCTCTCAACCAAGTGGTCATGCAGCTAGTAGACAAAGCCAAAATCCGAATGGAAGTCAAGCCAATGCAAATGCTGATGGTATTCATGAAGATGAAGTGAGTCAGACTAGGAACCATAATGAAGGAGATGACTTGCCCCATCCTCCAGCAATTGACTTAGTACAAGTCATGGCAACTCAGACCCGCCTTCTGGAGACCTTGGCTCAAGGCATGAACCGTCCCAGGAACAACCGAGGAGACGGAGTCCAAGACAAGATGACTAAGTTCATGAGGCTTAAGCCACCTATTGACACTTGCTAACACCACTTGAATACTAGGTTGTCATCCCCAGCATGGCACTAGAGTGTACTATGGTATTTATACACACACAGATAAATCCGCAAGCTCACAGATACCGTTGTAGCTTTTACCCGGTTAAAGATTTTATCGTATCCACAGGGAAACGAGAGAACTAATCTACGCTCTAAATTAACCTAGATAGATAGGTAGGTGTAAATAGGAAAAATGGTAGAATTGAATAAGAACAATATTAAAGGTAAGATAACAATGAGTGATAATATGGGAATAGAGAGTAGAGCAATCTAGTATATGGGCGATGATAGGAGAATAAAGAGGATAACTATGGTTTCTCTACTTCAAAGGGGTATGTCTATGTCTCGGACGAACCATGTGATAAGAATACACCACAAAGGATGCTTATCCATCGGCCGATAAACCCTACCAGTCCTGCTAACAGGAGGTGGACTACAGAGGACCAACGTAGCTGTCACCTACGCGGCCTACCACACGATCCGGCTAGACAGAGGATATCCACAACTAATCTAGGTCTAAGCACCACACTTACACCTATACTACAACCCTCACCTATAGCGTCCTATAGATAAAAGTACTCAAAAGAGTTGTGAACCAGAATATACATGGATAGTAATTGCATAATGAAATAGAAGTAGATTACTAGAGTCATCCCATGAGCAAGCTTGATTAGAGCTTGATCATGGCGAAGTACAACCAGAGGAAGAACCGACAGGCTGGCCTCTGTTGGGTATTTTAAACGCAAACAGAAAAATCCGCAAGCGCACAGATACCGATGTAGCTTTCACCCGGGAGTATTTCAGAGTATCGATTTTCCACAGGAATGTGAGTGTACTAATTAAGATTCAAGATCGCCCAAGGATAACTATATAATTATTTTTGGTGGAAAGAGAGGAAGTTTCCTGAGAGTTCTCTAGTTCATCTAAGAATCAAGAATTACTTCAAAGATTATTTATTTCGGGACATCAGAACACTAACCACAGAAAGAGATGAGAAGGGGGCTAGGAAGCTCTGACTACGGTCCTACTAACACCGATCCGAATGAGGTGGAATACGTCGACCGTTAGGGCTGTCACTACCCTAGGGCTACCACAACAATCCGCAGGATTGGGTGCAATTCCAGGTAATTGCAAGACTAAACACCACGTCTAATCTATTAATTACTACTCTAGCGTTATAAAGACTAGAGCACTTGATGCAAGCGGAAATCCAATAAATAACTTGAATGTAAATAAAAGTAATTAAAAAACTCAGGAATTATGAATTGAAGAACTTGGAGAACGATGAAGAACGAACCAGTTGCAGCAAAAGTATAATGTTGAGGAAGATACGGCAGATCCGGCTCCTCCTCCGCTCTCCTCTTCTCTCTCCCTATTTTCTCGATTACAACTAGAACTAACTAGAACTAGAACTAGAGGAACTAGAACTAGAACTAGAGGAACTAGAGGGATCCTCTCTACTTGGATGAATAATTGAAACCCTAGCTTTGATTCTGTAGGAGAGGTATGATCTCCAGGGGCCAGGGGGCCTTGCTTATATAGTCTTTTCAGATGAATCTGGGCTGTTGGATCAAACCGACATTAATCGCATGGTTTTTCTTGATCCTTTAGGTCGGTGGAGCGTGATCCGCGAAACGGGTCCGGATTGGACACTGTAGCTGGGCGGGCGCCCTGGTCCTTAGGGCGGGCGCCCTGGGCCAGGCTCCGTTCGGCCTCCGCTTCGTTCCCGTGGCTTCTGGAGTCTTCTAGATGATAGAAAATTGCGCGACACGTTAATATCTCTATGTAAACCCGACGTGTGGGCCTTTCCTCTGTATTTCCTGATAACCCCCTGCTGAAATAGACAAACACCAAAACTCGTGGAATTCTGTCAGATAAAACCCTAAGTCTGGGTGTTGGTTGCATTTGGATCCTTTTCCATGATTAGTTGATGGTTAAATGTGAGCATTAAGGACCGTCAACAAGCTCCCCCAAGCTTAACCTTTGCTCGTCCCTGAGCAAAGATGAACTCAAGAGTTTCTGCAGTGGTTTCATACCTTAAAGATACACATGTGTTCAAACAAGATCTTATCTCTAGGTTAGGGTAAACTGTTAAGATTTAAACTTACTCATTTTTCCTTCCATCATGGGGCTTGCAATTGTCACTTGTGTCTTGAGCAGTTAAAAGATAGAATGGTCTAGTCAAGCGCCATGTCTCTTATTCTTCGATTAATTATAGCTCTAGAGTTTTTGTAGATTTTCAAATAAAACTCAGAGATTCCTTGTATGACTCTCTCTAGTCTCTCTTTTGTGGTATTTCTAGATCCTTACCAAGGCAGTAATGGTGTATGCCTTCTCTCAAAGTATGTGGTATTTTTGATATGAGGCATAGTGGTATTGCCTTCTCTCTCACCCTACTCTAATAAGGTTTTGATATCTGGAGCTCATAGGTGGGAGACAAAGTATACATACTTATAAGATATTTATTGTATAGTCAAACCATAGATCCAGAAGAACAAGTCAATAAGTCAAATCAAGATGTGCATGTGTGGCGAATGAATGGTGTATGGTGATGATGGTGACAACAATGGTGAAAGTCTAATTCTACTTGTGCTCTTTTGAGGGGATACATACCTTTCTTGCTCTTTTGAAACTTTTTTTTGAGGAGAATGAGATGCTCTATATTTTCTTTTTCTTTTCTCTCAGGTGGGTATCTTGTACCCCTAATTCTACTGTCGGACACTTGTCCACTTTTACCTCTCGTCTCACTTTTTCTTTTCTTTCGAGGTTTCGGACACTTGCCCCTTTTTATTTCCTCTTATCTTCTTTTTTTAGAGCACTCACCTCTTTAAATAATGTAGCAAGTGGTAGTAACCGAAATATCTTGAGCATTTATTTCACAGGGGAAAACAGAAATAGGAGAATGTTTTTGGCTATTCTCTCCCGGATTAGGAGTAGAATATTTTTGGGTGAATCTGGATATGGAAATGAGTGGATGTATGTGGATGCGTACTTCCGGAGTAGAAGCAGCATGTGTGAGTGAACGTGCAAGTGAATCTTGATTTAACCACATGACAAGCTCCTAAGGGTCTACATAGCTTGACCACACTCAATGCTCATAAGCAGAAAAAAGTAAATGAATGGTTCATAATCTAATAAGCATGTATATATGGCTGTGGTAGGATTTTAAACTCTCATCATACTGGAACTCATCATGTGATATTTTAAAGATTTTCAAAGATAAAATTCTCCAGAATCCTAGCATCTCTAGGAACAGATAAACAACAGCTCAACCTTCCCATATCATATCCGTTAACAACTTAGACTTTAGATCAAGTACTCTTCCCACAAATTTAGGTTTAGAGCAAATCTTAATTAATAACAGTCATGCCTAAACTTGAGAGAGATTTCAATTTTAAGAACTGGTCATGGCAGAGCAACTATTCATCATTTCCATATGAGAGCTTATCACGAGGGTTAATAGCAAATTTTATTTATTTAGAAAACTAAGCAAAGATATATATATATATATATATATATATATATATATAAGCACAAAAGCTTTATTTGGGTTTTTATGATTATGCATCTTTTTATTATTTGAGTAAAGTATGAACATGAGTAGAACACTTAGCTGGATAAATGGGAGTGCTCTCCCCCAAGCTGGATTTTGACGTAATTTTTACTGATGTAGCTAGCAGGTGGATGAGGTGTATTTGAATGTCGGCAGCACCCTGACAGCGATTAGGATGTCTTCCGTCTGCTAGTCTTCTTTGATCCTTGAATTCTGTGGAGCTCAAATAGACAACAATGCTTTGTGGAACTGGTTAAGTGTTAGCATAAATATCTAGCCTTTATCATGTTGAGCCTCCTCAATAAATGTTACACTCTTTGGTAGGATCATAAATTTATTTTTATATTTTCATTTTTATAGCACATAAATATATTTATTTTATTTTTATGCTACCACAGTGAATGTACTTATGGGTTTTATGCCATGAGCATACTCACATGGGGCTTACTATTTTTAACATTTTTATTTTCTTTTCAAGATGATATGAACCTGATTAACTAAGCAAACTATTTTAAATAATTGAAATGAAAAGGATAACTACCAAGTTTACCTCTTGGCAAGGCGTTTGGTGTTTTTAAGTTCTCTGAACGGGACTCTCCGTTTTCTCAATCGTCCTGGGATTCGCTGGATGGCGTAGTCGGTGGTTCCGGCGGCGCCTGCTCTTCTTGTATAACTATCTTCTCTCTACACACCTGACTCAGTGCTTCGGTCTCCTCAGGACAGTTCTGTTTAAGTTGTATGTCTTCAGACATTACCACTTCTCCTTCGTAGTCTGCCCATCCGTCCTTGATGATTTGCCTCCTTTGGTTGCGGTTGCGTCGTCTTCTTCTTGTCCTGATCTGCTTAGAGTCTTCAACTATATAGTTAGGGTCAGTAAAATAGCGGTGTACCTTCTCAGAGGGGAAGTGCATGTGGAATTCTCTGGTTCCAATGTAGATGATTGCTTTAACGGTGCTGAGGAACGGTCTCCCAAGGATGATGGGTGGATCGTACTCGTCTTCTCCCATGTCAATAACCTTTCGAAATATCTGATCTGCCATCTGGAGCTGAATGTATATCGGTTTTAGGGGCATGGTTCCAAACAGGAGCTGATAGGTGACTGGGTCATCCTTTTTGTCAGGAACGGTGACTTAAGTCGACGATCTCGACCTCCTTGAACTGCAGTGACCATCTTAGCTGATTCGGTCCACATTTGCTTGTTCTTGTTCCTCCTGTTGGTCCTCTTCCTTGGTTCATGTCGGGAATGCTCTGAGATTTGTGTAGTCTTGTTCTTGAAGAAAAACATCTCCTTCCTTCCCTTTATGTAGAAACTGATCTTGGCAGCACTAGCATAGATCACAGCTCCTGAGGCGTTCAGGAATGGCCTCCCTAGGATGATGGGTGCCCTCTCATCAGTATCAGTCTCTATCACCATGAAGTCTGCTGGAGCGTATAAGGTACCAACTCGGACGTAGAGGTTCTTCAATATTCCCTTTGGGAAACTTAGTGTCCGATCCTGGGCATAATGTTGACGCTGGAGCCAAAGTCGCAGAGTGTTTCTGGGAAGTCCACCATGCCGATGGAGATCGGGATGACGGGGCGTCCTAGATCGCCTCTCTTGACCGGTAGAAGGTCAATAATTGCTTCCACAATGGGGTTACTCCAATAGTTACCTGCATCAAACATGTCTACAAGATTTGCAGATTCTAATCCTTCCGATTGTGATGGTATACCGGGGTTAGTAGCAGGAATAGCAGCAGCTATTTGATTTAACTGAGATTCAATCATTTTATTAAAGCTAATTTGATTCTTGATGGCAGTAGAGAAATTATCCATTCTATTATTTATATTTTCTAACATTTTATCATTATATGCCAATTTCATAGATAGGTTATCCATTAGCTTTCCTTGATTAGACACTAACTCTCTCAGAGATAGAAATTATTATTATTATTGTAAGAATTATTACCTTGATAATTACCTGAGTAGTTAGGCCTCTGTTGATTCCAACCTTGATTTTGTTGAGGACGGTTGTAGTAGTAGTAGTAGTTGTTGATGTAGTTTACGTCCTCAAGCATCTCAAGGCAGTGATTGTCTAAGTGTCCAGTATCTCTAGTGTGTTTGTGCTCGTAGATCTAGGTTCTTCACTTGGTGGAGTCTGGGAGTTGTGAAACTTCTTCATATTTTGCTCGAAGTGTACCTGCTCATAGAGACAGGACAGAGATCAAGTGCATGGGCCCTGTTGGTGGAAAACACCAACAGAACTAAAAGTGTATTTATTCTTCTCTATCCTTAAGCATAGGGAGCAAGACAAAGTTGATGGGTGATAAGTTCATGAGTGTAGCATTTAAAATATATGTCAGATCAGATCGCTCAAACTTATGGAAAGATAATCTATCTATGTATATGTCTTTTTCTTTATATCTTCCCAAAGATTGAATGTGCAACATTTTAGCTCATATGGTTAGGAGTGTGGGATCATGGAGGTAGTACTAGGAATAAAGATTAAAGGACTAAACATGCTGAATCAGTTGGGTTGGTTAATTTGAAGTTATAAATCATACATGTCTGTCTCTTTATTTATGTGAACGTCAGAACCAAGAAGCTTATAAAAGTGATAGTCACATATCTTAAGATGTTACCTTAATTGAAGAGTGATGGTACCATCTCACCTTGTGGAAGCTTCCCATTCGTAGTGGCTGTGTATCTTGTTTATGTACTTTGTCTCCTTCCATGGATCATCTCTCTATGATGAATGAGCTATGTCCTTCTTGTGCAAATTCTTACACTTCATGTGTCTCTCTCTTCATCTCCGATGTGAGTTTATCTTAGGACTTCCCAAATCGATATTGAAAGTTTTTCTACAGGGGTTAGTCTGACAAAATATACCAATGTCTACACAAGTAGTTTTTAGTTCAATAACCGAACTAGACTCCATGTCTAATCAGATTAAGGAATGCTGTTTAACCTAAGCACCATGCTTAATTTAAAAGCCAATAGAAGTATGTGCAGTACTTCCAAACTAACACTTACTAGGATAAACAAAGGTAGCATGATGGCATTTATAGAGATCTACTCAAGTGGAGATGAAGTAGTGTGATTAGTATTTAACAAATTGAGCATGTCTCAAAGGTAGGGACAACCAACATAGCAACATGGCAAAGGATGTTTTTATGTAAGGTACTCCCCCAAGCTTGAATTTTGCAAAATTCAAGTTTGGATGAATTTAATTCAGTGTTGCATGATGATTGGTTAGACATACCTTGTACTTGCTTGTCGTTCATCCGATCTTCTTGCTCCAATCCTGGAAAGGTTAGTGACAAGAATACCGGAAGAAATATTTTCACAATTATCTTTATATGCTTAATACACAAGGCAATATGGCAAGGTCATGATCTGATAAGTGCTTATTTTAGGACACTAAGCTTGTCCTTAGGAAACCATCAATTTATGTTGGCGAAGTGGTTTCCCCTCCGACGCCAACCTTTGTATATCAAGATTAGCTCAACGAGATCTGCAATATTTAATATAGACATATGCATCGACAACCGCCCTTTTAAAGTTTTTGTAAATAGAAAGGAAGAGGGGGTTGGAGATCTCAAATGTGGTGATGTTGGAGAGACCAATAGATTGGGAAGATGTTTCATATAAGCATGGAGTAAACGAAGTGGGTATGAAATAAATTCCATGCTCATTAATGTTATCTTCGTCTCTAATCTGAATGTTCAAAGTTTCTCTTGGATTGGTCCCGTCTATGTCCTCTTCTATAGATGGATGAATCTCATATTCAAGGGGAGTTAAAGACTCAACATCCAAAATTGAGCCAAGGTCAGAATCCATTAAGGCTTCTTCCTTGTCCTTCCATTCTACACATTCCAGCCATTTAGAACTTGCGATCAAGACAAGGGAGCTGATAGAATCTTCTATATGGCTTAGCTCTCCTTCTATGGCATTACTTGTCATGCCATCCTTATGGTCTTCATGACTCCTATGGTTTGGTCGTCTTGATGGATTGCTAGGATCATCATGAGACTGAAAAGGAGAGGGATAAGAGGGATCTCTAAGGTCAAGGATGGATTTAGAACTTGTGAACATGGAAGGGGAGCAAATAGAATTTTCTATATGTCTTAGCTCTCCTTCACTTGATATGTCATCCTCGACTTCTTCATAACAGGAACCAGGACATTCTCTAAGAGAACCATCAATGCAAGGATTTGAATTATCTATGCTTGAAAGTCTCTTATGGAACCAGAAGTCTAAACCATCAGAATCTGAAAGATTTAAGGTTGGGATTCCTTCCTCCCTTAGAGAATTTTGGGGTATTGATGGGTTAGGATCGATAGCTAAAGTTTGGGATTGAAGTGGTTGTAATTTGGCTATCGAAACTTCCTCTTCTTGTCTAGGAACTGATTCTTTCTCTTTCTCAGGGATATAAATGCTAGGAGACTTTCCGCTCATTAAATCAATCAAATTCCAAGCTTCACTAGCGGACAGGTGGTGGAAAGATCCTCCAGAGGCCGCATGAAGGGTTTGCTTATTTTCCCTACTAAGGCCCAAGTGAATTAGAATTACTTCTTCTGGAATAGAAAGCTTTGGGCCAGTGAGAGTAAGGTCAATAAAGCGGTCCCATGATTCGCCAAGAGATTCTTCTTCTAGTTGTCTAAAAGAAAGAATCTCGATCCGAAGATCTGCCTCTTTGGAGATCAGAAAATATTTAGAGAGAAAACTATTGTGTAGCTCCTTCCAATCTCCATGAGCACTTCCTATGTTGAGTTTATACCAATGTCTAGCTTTTCTCGTTAAAGAGAACGGAAAGAGCATCCATTTAAGGGTCTCATCAGACATGCCTTCACTGCGAAGGAGGTCACAGACTCGATAAAACTCTCTTAGGTGTGTGTATGGGTTTTCCTCACCTTCTCCTGAGAAAGGTTGTTTTTGAAGAAATTCTATGTATTCTGGGCTTATCTCAAAACTAGATGTCATGATAGGCTTTGAATATTTTGGTGGTTCGAGATGTGTGCCCGTAGGTCTATTAAACTGATAGATAGACATGTTTGCCTTCATGATAGACCAGAGATCAAGGATTAGATAAGAAGAAAGAATAGCAGAGATAAGACAAAGGATAAAAGGATATATATATATATATATATATTTATTTTTTATAAAATGATTAAGCTAGTTCGTAGTCAACTCAGCAACCGTCTCCCCGGCAATGGCGCCAAAAAGCTTGTTGACACTTGCTAACACCACTTGAATACTAGGTTGTCATCCCCAGCATGGCACTAGAGTGTACTATGGTATTTATACGCACACAGATAAATCCCCAAGCGCATGGATACCGTTGTAGCTTTTACCCGGTTAAAGGTTTTATCGTATCCACAGGGAAACAGGAGAACTGATCTACGCTCTAACTTAACCTAGATAGATATGTAGGTGTAAATAGGAAAAATGGTAGAATTGAATAAGAACAATATTAAAGGTAAGATAACAATGGGTGATAATATGGGAATAGAGAGTAGAGTAATCTAGTATATGAGCGATGCTAGGAGAATAAAGAGGATAACTATGGTTTCTCTACTTCAAAGGGGTACGTCTATGTCTGGGACGAACCACGTGATAAGAATACACCACAAAGGATGCTTATCCATAGGTCGATAAACCCTACTAGTCCTGCTAACGGGAGGTGAACTATAGAGGACCAACGTAGCTGTCACCTACGTGGCCTACCACACGATCCGGCTAGACAGGGGATATCCACAAGTAATCTAGGTTTAAGCACCACACTTACACCTATACTACAACCCACACCTATAGCGTCCTATAGATAAAAGTACTCAAAAGAGTTGTGAACCAGAACATACATGGATAGTAATTGCATAATGAAATAGAAGTAGATTACTAGAGTCATCCCATGAGCAAGCTTGATTAGAGCTTGATCATGGCGAAGTACAACCGGAGGAAGAACCGATAGGCCTGCCTCTCCTCCAATCCTCCCTCGCTCTCCATCTCGCTACTATCAAGATCTACTCTAGTTTAGAGATGAGAGGAGAGCTCTCATCTCCAAACCCTAGCTTTTGCTCTGTCTATGAATAATGAATAGGGATAAAGAGGTGTCTCCTCCAGGGGCTAGGGGCCCTGCTTATATAGCCCTTCCAAATGAATGTGGGCCGTCGGATCAAACTAACCTTAATCGCATGGTTTTCCTTAATCCTTTAGGTTGGTGGAGCATAATCCGCGAGGCGGAGCCTGATTGGTCCAGATGACAGGGCGGGCGCCCAAGGAGAGAGGGCGGGCGCCCTGTCCCCGGGCCCGCTCGGCTTCCCGTTCGTTCCCGTGGCTTCTTGAGTCTTCTAGATGATAGAAAATTGCCACACATGTTATTATCTCTATATAAACCCGACGTGTGGGCCTTTCCTCCATATTTCCTGATAACCCCATGTAGAAATAGACAAACACCAAAACTCATGGAATTCTGTCAGATAAAACCTTAAGTCTGGGTGTTGGTTGCATTTGGGTCCTTTTATTTATTTATTTGATGATTATATTTGATACTTAAGGACCATCAACACCACCCACCTTTACTGGATCTGACAACCCCATGGAACCAGATAATTGGCGTAAGGTGATTGAAAGGAAGTTGGACACAATCCACTGTGATGGAAGGGATAGAGTTCTGCTAGCATCTCATGAGCTAATAGGAATTGCCCTCTCTTGGTGGGAAGCCTATAGTGGAGCTGTGGACAATGCCAACACTATCACATGGGAAGAATTTGTGGATGAATTCCGCCGATACCATATTTCAGATGGAATCATGAAGCTAAAGGCTGATGAATTTCGCAACTTGAAGCAAGGGAATAGAACCTTGAGTGAGTACATCTTCCAATTCACTGAGTTGTCTCACTATGCCCCAGAATTGGTTAACACTGATGCCAAGAAGCAGACAAAGTTCATAGAAGGATTGGCCTGTGAGCTTAGAACCCTCATGACCCCACAGATCTATCCAGACTTCAACACCTTGATGAACAGGACCATTCTGACTGATGTGGCCAAGACTGAAGAAAGGAAAGAGAATAAGCGCAAGTTTCTAGAGCGCAAGGTTCAAGATGGTGCTAGATCCTAGAGGCTGAAAACCTTTAGCCAACCAAGCCAGCAGACTCAAGCCCTAATGTAGGTTCGCTCTCCTGCTGGTGCCTCTAATAACCAAATGCAATCATCATTTCAGCCCAAGACAACCTATCAGAATCAAGCTTATGGCAAGACTCAACAGAACAGCACTGGTCAAGTCACAAACATGTTAGAACTTGCTTTAATTGCCATGAGACTAGACACTACATTGCCAACTGTCCCTACAAGAACAACCCACCAGCAGTATACACTCAGTCCCACACTGTTAATGGACCAAGACCTAAAGTGTCTGTAGTCAACCATGGTTTCCCTCGCAATAATAGCAACACCAACAATAATAGCCAGGTGATGAAGCAACCTCAACAATCCTATGGTAGAGCCCGTGTCAACCATATTCATGCTCAGGATGCTCAGACTGCTTCAAGAGTGATACTTGGTGAGTTCTTAGTCAATTCACTACTTGCAACAGTATTATTTGATTCTAGAGCATCACATTCATTCATATCATCAAGTTTTGTTGAGAAGCATCAAATACCCACAGTACTACTAAAGTTACCACTAATAACTCGAACACCTGGGTCTGACATCAAATGTCATCTAGGTTGTTCAAATGTAAGGATCATTCTAAGTGGGGTAGTTTTCTTAGCAGACTTAGTAGTGCTCAAGTCCAAAGGGATAGATGTTATCCTTGGAATGGATTAGTTAACCAGACACAATAGAATTATTAGTTGTGCAACCAAGGAAGTATCATTAGTTAACCATGAAGGGATTAAGGTGAAATGCCAAACCCAAGGGTCTAAAGTCAACCCAATGGTCTTCAACTTGGATGCAAGAACCATAGAGAAAGTGCCAATAGTGCAAAAATACCCTGATGTATTCACTGAGGAACTACCTAGAATGCCACCAGACAAGGATATAGAGTTCATCATTGATCTTATCCCCGGGACTGCCCCCATAGCCTAGAGACCTTACAGAATGGCTCCAGCAGAGTTAGCTGAACTGAAAGAGCAGCTAAGAGAATTATAGTAGAAAGGTTATATCGGACCTAGTTCTTCACCATGGGGAGCCCTAGTCTTGTTTGTGAAGAAGAAAGATGGAAGTATGAGGATGTGTGTGGATTATAGGTCCCTAAATGAAGTCACCATCAAGAATAAGTATCCCCTGCCAAGGATAGATGACCTTTTTGATCAGCTTAAAGGAGACAAGTATTTCTCCAAGATTGATTTGAGATCAATTTATCACCAGCTCAAGATCAAGAATAGTGATGTTCCCAAGACAACCTTTGTAACCAGATATGGACATTATGAGTTTACAGTGATGTCCATTGGATTAACCAATGCCCCTGCCTATTTCATGAACCTCATGAATAAGGTATTCATGGAAGAGTTAGATAAGTTTGTTGTAGTCTTCATTGATGACATACTTATCTACTCTAAGAGTGCTGAAGAACATGGGCAACACTTGAGAGTAGTGTTGGAAAAGCTAAGAAGACACAAGTTGTATGCTAAATTCAGTAAGTGTGAGTTTTGGCTTGAGAAGGTTGCATTTCTAGGCCATATCCTGACCGCTGAAGGAGTTGCAGTTGACCGTGAGAAAGTAGAAGCTGTCTCCCATTGGCAGCAGCCCACCAATGTGAGTGAGGTTAGAAGTTTGCTTGGATTAGCTGGATATTATTGAAGGTTTATAGAAGGATTTTCCAAGATAGCTAGACCCATGACAGAGCTTCTTAGGAAGGATAAGAAATTCACTTGGACAGAATCATGTGAGAAGAGTTTCCAAGAGTTGAAGAAGAGACTGACAACAACACTAGTGTTAACTTTGCCAGACATTCACCAAGATTTCATTATATACTGTGATGCCTCAAGACAAGGTTTAGGATGTGTTCTCATGCAAGGAGGAAAAGTGGTTGCTTATGCATCCCGTCAGCTTAGGCCTCATGAGCAAAATTACCCTACCCATGATTTGGAGTTAGCAGCTATAGTACATGCTCTCAAGATTTGGAGACACTACCTCATTGGAAACAAGTGTGAAATCTACACTGATCACAAGAGTTTGAAGTACATCTTCAGACAGTCAGACTTGTGAAAGGTCCTAATATGGCTAGAGGGGGGTGAAGAGCCTATTTTAAAAAAATCTACAAACTCACTAGAGCAAGTGGTTAGTAAATAACAAAGTGAAACTTTTTGTTCTAGCTCTAAAAAGAGTGTTTGCAAGCCACCTACCCAACAATTCTAGTTGCTATGATCACTATGCACACAAGAACTAAGTCCCTACAAGTTACAATAGTGAACTAAGCTACACAAGGCAAAATAAGCAACTAAACTAACTACACTAGTTTGCGGTAAGTAATTAGATAGGATGAGATATTTATACCGCCGTGTAGGGGATAAACCAATCACCAATATAAACAATCAATCACCAGGAGAATGCCAATCAAACACAATTGAGACACCAATTTTTCTCCCGAGGTTCACGTGCTTGCCGGCACGCTACGTCCCCGTTGTGTCGACCAACACTTGGTGGTTCGGTGGCTAAGAGGTGTAGCACGAAGCTCGTCCTCACAAGGACACCACAAGAACCTACCCACAAGTGAGGTAACTCAATGACATGAGCACTTTACTAGAGTTACCTTTTGGCTCTCTGCCGGGGAAGGTACAAGACCCCTCATAATCATCGGGAGATGGCCACGAACAATCACCAACTCGTGCCAATACTCCTCCACTGCTCCAAGTCGTCTAGGTGGCGGCAACCACCAAGAGTAACAAGAAAACCACAGCTAGAACGATCCCCAAGTGGCACTAGATGCAATCACTCAAGCAAATGTACTTGGAATCACTCCCAATCTCACAAAGATGAATAATCTATGAAGGAGATGGTGGAAGGTGTTTGCTTAGGCTCACAAGGATGTCAAGTATGTTAGAATGCCAAGGGTGTGAGCCCCAAGTTGGCCAACACGTATTTATAAACCCCTCAAACAAATAGAGCCGTTGGCTCTTTCATTGGGCTGAAATCGTGGCCACCGGACGCTATGCAGTCGGCACCAGACACTCAACCTTTGCGTCTGGTGCTCCAGTAACAGCCATGTGTCACCTCTTTGAACTACGCGCGTTGATCTCCAATGGTCACCTGCAGAGCACCGGATGCAGTCAAGTTGTCACTGGACGTGTCCGATGCACACCGGTCTTAAACACAGAGAGGTCTGCAAACTTGCGGGGTCACCACACGCTGAGCACCGGACCGTCCGATGCTCACCGGTCTCAAACACAGGGAGGTTCGCAAAACGCGCAGGGCACCGGATGCACCTTGAGTGCCCGGTGCTCTCAGTCAGGTTTACTCACAGAAGTTAGATAGCACCAGATGCATGAACAGGAGTTACCCTACGTCTGGTGCTCAGTGTCTGGTGCTTAACCCTAGCCGAGCCAAGCACCACAACACACCGGACGCGTAGGCTCAGCGTCCGGTGCTTCTGCGGCCAGCGTCCCGCGACTTCTCCAATTTTCCCACCGGCGTAATAGAAAAGATGCACTTCATTTTATCAAAAAGCGCCGAATCCACCTCCTTCTCAAAGCGTGCTAACACCACCAAATGTGTACCAACAAGTGCACGTGTGTTAGCATTTTTACAATCATTTTCTTTGAAGGAGTTAAGTTAGCTCACTAGGTTCTAAATGCATGCACATGAATAATGACACCTAGTGGCACTCGATAACCGCTTAGCCAAAAGAATTCCCCTCTTTATAGTACGACTATCTATCCTAAATGTGATCACGCCCTTTATGGTATCTTGATCACCAAAACCAAAACCTTAAGCAATACCTTTGCCTTGAACTCTATAGGGTTTTGTTTTTCTCTTTCTTCTTTTCCAAGTTGAGCACTTGATTATCTTGTGGTCATCACCATCATCACCATGATCGTCACTTGATCCATCACTTAGCATATACCAATCTCATTAAGTCTACACACACAGTATAGAGGTTAGTACTAGGGTTTCATCAATTATCCAAAACCAAACTAGGGCTTTCAACTTGAACCTAAGGCAAAGAAGATGGTTGGAATTAATCAAGGACTACAACCTTGAGATTCATTACCACCTAGGAATGGCCAACGTGGTAGCAGATGCCCTAAGCAGAAGGTCATATGGTCAGCTGTTGGTGCCTAAGAACACTCACCTACAAGAAGAGATAGCGCCAACCTCGAAATGGCAGTCTGATGGTGCTGCCAACTCTTGTGGAAGAAATCAAGCAGACACAATATAAGGATAAGGATCTGATGAAGATTCGTGAGTAAACTGGAGAAAATAAAGCTCCATACTTTAGAGTGCACGACAAAGGAGTATTGTGGTATAAAAATAGGATTCGTGTGCCCAAGGAGGGAAAGTTTCAAGAACTAATCCTTGATGAAGCCAATAACTCAGCTTATTCTATCCACCCTAGTGCCACCTAGATGTGCATGGACATAAAAGAAAGATATTGGTGGAATGGCATGAAAGCTGACATGGCATGATTTGTTGCACAATGCGATGTTTGCCAAAGGGTTAAAGCAGAGCATCAGAAACCAGTAGGCTTGCTCCAGCCATTGCCTATTCCTGTTTGGAAATTGGATGAGATAGGCATGGATTTTGTGAATAGATTACCCAAAACTCTAAATAGGAAATGATTCAAATGGGTAATAGTGGAATGCCTTACCAAGGTTGCTCACTTCATACCTGTGCGCACCAAATATAGTGGAGACAAGTTAGCCCAGTTATATGTGGATAACATAGTCAAATTGCATGGTGTGTGTTGATATTTGGTAACGCCATCAGGAAATGATCCGCAAGCGCATGGATATCGGTGAGCACTTCACCGAGGAGGTTATCCAGAGTATCGTATTTATATTTTTACCACTAGGAGAAAGCGTGCATCTGACTAACCAAATCTATTGCTACTACCCTTTAGGCTACAAAGAATGTGATTCGATGTGAGTGATGAATAGAGAAGACTACAACCGAAGTCTCATTCCAACCTTGGTAAGGATGATCTACTGTTCTATTGGGGAAGCTCACGGAATCTAGACACCACAAAGGATGTTCGACCCGCACCTATAAACCCTACCCATCCCGCTAAAGAGATGTGGGCTACAAAGGTAACTCGGAAATGTCACGTTCCTCGCTACTACCACGGTCCAGCTAGTCATGGGATATCTATGAGTACCCTAGCCCAAACACCATGTTTACGCTAGCAATGATTACTCTAAACTCAACCGGAAGAGATTAAAGTAAACTCATAAACCAAAGAACAATAAAACAAGAACTTACTAGAATTTAGAAGTCAAATTACTGAAGAATCCTAGGAGCAAGCCTCGGGTTAGGAGACTTGATCCCGTAGGTACAACCTCGGAGTAGACACCGACAGGCCGGGCTTCCTCCGATCTACACCTCCACTCTATCTCTCTCAATCTAGTAGATCTAGTCTACTCTCACATTGGATGATAAGCCCTAAGTCTATTTAGAGGAAAGGTTATCCTTCGAGGGCACCTCTCAACTCTATGATGAACTTGTTCTCCTCCAGGGGCTAGGGGGTTGTTGACGGTTCTTATGTATCAATTTTAATTATCAAATAAACAACAGAAAGGACCAATATGCAAACAACACCTAGAATTAGGGTTTGATCTGACAGAATTCCACGAGTTTTCTTGTTTATCTGTTTCTGCAGGGGGTTATCAGGAAATAAGGAAGAAAGGCCCACATGTCGGGATTACATAGAGATATCAACGCACCGCACAATTTTCTACCATCTAGAAGACTCCAGAAGCCACGGGAAGGAAGCGGAGGCCGAACAGGGCCAGGCATTGGGCGCCGCCCAGTTGACCTGGGCACCTGCCCCCTCCTGTACTCCAATCAGAACTCTTTTCGCGGACGACGCTCCACCGACCTAAAGGATCAAGGATAACCGTCCAATCAATGTCGGTTTGATCCAACGGCTCACGCTCACTTGAGGGGACTATAAAACCAGACCCCCTGGCCCCTAGAGGAGATGAAGTTCATCATAGAGTTGAGAGGAAACCTCGAAGGAATACCTCTCCTCTAAATAAAATTTCTTTTTAGGCTTAGCATCCAATGTGAGTAGAAATAGATCTTCTAGTTTCTACTAGATTGAGAGAGATAGAGTGGAGGTGTAGATCGGAGGAAGCCGGGCCTGTCGGTGTCTACTCCGAGCTTGTACCTGCGGGATCAAGTTCTCCTAACCCGAGGCTTGCTCCTAGGATTCTTTAGTATTTTGACTTCTAAATTCTAGTAAGTTCTTGCTTTATTGTTCTTTGGTTTATGAGTTTACTTTAATCTCTTCGCGTAGAGTTTAAAGTAATCATCTCTAGCGTAGACGTGGTGTTTAGGCTAGGATACTCATAGATATTCCCTAACTAGCTGGACCGTGGCAGTAGCGAGGAACGTGACATTTCCGAGTTACCTTTGAAAACCATATATCGTTAGCAGGAAGGATAGGGTTTATAGGTGCGGGTCGAACATCCTCTGTGGTGTCTAGATTCCGTAAGCTTCCCCAATAGAACAATAGATTATCCTTACCAAGGTTAGAAGGAGATTACGGTTGTAGTCTTCTCTATTTATCACTCACATCGAGAAACATTCTTTGTTGCCTAAAGGGTTAGTAGTAATAGACTGGGTTTGTCAGATGCACTCTTTCTCCTAGTGGTAAAAAAAATAAATACGATACTCTGGATAACCTCCTGGGTGTAGTGCTCACCGATATCCGTGCGCTTGCGGATCCATTCCTTATTGCGTTCCCAAATGTCAACAAGCATTTCTGGCGCCGTTGCCGGGGAAAAAGACGGTTTGCTGAGATAACCTTGAGTCTTACTACTAGCTTGTATCTATACTTTTATCTTTTCTTATCTTTTATATTCTTTCTTTTATTTTCTTTATTCTTACCTTATGGAACACCAAAATTCTAAATCGATCCATGAGTCTGCAACACCTTCAGTGACTGACCTTTTACCATGGGAGTCATCACAGCCTATTCAAACATCCCAGTATAAGTTAAGTTCTAGGTTGATTGCCATGATTCAAAACCTATCTTTTTCGGGAAAGGAAGACGAAAACCCTTACCTTCATATTAGAGATTTTGAGCAAACATGTGATTGTCTTTGCATTGAAGGCATTTCTGATAAAACTTTACGTTGGAAGCTTTTTCCTTTTTCTTTAAGGGGAGAAGCTAGACAATGGTACAGTCAGAAGGTAAGTCCACAACGAGGTGAATGGGGAGTTTTACGAGCCAACTTTTGTCTAGATTTTTATTCCCTCGACCGTATCGGCGATCTTAGACTCAAAGTCCTATCTTTTAAACAAAAAGATAATGAAACTTTGGGAAAATCCTAGAAACATTTTTTTTGATCTTTTAGAATCTGGTCCAAACCTTAATCTTGAAGACCCTATTCTTTTATTTCACTTTTTTCGAGGTCTTAAGAAAGATCATAAACAAATGCTACATACAATGTCTAGAGGTTCTTTCTTTCGCATCCCTACTGATGAAGCTAGAGTGATCCTAGATAGAATCCTAGAAGCTGAGATAGATAATACCCTTCATGATGAAACCCACGAAGCTGAAGTAGACACTCTGCCAAATTCTTCATCTACTTTAGCTATCCCAGGTTCTGAGCCACAAAAGGAAGAAATTCCACCACCAGATTTCATGATGGATATAGAATTTGATCTTTTTGCCGATTTTGGAAACATTTCAAACTACCATTCTATTAACAAACCCCAAAACGGCCATCTTAGCATTTGTTTGCCAACTGAATATCAATTGAGAGAGCTTATTTCAGTCATGAGTAGCGAGTGGTTGGAGGAGTCAGAGCTTTCCTCTGATGTGATCCGTTTGGACACACCCTCTATAACTATACATTGTGCTTATAATTCTGATCGATTTGATGCTCTCTATAATCCTGTTGAGGGGATCAACATCATGTCCGAATCTTTTGCACTTAAATTATTTAAAAATCTTGTTTTAACCCCCACAACAAAGGTCATAAAGGAATCTTCGAGACGATTAGTCCCTAGTCTTGGAATTATTAATGTCCTACCTCTTACGGTAGAAGGCTCCATGGTTCATTTGAACTTCTATATCTGTGATACATGGGACTTTGACCTGTTGATAGGACAACCTTTTAGAAGACTCCTTTATGAAGGTCATATTGGAAAGCTTCACATTTCTTTTGGAAAAACCTTTAAAATTCCCGTAACAATTTCACACTCCTTGAATAATAAGGCCGAGTCATATCTTTTGTCTGATCCTATGGAGGAGGTAAAGGCTGCATCTCTAGAGCTTTTAGATGAACTAGACTTAGAAGACGAAACTCCTTTCTTCACAGAAGAAGAAGCTGAACCTTCTGAACCTGAACCCTTAGATGAGTTTGCAGAAACACCTAGACCTCCCATAGAGCTTAAAACTTTACCACCCGGTCTTATCTATGCTTTCCTAAACAATAATCTAGAGTTTCCTGTGATCATTAGTGATAAACTCACTCACGAGAAAACTCTGCGATTAATGACCATTCTTGAGAAACATCACTCAGTTTTTGGCTACTCACTCCAAGATCTCATAGGAATCAGTCCTATGATTTGTACTCATCGTATTCCGACAGATCCTTCTGTTTCACCTTCTCGAGAACCCCAACGTAGACTTAACAACACGATGAGAGAGGTAGTTAAAAAGGAAGTTATAAAGTTGCCGCATGCAGGGATTATATATCCTGTGCCGCATAGTCAGTGGGTGAGCCCAGTTCAAGTTGTGCCTAAAAAGGGAGGCATGACTATCATTATGAATGAAAAGAACAAGCTAATTCCGCAACGCACCGTCACAGGATGGAGGATGTGCATAGACTATAGAAAACTGAACAAAGCCACGAGAAAGGATCATTTTCCTTTACCTTTCATAGATGAGATGCTAGAGCGATTAGCGAACCATTCGTTCTTCTGTTTCTTAGATGGATATTCAGGGTATCACCAGATCCCGATCCATCCCGATGATCAAAGCAAAACCACTTTTACATGCCCATATGGAACTTATGCTTACCGTAGAATGTCTTTTGGGTTATGTAATGCACCAGCTTCTTTTCAACGATGCATGATGTCTATATTTTTTGATATTATTGAAGAGATTATGGAAGTTTTCATGGATGATTTCTCTGTTTATGGAAAAACTTTTGATAGTTGTCTTGAAAACTTAGACAAGGTTTCGCAAAGATGTGAAGAAAAGCACTTAGTCCTTAATTGGGAAAAATGTCATTTTATGGTAGGGAAGGAATAGTGCTGGGACACCTAGTGTCTGAAAGAGGTATTGAGGTAGACAAAGCTAAAATTTAAGTAATTGAACAACTACCTCCACCTGTGAACATAAAAGGAATTCGAAGCTTTGTGGGCCATGCTGGTTTTTATCGTAGTCATAAAAGATTTCTCATTCATTGCTAGACCACTTACTCTCTTGCTAGCCAAGGATGCTCCTTTCAAATTTGATGATGCATGTCTAACATCTTTCAATTTATTAAAGAAAGCACTCATCTCTGCACCAATCATTCAACCCCCTGATTGGTCGTTGCCTTTTGAAATTATGTGTGATGCTAGTGATTATGCTGTGGGGGCAGTTTTAGGATAAACTAAAAATAAGAAGCATCATGCAATTGCTTATGTCAGTAAAACTTTGACAGGAGCTCAACTTAATTATGCAACCACTGAAAAAGAGCTTCTGGCTGTTGTCTTTGCCATTGATAAATTTAGATCTTATTTAGGTGGAGCTAAAATAATTGTTTACACTGATCATGCTGCACTAAAATATTTGCTCACTAAAAAAGATGCTAAACCTCACCTGATTAGATGGATCTTATTACGCCAAGAATTTGATTTAGAAATAAAAGATAAAAAGGGAGTAGAAAATTCTATTGTTGATCACTTGTCTAGAATGTTTTTTAAGAGTCCACAGGAAACCCCCATCAATGATTCACTCCGGGACGACATGCTCTACGGGATTAACAGGTCTGACCCCTGGTATGTAGATATTGTTAATTTTATGGTTTCAGGGTATGTACCACCAGGAGCAAACAAGAAGAAGCTTATTCAAGAAAGTCGTTCACATATATGAGATGAGCCATACCTCTTCCGAGTATGCTCTAATGGCTTACTCAGGAGATGTGTGACCACTGAGGAAGGATGGAAGATCATCAATAGATGCCATTCATCACCATATGGAGGTCATTATGGAGCATTCCATACACATTCAAAGATCTGGCAGTGTGGATTCTACTGGCCTACAATGTATGAAGACACAAAGCAATATATCAGAAGATGTGGGCCATGTCAAAGGCACGGAAACATAAACACAAGAGATGCCATGCCGCTCACTAACAACCTTCAGATCGAGCTCTTTGATGTCTGGGGAATAGATTACATGGGTCCATTTCCCCCTTCAAAGAAGTGTGAGTACATCTTGGTGGCAGTTGACTACGTCTCCAAGTGGGTAGAGGCACTACCTTGCAAACATGCCGACAACATCAGTTCAAAGAGGATGTTTGAAGAAATTATATTTCCAAGATTTGGAGTTCCCAGAGTAGTGATAAGTGATGGAGGAGCACACTTCATCGACAAACGCTTCAAGCAATATCTATCAAAACATTGAATCCGTCACAACGTCGCTACCCCCTATCATCCTCAGACAAGTGGCCAAGCATAGACTTCCAACAAGCAAATCAAGAATATTCTTCAGAAAACAGTGAATAAAATGGGAACGACATGGAAAGACAAGTTACCCGATGCACTATGGGCATACCGGACAGCATACAAGACCCCAATTGGAATGTCCCCATACCAATTGGTGTACGGGAAGACTTGCCACCTACCTGTTGAATTAGAATTCAAAGCACACTGGACGATAAAGAGATGGAATATGGACCTAGATGTCGCTGGAAAACATAGAAGGATGCAACTATCAGAATTGGAAGAATGGCGAGAGAAAGCATATCACAATTCAAAGATCTACAAAGAAAGAGTCAAAAGGTGGCATGACAAGAGGATCAAGAAGAAGGAATTCGCACCCGGAGATAAGGTATTACTTTTTAATTCCAGGGTGAAGCTTTTCGGGTATGGAAAACTCCGGAGCGAATGGGAAGGACCATTCAAGATAATCAATTCATCATCCCACGGAGCTATCACACTTCAAAATGACGAAGGTACGCTATTTAAGGTAAATGGTCAACGTCTTAAATTATTTTTAGAGCCTAATAAAGAACTAGAAGAAATAGACGTAGTCCATTTTTTCCTTCCCATGGAGAATTAGAGCCCGAGCTCTTTAATTTGACATTTTAGGGTCATACATATATTTTCCTAATAAGTTTTGCATTTAGAAACACGCTCGAGGAAGTGGGCCCACAGAGGGGCCAGACACAGGGTGGGCGCCCTGATCAAGTGGGCGGGCGCCCAGCTCATGCCCCCTCTCGGTCCCGATTTTCTCTGTTATAGAAAATACACTTATGGTAATCCGAATAATCCCTTAGATGGAAAGCTTAGCACGCCCATCGACGGGAGCAATCCGAACAACCCCTAGAGGCACTTTTTGACCCCTATATAAACAGACCTCTGACATCAGTTTTCAAACACCAATCCACCCAAGCCTTCTCATCTTCTTCAATTAGAGCTTGTTTAATCCCTCGCTGCTCCAATGGCCGACAAGTTCCACGACGATTGGAAAGTCGTCCCCTTCAACCTCAATATGGAGCCTCAGGAAGACCCCGACGCCCGTGCTCTCGTCCCGGCCAACACAGAGCGACAGCTAGAAGCCATGCCATTACGCCAGCGCAGCTCCGCCCAATCTTACCATGCTCAACCAGTTCTCACCGCACCGCCACAACCCCTACTTCTCAAGGGATCATCATCCAAGACGAAGACCACCATCAAGGTGCCAACCGGTACGAGGATCCTTCCACCCAGACCCAATGAAAGGGTTGTTGGAGTTAAGACCAACCAGAGTGGCGAGATCAGCAGCATTCGCTACACTACGGAGGAGGAGAGACCTTACTTTGAAGGGATTAGAGCAGCCAAAGTCCGTTTCATCCCTCCAAAGGCAGCCCCGAAGCATACTCTCAATGCATTCGAGACACCTCCTAAGCGTCGCAAGACTATAGTAGATATTGATGAGGACGTTCGCAGGCTAGACAGAGTCATCATAGACCTCCAGTCCTCAATTAACTCCATCACTAGGCAGCTCTCTAACCACAACACCGTTATATTAGGCATGATCTTGCTAGTGCCAATAAGAAGATCAAGGAGTTAGAGCGCCACTAAGTTATCTAGATTAGACCTTGAGGCAATGCATCTTAGTTATCTATCTTTAAATTTGGTTTAGATTTTACTATTATCGTGAGTTTCATACTATTATCGTCGATTTGCTACTAGTCATTTGTAATAAATGCCTCAAGATTAATAAAAATTATTATTATTATTATTATTATTATTATTATTATTATTATTATTATTATTATTATTATTATTATTATTATTATTATTATTATTATTATTATTATTATTATTATTATTATTATTATTATTATTATGCCTTGTGTGTCTCTACTTTACTTTTGTGCAAGAAAGCAGAAAACAAGTATGGGGGAGATACCTCGACATGCCAAACACACTTCGACTACACCACTCCACAATTCAGGTACACACTCTGCACACTTTACACATACACATATCTTGGATTATGCAGAATATTGTCTCCGACATGATAAATTAAAAAAGATTAAAATGTCTCTAATCATGATTAATCTCACTCTGTGGTATTTCCTGAAACTTGCAATTATTGAAAAATCATTTTAAAACCCTGTGTTACTTAAGTCATTATGGAATGTGAGATGGTAGAATATGAGATTCTTATTCTTGATATCATTGTTGCTTGGAGAATTTATTTCAAAATCTTTAAAATCCTAGCTACCATCCTCAGTGTTTTATATGCCTGATAAACCTGAAAATATTAATTATGATAATTATAAAAGCTACCTGCTCTGTATTGAGTTTGTTCAAAATGAGTTAGACCCTTGTTGAGAGATTTATCATGCTCCTAAGATCAAGACATTTATGCAGAAAGATTCACTCTTCCGAAGTATTATTGCATTAGAGGCATGGGCTATGCAAAAATAAGGTTATTTCAAGGAAATAAAAAGGAGCAAGTGCTCGATAACCTCGCAGAAAAAAATGGACAAGTGTCCGACAGTAGAATTAGGGGTACCTCGGTATCCACTTAAAAAAAAGGAAAAGAAAGAAAATGATAGCCCATGGTCCCTCTAATAAGCAATATGCCAGCAAGAGTGGACAAGTTTTTAATTTTCCAAATCTTTGATCTAAGAGTATGACATTCCCCACCTCGGGTCCCGTTTTGATCAAGCAATAAATGCAAAGTAAGTATGCTTGAGAATTTTTGCAAATTAAAATAGCCTCAGTGAGATATATAAAAGATAATGAGTAACCTGAGAGAACCTATGAGGCTAAAGGTATGCTAAGTTTCTTTTCAAAAATATACAAAAACTCTAAGTGACAGGATTGAAAAGAAAGAATCTCTACTCTTAATCATATACTTCCCTGACTATAGTACACAGTGGATTTCAACACCCTGCAAGTATGAAGAGAATGCTTTACAATGCTTTAACCCCAGATATTGTTCTTAACCATCCGTTTCTCGAGGACGAGTAAAAGCCTAAGTATGGGAGTATTTGTTGACGGTTCTTAAGTATCAATTTTAATTATCAAATAAACAAGAGAAAGGACTAATATGCAAACAACACCTAGAATTAGGGTTCGATCTGACAGAATTCCACGAGTTTTGTTGTTTATCTGTTTCTGCAGGGGCTTTTCAGGAAATAAGGAAGAAAGACCCACATGTCGGGATTACATAGAGATATCAACGCACCGCGCAATTTTCTACCATCTAGAAGACTCCAGAAGCCACGGGAAGGAAGCGGAGGCCGAACGGGGCCAGGCACTGGGCGCCCGCCCAGTTGACCTGGGCGCTCGCCCCCTCCTGTACTCCAATCAGAACTCTTTTCGCGGACGACGCTCCACCGACCTAAAGGATCAAGGATAAACGTCCAATCAATGTCGGTTTGATCCAACGGCCCACGTTCACTTGAGGGGACTATAAAACCAAACCCCCTGGCCCCTAGAGGAGATGAAGTTCATTATAGAGTTGAGAGGAGCCCTCGAAGGAATACCCTCTCCTCTAAATAAAATTTCTTTTTAGGCTTAGCATCCAATGTGAGTAGAAATAGATCTTCTAGTTTCTACTAGATTGAGAGAGATAGAGTGGAGGTGTAGATCAGAGGAAGCCCGGCCTGTCGGTGTCTACTCCGAGCTTGTACCTACGGGATCAAGTTCTCCTAACCCGAGGCTTGCTCCTAGGATTCTTCAGTATTTCAACTTCTAAATTCTAGTAAGTTCTTGCTTTATTGTTCTTTAGTTTATGAGTTTACTTTAATCTCTTCGCGTAGAGTTTAGAGTAATCATCTCTAGCGTAGATGTGGTGTTTAGGCTAGGATACTCATAGATATTCCCTGACTAGCTGGACCGTGGCAGTAGCGAGGAATGTGATATTTCCGAGTTACCTTTGAAAACCATATCTCGTTAGCAGGAAGGATAGGGTTTATAGGTGCGGGTCGAACATCCTCTGTGGTGTCTAGATTTCGTAAGCTTCCCCAATAGAACAATAGATTATCCTTACCAAGGTTAGAAGGAGATTACGGTTGTAGTCTTCTCTATTTATCACTCACATCGAGAAACATTCTTTGTTGCCTAAAGGGTTAGTAGTAATAGACCGGGTTAGTCAGATGCACTCTTTTTCCTAGTGGTAAAAAATAAATACGATACTCTGGATAACCTCTCGGGTGAAGTGCTCACCGATATCCGTGCACTTGCGGATCCCAAATATCAACAGGGGTCTGCTTATATAGTCCTCTCAGGTGAACGTGGGCCGTCGGATCAAACCGACATTGATTGAATGGTTATCCTTGATCCTTTAGGTCGGTGGAGCGTAATCCGTGAGACGGGTCCTGATTGGACTCTACCTAAGGGCGAGCGCTCTAGGGGGGAGGGCGGGCGCCCTGCCCCCGGGCCCGATCACCTTCCCGTTCATTCCCATGGCTTCTGGAGTCTTCTAGATGGTAGAAAATTGCGCGGCACGTTAATATCTCTATGTAAACCCGATGTGTGAGCCTTTCTTCCATATTTCCTGATAACCCCCTGCAGAAATAGACAAACAGCAAAACTCGTGGAATTCGGTCAGATAAAACCCTAAGTCTGGGTGTTGGTTGCATTTAGATCCTTTTCTTTATTTATTTGATGATTGTATTTGGTACTTAAGGACCGTCAACAACTCCCCCAAGCTTACCTCTTGCTCATCCCCGAGCAAGGATGGACTCAAGAGTTTCTGCAATGGTTTCATGCTGTAAAAGTACACATGCATTCAAGCAAGATCTCATCTCTGAGTTAGAGTAAACTGTTAAGACTTAAAACTTACTCATTTTACCTTTCACCATGGGGCTTGCAACCATCACTTGTGTCTTGAGCAGTTAAAAGATAGAACGGTCAAGTCAAGCGCCATGTCTCTTATTCTTGATCAGCTATAGCTGTGGAGTTTTTGTAGATTTTCAAATAAACCTCAGAGATTTCTTGTATGACTCTCTCAAATCTCTCTTTTGTGGTATTTCTGGATCCTTTCCAAGGCAGTAATGGTATATGCCTTCTCTCAAAGTATGTGGTATTTTTGGTATGAGGCATAGTGATATTGCCTTCTCTCTCACCCTACTCTAATAAGGTTTTGATATCTGGAGCTCATAGGTGGGAGACAGATAATACATACTTACAAGACATTTATTGTATAGTAAAACCATGGATCCAGAAGAACAAGTCAATAAGTCAAATCAAGATATGCATGTGTGGCGAGTGAATGGTGTATGGTGACGATGGTGATAACAATGGTGAAAGTCTAATTCTACTTTTGCTCTTTTTAGGGGATACATACCTTTCTTGCACTTTGAAGCTTTTTGAGGACAATGAGATGCTCTATATTTTTCTTTTTCTTTTTCTCTCAGGTGGGTATCTTGTACCCCTAATTCTACTATTGGACACTTGTCCATTTTTACCTCTCATCTCACTTTTTCTTTTCTTCGAGGTTCCGGGCACTTGCCCCTTTTTATTTCTTCGTATTCACTTTTTTTTCTTTTTTTAGAGCACTCATCTCAAATAATATAGCAAGTGGTAGTAACCAAAATATCTCGCGCATTTATTCCACAGGGAATAATAGGGATAGGATAATGTTTTTGGCTATTCTCTACCGGATTAGGAGTAGAATACTCTTGGGTGGCTCTGGAGATGGAAATGAGTGGATATATGTTCATGCGTACTTCCGGAGTAGAAGCAGCATGTGTGAGTGAAAGTGCAAGTGAATCTTGATTTTAACCGCATGACAAGCTCCTACGGGTCTACACAACTTGACCACACTCAATGCTCATAAGCAGTAAAAAGTAAATGTGTGGCTCAAAGTCTAGCAAGCATGTATATATGGCTATGGTAGGAATTTAAACTCTCATCATACAGGAACTCATCATGCAATATTTTAAAGATTTTCAAATATAAAATTCTCCAGAATTCTAGCATCTCTAGGAACAGATAAACAATAGCTCAACCTTCCCATATCATATCCGTTAACGACTTAGACTTCAGATCAAGTACTCTTCCCACAAGTTCAGGTTTAGAGCAAATCATAATTCATAACAGTTATGCCTAAACTTGAGAGAGATTTCAATTTTGAGAACTAGTCATGGCAGAGCAACTATTCATCATTTCCATGTGAGAGCTTATCATGAGGGTTCATAGCAAACTTTATTTATTATTTATTTAGCAAACTAAGCGAAGATGTATATATATAAGCACAAAATCTTTATTTGGGTTTTTTTGATTATGCATATTTTTATTATTTGAGTAAAGTATAAACGCGAGTAGAAATAAATAGCTGGATAAATGGGACTGCTCTCCCCCAAGCTAGATTTTGACGTAATTTCTTCTGATATAGCTAGCAGGTGGCGGACGTGTATTTGAATGTCGGCAGCACCCTAACAACGATTACTATGTCCTCCGCCGGCTAGTCTTCTTTGATCCTTGAATTTTGTGGAGCTCAAATAGACAACAAAGCTTTGTGGAACTGGTTAAGTGTTAGCATACAATATCTTAGCTGTAATCATGTTGAGCTTCCTCTAATAAATATTACTCTCTTTGTTAGGATCATAAATCTATTTTTTGTATTCTCATGTTTATAGGATAGGCATATATTTGTTTTATTTTTATGCCACCACAGTGAATGTACTTATGGGTTTTATGCCATGAGCATACTCACATGGGGCTTACTATTTTTAACATTTTTATTTTCTTTTCAAGATGATATGAACCTGATTAACTAAGCAAACTATTTTAAATAATTGAAAGGAAAAAGATAACTACCAAGTTTACCTCTTGGCAAGGCGTTCGGTGTTTTTAAGTCCTCCGAACGGTACTCTGTTTTCTTAGTCGTCCTGGGATTCGCTGGATGGCGTAGTCGGTGATTCCGGTGGCGCCTCCTCTTCGTGTATAACTATCTTCTCTTCCTGACTCGGTGCTACGGTCTCCTCAGGACAGTTCTGTTCAAGCTGTATGTCTTCAGACCTTACCATTTCTCCTTTGTAGTCTGCCCATCCGTCCTTGATGATTTGCCTCCTCTGGTTGCAGTTGTGTCGTCTTCTTCTTGTCTTGACCTGCTTAGAGTCTTCAACTATATAGTTAGCATTAGTAAAATAGCGGCGTACCTTCTTAGAGGGGAAGTGCATGTGGACTTCTCCGGTTCCAATGTAGATGATTGCTTTAACGGTGCTGAGGAACGGTCTCTCAAGGATGATGGGTGGATCATACTCGTCTTCTCCTATGTCAATAACCTTCAACCTTTCGGAATGTCTCTGCTATCTGGAGCTGGGTCATCCTTTTTGGTCAGAAACGGTGACTTAAGTCGACGATCTTGACCTCCTTGAACTGCAGTGACCATCTTAGCTGACTCGGTCCACATTTGCTTGTTCCTGTTCCTCCTGTTGGTCCTCTTCCTTGGTTCATGTCGGGATCGTTCTGAGATTTGTGTAGTCTTGTTCTTGAGGGTAAATGTCTCCTTCCTCCCCTTGATGTAGAAACTGATCTTGGCAGCACTAGCGTAGATGACAGCTCCCGAGGTGTTCAGGAATGGCCTCCCTAGGATGATAGGTGTCCTCTTATCAGTACCAGTCTCTATCACCACGAAGTCTGCTAGGGTGTACAATGTACCAACTCGGACGTAGAGGTTCTTCAATATTCCCTTCGGGAAACTTAGTGTCCGATCTGTAAGCCTGGGCATAATGTTGATGCTGGAGCCAAAGTCGCAGAGTGCTTCTGGGAAGTCCACCATGTCGATGGAGATCGGAATGATGGGGCGTCCTGGATTGCCTCTCTGAGTAGTTAGGCCTGTGTTGATTCCAACCTTGATTTTGTTGTTGTTGTTAATGTAGTTTACGTCCTCAAGCATCTCAGGGCAGTGATTGCCTGAGTGTCTAGTATCTCCAGTGTATTTGTGCTCGTAGATCCAAGCCCTTCACTTGATGGAGTTTGGGAGTTGTAAAACTCCTTCACGTTTTGCTCAAAGTGTACCTACTCATAGAGACAAGGCAGAGATCAAGTGCATGGGCCCTGTTGGTGACAAACACCAACATGACCAAAAGTGTATTTTTTCTTCTCTAACCTTAAGCATAGAGAGCAAGACAAAGTTGATGGATAATAAGATCATGAGTGTAGCATTTAAAACATTTGTCAGATCAGATTGCTTGACCTAATGGAAAGATAATCTATCTATATTTATGTTTTGCTTATATCTTCCAAAGATTGAATGTGCAACATTTTAGCTTATATGATTAGGAGTGTGGGATCACGAAGGTAGTACTAGGAACAAAGATTAAAGGACTAAACATGCTGAATCAGTTGGGTTGGTTAATTTGGGGTTATAAATCATACATGTTTGTCTCTTTATTTTATGTGAACGCCAGAACCAAGGAGAAGCTTATAAAAGCGATAGTCAAGTACCTTAAGATGTTACCTTAATTGAAGAGTGATGGCACCATCTCACCTTGTGGAAGCTTCCCATTCGTAATGGGTGTGTATCTTGTTTATGTACTTTGTCTCCTTCCATGGATCATCTCTCTATGATGAATGAGCTATGTCTTCCTTGTGCAAATCATTAAATTTTATGTGTCTCCTTTATCTCCAATGTGAGTTTGTATCTCAGGACTTCCCAAGTTGATATTGAAAGTTTTCCTACAGGGGTTAGTCCGACAAAATATACCAATGCCTACTCAAGCAGTTTTTAGTTCAGTAACCAAACTAGACTCCATGTCTAATCAGATTAAGGAAGGCTATTTAACCTAAGCATCACGCTTAATTTAAAAGCCAATAGAAGTATGTGCAGTACTTCCAAACTAACACTTACTAGGATAAACAAAGGTAGCGTGATGGCATTTATAGAGATCTACTCAAGTGGAGATGAAGTAGTGTGATTAGTATTTAACAAATCAAGCATGTCTCAAAGGTAGGGACAACCAACATAACAACATGGCAAAGGATGTTTTTATGTAAAGTACTCCCCCAAGCTTGAATTTTGCAAAATTCAAGTTTGGATGAATTTAATTCAATGTTGTATGATGATTGGTTGGACATACCTTGTGCTTATCATTCATCCGATCTTCTTGCTCCAATCCTAGAAAGGCTAGTGACAAGAATACCCGAAGGAATACTTCTATAATTATCTTTATATGCTCAATACACAAGGCAACATTGCAAGTAATTAGAAGTTAATGTTACGATCTGATAAGTGCTTGTTTTAGGACACTAGGCTTGTCCTTGGGAAACCATCAATTTATGCCGGTGAAGTGGTTTCCCCTCCAACGCTGACCTATATCAAGATCAACTCAACGAGATCTGTAATATTTATTATAGACATATATATTGACAACCACCCTTTTAAAGTTTTTATAAATAGAAAGGAAGAGGGGGTTGGAGATCTCAAATGTGGTGATGTTGGCGAGACCAATAGATTGGGAAGATGTTGTATATGAGCATGGAGTAAACGAAGTGGCTATGAAATAAATTCCATGCTCATTAACGTTATCTTCGTCTCCAATCTGAATGTTCGGAGTTTCTCCTAGATTGGTGTCGCATATGTCCTCTTCTGTAGTTGGATGAATCTCATCTTCAAAGGGAGTCAAGAACTCACCATTTGAAATTGAGCCAAAGTTAGAATCCATTAAGGCTTCTTCCTTGTCCATCCATTCAATGGTGATAGCACATGGATTTTTAATGCCCTCTAGCCATTGATGTTGCTCTTCACGATCCTCGTTGTGGTCTTGGTGACTCTTATGCATGGGATGTCTAGAGAGATTCATAGGATCATTGGGAGGTTCAAGAGAAAGAGCACAGTAGAAATTATTAGGCTCAAGGATGGGTTGGATAGCCGAATCATGGGATTGAAATGTTTGGAAATTGGCTATTGAAACTTCCTTTCCTCGTCTAGGAGATGATTCCTTCTCTATCTCTAGGATTTTTTATGAAGAATAGTGCAAGAAGGATGTCTATGAATGAAGACATACCTTACTTAACTAACAGATAAAGAAAGAAAAAATCTACCAAAGGTTATATGATTAAAACCAATGTGAAAATATCGAGAAAAAACATGGTCTTGTAGGGCTAGGTTTAAACCAGAATCTATAGAAAGATTAAAAGATTCCCTAGGTGTAGCTAAAAGTTCATTATCTTCTTGATTAAAAGATAGGACCTCGGCTATAGAAAAGGGTTGGTTTTGACCTATTGCAATCAACTCTGGACACATATCATAATTAGGGGTAGGACTTGTTGACTCCCAAGGTCTATGGCTGGTCTCCGAAGGTGCAAAAAATTCAATAATAGGTATGGAGTTTAAGTTATCCATAAAGATGGAAAAAAATAAAAAGATAAAAGAATAAAAGAATGAAAGTATAATACACGATAATAGCAAGACCTAAAGTTATCTCAGCAAACCGTCTTTCTCCCCGGCAACGACGCCAGAAATGCTTGTTGATATTTGGTAACGCCATCAGGAAATGATCCGCAAGCGCATGGATATCGGTGAGCACTTCACCCGGGAGGTTATCCAAAGTATCGTATTTATATTTTTACCACTAGGAGAATGCGTGCATCTGACTAACCAAATCTATTGCTACTACCCTTTAGGCTACAAAGAATGTGATTCGATGTGAGTGATGAATAGAGAAGACTACAACCGTAGTCTCATTCTAGCCTTGGTAAGGATGATCTACTGTTCTATTGGGGAAGCTCACGGAATCTAGACACCACAAAGGATGTTCGACCCGCACCTATAAACCCTACCCATCCCGCTAACGAGATGTGGGCTACAAAGGTAACTTAGAAATGTCACGTTCCTCGCTACTACCACGGTCCAGCTAGTCAGGGGATATCTATGAGTACCCTAGCCCAAACACCACGTTTACGCTAGCAATGATTACTCTAAACTCAACCGGAAGAGATTAAAGTAAACTCATAGACCAAAGAACAATAAAACAAGAACTTACTAGAATTTAGAAGTCGAATTACTGAAGAATCCTAGGAGCAAGCCTCGGGTTAGGAGACTTGATCCCGTACGTACAACCTTGGAGTAGACACCGACAGGCCAGTCTTCCTCTGATCTACACCTCCACTCTATCTCTCTCAATCTAGTAGATCTAGTCTACTCTCACATTGGATGCTAAGCCCTAAGTCTATTTAGAGGAAAGGTTATCCTTCGAGGGCACCTCTCAACTCTATGATGAACTTGTTCTCCTCCAGTGGCCAGGGGGTCTGCTTATATAGTCCCCTCAGGTGAACGTGCGCCGTCGGATCAAACCGACATTGATTGAACGGTTATCCTTGATCCTTTAGGTCGGTGGAGCGTAATCCGCGAGACGGGTCCTGATTGGACTTTACCTCAGGGCAGGCGCCCTAGGGGGGAGGGCGGGCGCCCGGCCCCGGGCCCGATCACCTTCCCGTTCGTTCCCGTGGCTTCTGGAGTCTTCTAGATGGTAGAAAATTACGCGACACGTTAATATCTCTATGTAAACCCGACATGTGGGTCTTTCTTCCATATTTCCTGATAACCCCCTGTAGAAATAGACAAACACCAAAACTTCTGGAATTCTGTCAGATAAAACCCTAAGTCTGGGTGTTGGTTGCATTTGGATCCTTTTCTTTATTTATTTGATGATTATATTTGGTACTTAAGGACCGTCAACAGTGTGCCAAGTAGGATTGTATCTAACTGAGGTACCCAATTTACCTCTAAGTTCTGGAAACGTTTGCATGAAGCTATGGGAACCAAGCTAGATTTTAGCTCAACTTATCATCCTCAAAGAATAAATTAGATTATGGAAGATATGCTAAGAGTATGTGTGCTCACATATGGTAAAGATTGGGAGAAAAGCCTAACTTATGCATAGTTCTCCTATAATAATAGTTACCAAGCTATTTTGGGTATGTCACCTTTTGAGGCCCTGTATGGAAGAAAATGTAGGACCCCATTGATGTGGTCAGAAGTTGGAGAACGAACTTTGCTTGGACCTACCCTTATAAAAGAAGCAGAAGATCATGTAGCTTAAATCAGAAAAAAATTGAAAGAGGCACAATCACGTCAAAAGAGCTATTCTGATAAAAGAAGGAGAGAGTTAAGTTTTGCAGTCAAAGATTTTGTGTATGTCAAAGTCTCTCCTATTCGAGAAACTCGAAGGTTCCAAGTCAGAGGCAAGCTAGCACCTCGCTATAATGGACCATATCAAGTATTATAGAGGATTGGAGCTGTAGCATATCGTGTTCGGCTACCTGAAGAAATGTCAGATATACACAATGTGTTTCATGTCTCCCAGTTGAAGAAATGTCTCAGAGTACCAGAGGAACATATATCGCCAGATACAGTTGATTTACAAGACGACCTAAGATATCAAGAAGTGCCAATAAAAATCCTAGACACAGTCACCAAGCAAACTCGAACAACCACAGTCTGAATTTGTCGTGTTCTGTGGAGTAGACACACTGAAGCGGAAGCAACATGGGAAAAAGAAGATGCTCCGAGAAAAGAGTTTTCTCATCTATTTAGATCCCAGCCGAATCTTTAGGACGAGATTCCTTTTAAGTGGGGTAGGTTTGTAACATCCAAAAAATTCACATTAAAAAATCACTCGCATTAAAAATTATTTTTGAAATATATTTCAAAAACTATAAATTATTTAAGCTCTATAGTATCTCCATCCAATTCTTTTTCATCCATCCCAGTTATTTATCTTCAAATATATCCAGTACAACATGGCATCAGCATCACATGTCTGCTACTCATCTCTCTCGCTCGCTCGCTTTGCCCGATACCCGGCAACGGCGCGTGCGCGGACCCCACCACCATCAGCACCGCAGCGCACTTGCGCTCGGCCCCCCTCGCCGAGCGCACTCGCTCACACGCGCACCGTGACATGCAGGCCCCACTTCTTGCCTTTTTCTCGCTCCTCTTTTGCTGTACAAAAAAAATAGCAAGTCACAACGCACAACTCGGCACCATTCATATTTTTTTCACGCACAAATAAGAGCAAGTACCAGCAAGCTTACATGCAAGAAAGCATAGCAGTGCACCCACACATGAATATATCTCATGCATGCATGCAGAGCATGCCACCGTCCATTTGCACGCACCTGCATACAAAGACACGGTGATTAGGCACCGTCCATTTACATGCACCGTGCATGCAAATGAGACATTGTCCTTTACATGCAAATTAGGTACTGTCCACCGTCCTTGTCCCATCAGCCATGCACTATAATAGCATCTTTAATGGCACGCAGCTGAGCGCTTTGGCCTATATTTAGGCACTTTTGGGTGCTCACTCTCACCATCTGGAGAAGCACGTTCATTCACTCGCCGCTTCGCGTATACTGTATACGGTCATACGCACAAGCCGAGCTCGACTATCGTCGCAAGACGAGGTGAACAGCTCATGAGCATCTCCTTACTCTCCTCTGTCTTCCTGTAGTATTTTTTATCCCTCCTTGTATTTGTCTATACCGATTCACTGTTGTGAACTTCATGAACTGGACCATGACATATAGAAGAGTTCTAATGATCTCTGCTAATTTCTCTCTTTCTATGTATGTGTGGGCCATAAGCATTAACTCCACCAAATAGTACATGCATGCACCATGCACTACCAGCCAAAAATCATCTCGTGAAGCATCCATTCCTTAATCATCGTTAGCCTTTTTCACGTGATTCAATTCCGGCCATTTCAGAAATGTCACATGCTAACTCTGATTTCAACGATTCTTTTTCCTAAATTCATCTAAAATCATGATCTACCTCTCATATTAATTTCATAATTTTTAGAGCTTATTTGAATTTATATGATTATTTATCTGGGCTTATTGTCTGTGTCATTCGTCACGTATTTTAGCTGACGGAGTGAACGAGCCGGAGAACGAAAACGTGGGAGACAAGTACCGCGAGTTCAACGCCGAGGATCTAGACTGTCAGCAGGAGTTTGCTGAGGATGCCGACGGAGGCAAGTCCAACCGATTCCCTTTGATGCATATTGATCCTATTTTTAAACACAACCCGTAGAAGCCGTTTTAAATATTGCATGTACCATATATGTACAAAGTATTTTCGCTGCTTAGTTAAAACCTATTGGATAACTATCCTTGAATTGATATTACCTGATAATTGTCTTGTTTAAATCTAGGAACAAATAATATACTATGACAGAAATATTATTATTTAGTATGCTTAGGACTTGTTACTCATCTTGGATACTCATCGCTACATTTTCTCAAATATAATAATTTTAAAAGAAAAACTGTTTGAGTGGTGAAAATGAATTGTGGGTATTGTGAAAAGGTTAATGAACAAGTTACAAATGTGACTACTATGGAGATGGGGCAGATGGGATCTCTTTTGGGGATGCCCTAGTGTTGTGGCTTATACCTTGCGCGGTTAAGCGGGAAGATATCTGCTTTGTCTCGATTAAGGACTGAGTTGATGACTAAGTCATTTATCGTACAACCACTTGCCTTGCATGGGAAAGGCTTAGTCTAAATCCCTCTAGTTAGTGTGGCAATCATCTGGAGGCAGGTGTGCAACGGGACACTAAGTGATGTATGTGAAATTGTGGAAATATATGAAAAGAGCTTTATGAATTATTGTGGTATCATGAGGTGTGGTCTTAGTGTTTCCGTGGTGAGCGCCATTACTTACCTATGGAGGGTAATGACTTTGATGGATCTGTGCTTGCACGACGGTGTAGGTTATGGTATCCTATTTTTGAGAAAAGTGTACAACCTCTGCAGAGTGTAAATCTATCTGGATAGCCGTGTCCGCGGTCTCGGACGTGTTATGGTTTGGTTTCAACAACTAGATGGGTTGGGATGAGTGGAAACATCAGAGTGAGTGTGATTTTAAAAATAAATGTTTGACTGCCATTGTATTGTGGGAACAAGGGTTCAACAACACTTAAAATTGTGATCAAACCCCCATTTTCAGAAATACTATCATATGTGAAAAAAGAGATCTTTTACAACAGTATTTATGAAATGAAACCTTGCATGTGTAAAATGATAGCTTTATGCAAATAAAACTAGGCATCATCCTTGATTTATCCATATACATATATATTGTTATCCCCTTCCGTAGGGTAAGGTTGGATTTGCTGAGTACTTTGTACTCACCCTTGCTTTATTAAACAGAGAAAGACCCGGACTTCGATCCAGAAGTGGCGTTCGAGTAAGGTCGTATCTGCACCCAACTAAGCCTGTGGCACAAGCCTGTCACATTGGGACTCATAAGATGTTCGGTTGTGATATCGTTTGTTTCTGGGTCCTTTGGATCTATGTTGTATTTTGGTGTCTTATTATTATAGTGTGCCTTCATTATCTACGCTTATCGAGACTACTGCGCTGAAACTTATCTGATATAATAAATGTGTTACTAGCCTCTTGGGACTAGTATTGTATCACATTTGAGTTCCTGGTTTACCAAGGGCGCTTCAAATAACTCTCTAGAAACAACTTTAAATACATATATATTAAAAAATATTAATATTTATGGTACATAATTAGTACCATTAGTAAGACATTTGAATCTAGTTTTTTAATAAATTTATTTGAAGATATAAATGTTGCACGTATTTTATGCAAATCGAGTCAAATTTGTGGGCACGTACACCAACGACGACAATTAAATAGGGACAAAGGAAGTATTTGTTTTCATATTTTCCGTTGAAGTCGAAGCTGGATAGAGTTCAGATATAAATACGAATTTATTTTTCGGTATGAATGTGATATCTTTTTAGATATTTGGATACTGAGTAAAGGCAATTCTTATACTTTAATAGAATATCAGAAAAAGTATATAATTAAACTATATAAATTCTCTAAGCAAGACAACATATTTAAATTATTGTCAAATGGCTCAAAAGGTTCTCAATATCTTTATTTTTGCAAAACAATAAGTACATTAGGTGACCATTTTTATTTTATCAATTTCTTTGAGTTTATCAAAATATTTTAATGAAGTTAAGTTGAACGTACTTGACCCATACTTCTACTCCCTCCTCTGTCTTTATAGAATTTAAATTTTGTCCTAAAATATTTAATCTTCACATTTCTCAATACATCTTTATTTTTTTCTAATACACCTTTCTATTTTTTAATACATCTTTCTTTTTTTTTCAATACGTCTCTATTTCTATATTCTTGGGGTGCTTGTTGGTCTTTTGCCTTTTGTGTTGGTCTTTGCAAGAATTTTTCTAAAATGGCATATTATATGGGATAGAGGGAGTGTGTAATTTATAAAAGATAATTACTTATAATTCACTTATCTTTTTTGGGCTAAAATTATGCTTTGTTTAGTTCCCCATCCAAAAAAAATTTTCATCCATCACATCGATTCTCTAGACACATGCATGGAGCATTAAAATGTCGACAAAAATAAAAACTAATTGCACAGTTTAGTTGTAAATCACGAGATTAATCTTTTAAGCATAATTAGCACATGATTAACCACAACTACTACAGTAACCCACATATGCTAATATCAGATTAATTAGGCTTAATAAATTCGTCTCACAGTTTCCAGGCGAGCTATATAATTTGTTTTTTTATTAGTCTATGTTTAATATATATTTCAAATATGTACCGACATATTTGATGTGACATCTAAAAAAATTTTCGTCGCGCAAGTAAACAAGGCCTTAGGAACCCAGACTAATGGATATCCGAATTCATCAATATCTGAACTAGCTATTCGGATCCCATTTCCGTGTGAACGTCTAGATGCGGTCATGCGGACCAAGTCATCGCTGCCGCCCCTCGGTGCGCGGGGACTGCAACTGTGTGAGAGACTGAGGCCACCTACAACCGTGCTGGCCGTCATCTTCGGAAGGTAGTTTTGCAAAAATATTCCTACATGTTTGCCATAGTAAATGAGAAGAGAGAGCAAAGCTATCATGTCGTTAGACGATGACGAGCAAAGCCATCATGTCATGAGACGACGGCGAGCGCTTGTACTCTCAGGCGAAATAGGCCTTGTTTAGTTCATTCTGAAAACCAAAATTTTTTCAAGATTCTCCTTCACATCGAATCTTGTGGCACATGCATGAAATATTAAATATAGACGAAAACAAAAACTGATTACGCAGTTTAGCTGTAAATCACGAGACGAATCTTTTGATACTAGTTAGTCCATGATTGGATAATATTTGTCATAAACAAACGAAATTGCTACAGTACCGAAAACTTTTCACTTTTCGGAAGTAAACAAGGTCCTAGCGTGCTCCCAGATGAACTAGCTAGTTTCATGTTGTAGGGAGCTGTCGTTTTGAGTCGATACCGTAGGATCCAGTTGTGCATGCGCACGAGAGAAAAAATCATGCCCAAAATCCTCACCGACATCGTCTTCTACGTCCTCATCGGCGCACGCGTGAAGGGCGAGCGACGAGCAGGCGGCGCTGGTACCCGGGTGGAGCAGAGCTATGTGACAAGGAAGAGTAGGGCCGCATTAGCGGGGGACAAGAGCGTGGCAGACCACAACCGATGGCGCAGGTCGAGCAGGGCGCATCCCGAATAGCGGAGGTGAGCTTTACAGGGAATATGAAAACGAGTGAGGGCATGTTTAGTTGTAAATTTTTTTGCAAAATAGCTAATGTAGCATTTTCGTTTGTATTTGATAATTATTGGTCAATTATGTACTAACTAGGCTCAAAAGATTCGTCTCGCAAATTACAGACAAACTGTGTAATTAGTTTTTTTCTATATTTAATGTTCCATGCATATGCCGCAAGATTCAATGTGGCAAAAAATCTTAAAAAATTTTGTAAAATTTTTGGGAACTAAACAGCCCGTGAATGTTTGCTATTGATGCTTGCCTCATCGCTACTGAATGTTCAGCTGCTGAATGCTTACCTCGTCGCTAACCTGAATGCTTGCCTCGTCCCTAACTGAATGCTTGCTACTGATGCTGCCTCGTCGCATTTGGATGTTCAGCTGAATGCTTGCCGCGTCTTGCCTTCTTGCTAACTAAATGCTTGCCGCGTCTTGCCTTCTTGCTAACTAAATGCTTGCTACTGGCTGCAGCGGCACATCTGTAATTCTTTTTTTTTGAGTTCCTGCATGTTCATTTGATTTTGATTTTGGTCAGTTACCTAATAACTAAACGCTTGCCATTACGCTCATTTTCAGTTACCTGCATGTTCTCATAGCTTCACCACACTACTACTTTTTTTCCAAGGCGGGCAAAAACGATTTTCCGAGGCGAGCATCACAACCACCTCGGATCGAAGACCATGCTAAATCAACGATTTACCGAGGCGGTTTGATGCCCGCCTCGGTTAATAAAATTAAAAAAACAAAAAAGAAAGAAAAAGAGCCCGTATCCAACCCTTATTGGGCTTGGATCCATCGCCCTGCATACCGCCGCCGCCGCTGCCAGGAGCAGGCCACGCGCACCGCCGCTCCTCCTTCACCGCCGCGCCTGGATCCACCCTCCTGGACACTGGATCCGCCCTTTCAGAAACCATTGTGGAGGTGTCGCCTGGCGATGTGGAGGCAGAGGAGCTCACCGTCGTGCCTTCTTGCTTCGAGAGAAAGACACAGAGGGACGCCCACCGCCGGATCCACCTTGCCCGCGCCACTAGCCTCGCCCTCCATTAGATCCGCCTTGCTGGAGCCTAGGTTGAGGTGCCACTCGCCGAGGTCGCCGCCGTGGCTCCTTGCTCCAAGGGAGAGAGAAGCCGTCGTTGTGGCTCCTTGTCATGGTGGTGTAGGAGGAAGGGAAGGGGCGCCATCGGAGGAGGAAGGGAGCGTTGAGGAAGGAGAGGGAGTGGGGGAGGTAGCGATCGAGTGGAGGAGTAGGAAGGGCGTGTGCGGCCAGATGAGGGAGAGAGTGAGGGCTTGGGGTTTCTTTCTCTCTGAACATATATACTGCGATGCCGTGTCGGGCGAAGATGAGCTAAGGTGGATTTGGAGTGGGCTTGGCCATATTAACCGAGGCGGGACATATAAAAGATCCACCTCCAAAAATGAAGATATTTTTGGAGGCAAGCCTCGGTTAATAGATTTTAGGAGATGGTTATTTTGTAATTGCCTTTGTAAAGTTATTTTTCAAGGCGGTCGTTTATAACTGCCTCGGTTAATAAAAAAATAACCGCCTCGATTAATCCAAGGCATTAACCGAGGCGGTTGAGAACCATGCCGCCTTGGGGAAAAAACACAAACGCCTCATAAAAGATTTTTTGTAGTAGTACCAGTTGAGCATAAAAGAGCTATCCAAGCACAACCAACACATAAACAATATAAGAATGATCTAGTTGCTCTTCAAGAGCTTGGCTAAAATTAGTAGCCAAATTCTATTGTTTAGTCATCTTGTAAAATAGAAATATTCTTAAAAAAAGAAGAGGTCCACAATAGCTGTACTATTTTACAAAATCAGATAGGTAGTATAAGTTGTTGGCTGTATATGGCCACCAAATATCAAGAAACAACCAAATTTTTATTTTGCAAAATTAGATAACACATCTGTTAAAGTCTATTTTCTGCTATACAAATTCTAAAATAGCCTCCATAATAAAAATACCTAAGGCCTACTTTGGTAGCAGGCGTAAATTAGCCCTGGGAAGACAACCATGCGCATGGACTTTTTTTGACATTTGGAACGAGGCAAGCGGCTAGGCGGGGGCTTTACTTGATCTAGGAGGAACAACCTATGAGAAGAGAGGGTCAAGAAACCCGAAACCCTAGCATAAGGCATAGAGATGTAGGCTGAGGCGGGCTCACTGTTGGCATGACCAAGGCTTACCGGATCGACAAGATGGCGGAGGAGACGGGAAGCAGGGGCGAAGAAGATGGGTTGCTGGGGTAGAGGCGATGGGATGTCGGGGCAATGTTGATCGTAGATAATGATCACTTTTAACCGTCAACTAAATGCATACATGAGATCACCACTAGAAAACATAAGGGTTTTAACTGACAATTTCCACGAGTTTTGGTGATTTCATGTTTTCTGCAGGATTATTCCAGAAAATAGAAATTGGAGGATTTAATTGCAAGATTTACACAAAACTTAACCATGACAAAAAAATATCATTATCGGACTCAGGAAGAATCTAGAAGACACCAGAAGAAAGCGGAGAAGTAGAGCCCACCTGGTGGGGCCGATCGGCCCCACTGGCCAGGCCGGCCGGCCTCCTCCTTCCACGGCCTTCCACTAGCTTCTGGAGTATTCCTCCACTGTCTTCGAGGATCAATCTTGGCCCTACGTGAAGTCGGTTTGATCCAACGGTCATCGTTTCCTCCACTGGGCTATAAATATGTGCCTGCACCCCCCAGGAGCAATTAGAGTTTTGCCTCAATTCATTTGTCAAGATTAGACTAGAAGCTAGGGTGTCCAGAGATTATAGATAGAGCTCCAGTTCTTCAAGTTCTAGATTAGGTTTAGCTAGCAAGGTTCAAGTAAAGTTGGACGCTTCGCTCAGAGCTTCCGATCTGCAGTCAAGAGATTGGTAATTTGTATCTTGTTTATGACTTTGTTCTTAATTATTATATTACTAATTATTAAGTTCTTAGTTTGCTCTAGTTGCATTCTTGATATAGTTATGATTGGTGATGATTATAGTCATATGTTCGTAAAGCGTGTAATTCAATACTCGAGTGGGTTAGGTGGTATGTATTATGTAAGCGTGGTGCTTAGATATCATATATACCTATGATTACATCCTGATGTGCCGGGTAGTATGGTAGATCATAGGCATACAGGCTTTTTGAGTCCTCTGTATTCCACCCCTCGCACGTAGGCTAGTAGAGCGCGGTCACGAAGGAGGTGACTTATGTCTCAATATCCTCCCTAGTTGATGATCCTTCTAAGTTGGTTATGCTTGTTGACGGTCCTTAAGTATCAAATATAATTATCAAATAAACAAAGAAAAGGATCCAAATGCAACCGACACCCAGACTTAGAGTTTTATCTGACAGAATTCCACGAGTTTTGGTGTTCGTCTATTTCTACAGGGGGTTATCAGAAATTATGGAAGAAAGGCCCACACATCGGGTTTACATAGAGATATTAACATGCCGCGCAATTATCTTACATCTAGAAGAGTCCAGAAGCCACGGGAACGAACGGGAGACCGGACGGGCTCGGGGGCAGGGCGCCCGCCCTCCCCCCTTGGGCGCTCGCCCTGGCCTCGGGGCCAATCAGCTTCAACTTTGCAGATCATGCTCCACCAACCTAAAGGATCAAGGAAAACCATGCGATTAATGTTGGTTTTATCCAACAACCCACATTCACTTGGAAGGACTATATAAGCAGACCCCCTGGCCCCTGGAGGAGAGGACCTCTAACCCCTAATTCATTATTCATCTTGGGAGAAGAAGCCTCTCATCAAGCCCTAGAGGCACCACATCAATTAGATCTCTAGTTTAGCATAGCTACATATGATTAGAACTAGAAGGAGTTAATCTTCGATTGGTTTCTGGATCTGTCAAGAAGATTCTTGGTAATTCCTCTACTGTTCTTCAATTGTTCATCTTTGTTCTTCAATATTATGAATATCACTTTGTTCTACTTCAATATATTGATTATGACTTTGCTCTACTTGTTTATATTCGCAATTATATTGTTCTTAGTTTATCATAGTTATATGCTTGGCTTAGTTAGATTGGAATTATATATATGTTTAGGATCGTATAGCGTTTATCCATGTGTACAGTGGGTAAATGATAAGTATTGTGTAGGCGTGGTGCCTATACCGCATTTATCTGCGATTGTACCCTATATGCCAGTATTGTGTAGGCGTGGTGCCTATACCACATTTATCTGCGATTGTACCCTATATGCCAGATCGCGGGGTAGTTCTTGGTAGTGACAGCTCCATTGATTCTTATATAGTCCCTCTCTCGTGTATAGGGCTGGCAGAGCAACATTATTACAAGGGAGTGATTGCTATGTTTCTCATTTACCTTGATAATATCACTATGCATGGGCGTAATCCTGTCTCGCAATGATTGCCAAGTATAATTGCACTAATTATGATATGTTGGACTGTATAGTTGAGAATAACTTAGGAAATATTGTTGTAGTTCGTCCTAATTCCATGCTAATGACTTGCTAGAATATCTATTGAGGTGCTTATCATATTTATATGTGGCTAAGTTATGCTGATCAGATTAATTATCTTTGTCACCATTTATACTTTATCTATCTTTTATGTGACACTTATCCCTGTATGAAAGAGATAGATAAATGCTCTCAATTATACATGCAATGATAGATACTCAATTCTATATTCCATTCCATAATCAACATTGATGTTTAGCAATCCCTTCCCAGTGGTAAAAATATAAATAACGATACCTGGAATACTTCCCGGTTAAAATGCTACATCGGTATTAATCTGTGTGCTTGCAGATCTCATTTATTATTTATTTAGAAGAGCAATTGCATATTTCAATACCGCGTCTCTCATGTCATGCTGGGGATGACAACTTGGCTTAAGTGGCATGAGGGATAGGTTTGGCATTTTTGGCGCCGTTATCAGAATTAGAAAACTAAGTCTACTTTTGGTAGTGACGTTAAGAATGCCCAACAAGCATTTTTGGCGCCGTTGCCGGGGAAGGTTGATTACTAATCAGGAATGAATATGGAATTTTGAGTCATCATTCGCATCACTAATATGATTGAGATTATCAATTCTCTCATACAGTTTTACCCCGATATTTTTCTATTTTATCTTATGCAGGGTAATGTATGAATAGAAGACATCTTCTAGGAAATTTTGTTGACAATCCCAAAGCGTTATTCAGAAAAAAAGAGCCAAGCTTAAGAAGAGATCATCAACACTTCAGCACGAAGCTTCATCCAATCAAGAAGATCACCGAAGCTTCACCCGGAACTTGTCTTCAGAATTCGAAGTCATGGCGAACAAATCGATCCGTGAGTTCTCAGCTCCCACTACGGACAACATCTGCACTGGACCTGCTGCAGAGATCGACGGCAACTTTGAGCTCAAGCCTGGACTTATCAACATGGTGCAATCCAACCAGTTCTGTGGGAAGGCACACGAAGATGCTAGTGCTCATCTCCAACACTTCTTGGAGATTTGCAGCACATTCACCATATCAGGAGTCCCCAAAGATGCTATACTACTTCGCCTCTGTCCAATTCTCACTGTTAGGGAGAGCGAAGCAGTGGTTCTACGCTACAAAGGAGAAGAATACTACATGGCCACTCTGCTCCACGAACTTTCTGGCTAAGTTCTTTCCCATGGGCAAGAGCAATGCTCTCCGTTGGAAAATTACATGTTTTTAGCAACAACATGATAAATCTGTTCCAGAAGCATGGGAGCACTTCCAAGACTACATACTAGAATGTCCCCATCATGGAATGGAGAGCTGGCTACTGATGCAGACGTTTTATCATGGGCTCGGCAATAGTGCCCGAGAGACCATGGATGCTGCAGCTGGAGGAGCATTCTTATCACTCACCATACCACAAGCCACAGCTCTTGTGGAGAAGATGGTGTCCAACCAAGGCTGGAATGAAGAGAGGACCCAGACAAGCAAGAAAGGTGGAGGTATGCATTAGCTCAAGGAGGTAGACATGTTGTCTGCTAAGCTAGACCTGCTCATGAAGAAGCTCGATGATAGAGCTGGAGATAAGAAGGAAGTTATGCACGTCTATGACTCTCACATGACTTGTGAGGAGTGTGGAGATACTGGACACTCAGGCAATCACTGCCCTGAGATGCTTGAGGATTTGAACTACATCAACAACAACAACAACAATAATTACTACAACCGTCCTCAACAAAATCAAGGTTGGAATCAACAGAGGCCTAACTACTTAGGTAATTATCAAGGTAATAATTACAATAATAATAATAATTTTCCACCTCTGAGAGAGTTAGTGTCTAATCAAGAAAAGCTAATGGATAACCTATCTAAGAAATTGGCATCTAATGATAAAATGCTAGAAAATATAAATAATAGAATGGATAATTTTTCTACTGCCATCAAGAATCAAATTAGATTTAATAAAATTATTGAATCTCGGTTAAATCAAATAGCTGCTGTTATTCCTGCTATTAACCTCGGTATACCATCACAACCGGAAGGATTAGAATCTGCAAATCTTGTAGACATGTTTGATACAGGTAACCACTGGAGTAACCCCGTCACAGAAGTAACTACTGACCTTCTGCCGGTCAAGAGAGGTGATCCAGGATGCCCCGTCAACCTGATCTCCATCGACATGGTGGACTTCCCATCGACATGGTGGACTTCCCAGAAGCACTCTGCGACTTTGGCTCTAGTGTCAACATTATGCCCAGGGTACTCTATGAAAAATTCTTTACATATCCTTTACTAGAAACAACCATGTGTTTGCAGCTTGCAGACCGGACACTAAGTTTCCCAAAGGGAATATTGAAGAACCCCTGCGTCCGAGTTGGTACCTTGTATGCCCCAGCAGACTTCGTGGTGATAGAGACCGGTAATGATGAGAGGGCACCCGTCATCTTAGGGAGCCATTCCTAAACACCTCGGGAGCTGTCATCTACGCTAGTGCTGCCAAGATCAGTTTCTACATCAAGGGGAGGAAGGAGACGTTTTCCTTCAAGAACAAGACTACACAAATTCCAGAGCAATCCAGACATGAACCAAGGAAGAGGACCAACAGGAGGAACAGGAATAAGCAAGTGTGGACCAAATCAGCTAAGATGGTCATGCAGTTCATGGAGGTCAAGATCATCAACTTAAGTCACCGTTTCTGACCAAGAAGGACGACCCAGGTATGCCAAGCATCTACTGCTCCATTAATGGATACAACTTCTACAAGACACTTTGCGACACCGGATCGGGTGTCAACATAATGGCCGCAGTCACCTATTGGCTCCTGTTCGGAACGATGCCCTTAAAACCGACATACATTTAGCTCCAGATGGCAGATCAGACATTCCGAAAGGTTGAAGGTATAGTAACTAATGTCCCCATCAAAATAGACGATCATTTTGTCCATACAAACTTTCAGGTTATTGATATGGGAGAAGACGAGTACGATCCACCCATCATCCTTGGAAGACCATTCCTCAGCACCGTTAAAGCAATCATCTACATTGGAACTGGAGAAGTTCACATGCACTTCCCCTCAGAGAAGGTATGCCGCTATTTTACTGACCCTAACTATATAGTTGAAGATTCTAAGCAGATCAGGACAAGAAGAAGACGAGCAACCGTAACCAGGAGAGGCAAATCATCAAGGACGGATGGGCAGACTACGAAGGAGAAGTGGTAAGGTCTGAAGACATACAGCTTGAACTGAACTATCCTGAGTTGACCGTAGCACCGAGTTAGGTGTGGAGAGAGAAGATAACTATACATGAAGAGGAGGCGCCGCCGGAAGCACCGACTACGCCACCCAAGGAATCCCAGGACAACTGAGAAAACGGAGAGTCCTGTTCGGAGGACTTAAAAACATCGAACGCCTTGCCAAGAGGTAAACTTGCTAGTTACCTTTTCCTTTCAAATTATTTAAAATGGTTTGTTTAGTTAATCATGTTCATACTATCCTAAAAAGAAAATAAAAATGTTAAAAAACAGTAAGACCCATGTGAGTATACGAGTGGTATAAAACCCATAAGTACATTCACTGTGGTGGCATAAAAATAAAATAAATAATTTTCTCTGTTCTATAAAATGAAAATATAAAAAATAGAGAGTAATATTTATTGAGGAGGCCCAACATGATAAATGCTAGATATTTATGCTAACACTTAATCAGTTCCACAAAGCTTCGCTGTCTATTTGAGCTCCACAGAATTCAAGAATCAAGAAGACTAGCAGACAGAGGACATTCTAATCGCTGTCAGGGTACTGCCGACTTTCAAATACATCTCTGCCACCTGCTAGCTACATGAGAAGAAATTACGTCAAAATATAACTTGGGGGAGAGCATCCCCATTTATCCCGCTAAGTATTCCTATCTACATTTGTACTTGTACTATATTAAAATAAAAATATACATAACCATGAAAAACCAAATAAAGATTTTGTGCCTATATAAATATATGTCTTTTGCTTAGTGTGTTTAATAAATAAATAAAGTGGCTATGCTAAACTGAATCTTAATAATAAAACTCTAGCATAGATATGATGAATAGTTGCTCTGCCTAATTTTCAAATTGGAAGTTTTCTCTCAAGTTTAGACATAACTGTTATTATTTAAAGCTAGCTCTAAACCTGAACTTGTGGGAAGAGAACTTGAACTAAAGTCTAAGTTGTTAACAGATATGATATGGGAAGGTTGAGCTGCTGTTTATCTGTTCCTAGAGATGCTAGAATTCTGGAGAATTTTATCTTTAAAAATCTTTAAAATACCACATGATGAGTTTCTGTATGTTCAAGCTGTGTAGACCCTATATACATGCTTGTTAGACTTTGAGCCACACATTTATTTTTTTACTGCTTATGAACATTGAGTGTGGTCAAGCTGTGTAGACCCTTAGGAGCTTGTCATGTGGTTAAATCAAGATTCACTTGCATGTTCACTCACACATGCTGCTTCTACTCTGGAAGTACGCATCCACATATATCCACTTATTTCCATCTCCAGCACCACCCAAAAATATTCTACTCCTAATCCGGGAGAGAATGGCCAAAAAAGATTTCTGTTTTTCTCCTGTGAAATAAATGCTCAAGTTATCTTGGTTACTACCACTTGCTATATTATTTCAGGAGATGAGTGCTCTAAAAAAGAGAAAGAAGAAAAAGATACGAGGAAATAAAAAGGGGCAAGTGCCCGGAACCTCGAAAGAAAGAAAAAGTGAGATGAGAGGTAAAAATGGACAAGTGTCCGACAGTAGAATTAGGGGTACAAGATACCTACCTAAGAGGAAAGAAAAAAATATAGAGCATCTCATTCTCCTCAAAGTTTAAAAGAGCAAGAAAGGTATGTATCCCCTTAAAAGAGCACAAGTAGAATTAGACTTTCACCATTGTTATCACCATCATCACCATACACCTTTCATTCGCCACACATGCACATCTTGATTTGACTTATTGACTTGTTTCTCTGGATCCATAGTTTGACTATGCAATAAATGTCTTGTAAGTATGTATACTTTATCTTCCACCTATGAGCTCCAGATATCAAAAGCCTTATTAGAGTAGGGTGAGAGAGAAGGCAATGTCACTATGCCGTATACCACAAATATCACATATTTTGAGAGAAGGCATATACCATCACTGCCTTGGTAAGGATCCAGAAATACCACAAAAGAGAGATCTGAGAGCGTCATACAAGGAATCTCTGAGTTTTATTTGAAAATCTGAAAAAAAAACTCTCGAGCTTCACTAGACTGTTCTATCTTTTAACTGCTCAACACAAGAGTGACGGTTACAAGTCCCATGGTAAAAGGTAAAATGAGTAAGTTTTAAGTTTTGACAGTTTACTCTGACTCAGAGATGAGACCTTGTTTGAAAGCATGTGTACCGTCAACTTTTAAAGGCATTCCAACAACTTCTGATCCATCACTGACACAATCCTTGCTCAGGGACGAGCAAGAGGTAAGCTTGGGGGAGTTTGTTGACGGTCCTTACGTATCAAATATAATTATCAAATAAACAAAGAAAAGGATCCAAATGCAACCGACACCCAGACTTAGGGTTTTATCTGACAGAATTCCACGAGTGTTGGTGTTTGTCTATTTCTGTAGGAGGTTTTCAGGAAATATGGAGGAAAGGCCCACATGTTGGGTTTACATAGAGATATTAACGTGCCATGCAATTTTCTATCATCTAGAAGACTCTAGAAGCCACAGGAACGAACGGGAAGCCGAGCGGGCTCGGGGACAGGGCGCCCGCCCTCCCCCCTTGGGCGCCTGCCCTGGTGTTTCGGCCAATCACGTTCTACTTCGTGGATCATGCTCCACCGACCTAAAGGATCAAGGATAACCATTCAATCAATGTCGGTTTGATCCGACGGCCTAGATTCACTTGAGGGGACTATATAAGCAGGCCCCCTGGCCCTTGGAGGAGGCACCCCCTTGATCCTTATTTATTATTCATAGACAGAGCAAAAGCTAGGGTTTGGAGATGAGAGCTCTCCTCTCATCTCTAAACTAGAGTAGATCTAGATAGTAGCGAGATAGAGAGCGAGGGAGGATTGGAGGAGAGGCTGGCCTATCGGTTCTTCCTTCGGTTGTACTTCGCCATGATCAAGCTCTAATGAAGCTTGCTCATGGGATGACTCTGGTAATCTACTTCTATTTCATTATGCAATTACTATCCATGTATTTTCTGGTTCATAACTCTTTTGAGTACTTTAATCTATAGGACGCTATAGGTGAGAGTTGTAGTATAGGTGTAAGCGTGGTGCTTAGACCTAGATTACTTGTGGATATCCCCTGTCTAGCCGGATCGTGTGGTAGGCCGCGTAGGTGACAGCTATGTTGGTCCACTGTAGTCCACCTCCCGTTAGCATGACTGGTAGTGTTTATCGGCCTATGGATAAGCATCCTTTGTGGTGTATTCTTATCACGTGGTTTGTCCCAGACATAGACATACCCCTTTGAAGTAGAGAAACCATAGGTATCCTCTCTATTCTCCTACCATCGCCCATATATTAGATTGCTCTACTCTCTATTCCCATATTATCACCCATTGTTATCTTGCCTTTAATATTATTCTTATTCAATTCTACCATCTTTCCTATTTACACCTACCTATCTATCTAGGTTAAGTTAGAGCGTATATCAGTTCTCCCGCTTCCCTGTGGATACGATAAAACCTTTAACCGGGTAAAAGCTACAATGGTATCTGTGCGCTTGCGGATTTATCTGTGTGCGTATAAATACCATAGTACACTCTAGTGCCATGCTGGGGATGACAACCTAGTATTCAAGTGGTGTTAGCAAGTGTCAACAAGCTTTTTGGCACCGTTGCCAGGGAGACGGTTGCTGAGTTGACTATGAACTAGCTTAATCATTTTCTAAAAAAATAAAGAAAAAATAATATATATATTTCCTTTTATCCTTTGCCTCATCTCTGCTATTCTTTCTTCTTATCTAATCCTTGATCTCTGGTCTATCATGAATTCAACCATGTCTATCTATGAATTTCATAGACCTACGGTCACACATCTCGAACCACCAAAATCTTCAAAGCCTATCATAGCATCTAGTTTTGAGATAGACCCCGAATACATAGAATTTGTTCAAAGACAACCTTTCTCAGGAGAAGGTGAGGAAAACCCATACACACACCTAAGAGAGTTTTATCGAGTCTGTGACCTCCTTTGCATAGAAGGCATGTCCGATGAGACCCTTAAATGGAAGCTCTTTCCATTCTCTTTAACAGGAAAAGCTAGACATTGGTACAAACTCAAAGTAGGGAGTGTTCATGGAGATTGGAAGGAGTTATATAATAGTTTTATTTTTAAATATTTTCCAATCTCTAAAGTGGCGGAACTTCAGCGTGAGATTATTTCTTTTAGACAACTAGAAAAAGAATCTCTTGGCAAATCATGGGATCGCTTTATTAACCTTACTCTCACTAGCCCAAAGCTTTCTATTCCAGAAGAAGTTCTTCTAATTCACTTTTTTGAGGGCCTTAGTAGGGAAAATAAGCAAACCTTGAATACAGCCTCTAGAGGATCCTTCTATCACCTACTTGCTAGTGAAGCTAGGGATTTAATTAATTCATTGAGTGGAAAGTTTCCTAGCATTTATATCCTTGAGAAAGAGAAAGAACCAGTTCCTAGACAAGAAGAAGAAGTTTCGATAGCTAGATCACAACCACTTCAATCCCAAACTTTAGCTATCGAACCTAAACCATCAATACCCCAAAATTCTCCAAGGGAGGATGGAATTCCGACCTTAAATCTTTCAGATGCTGACGGTTTAGACTTCTGGTTTCATAAGAGACCTTCAAGCAGGGATAATTCAAATCCTTGCAATAATGGTTCTCTTAGAGAATATCCTGGTTCCTGTTATGAAGAAGTCGAGGAGGACAGATCAAGTGAAGGAGAGGTAAGCCATGTAGAAAATTCTATCTGCTCCCCTTCCTTGTTCACAAGTTCTAAATCCATCCTTGACCTTAGAGATCCCTCTTATCCCTCTCATTTCCAGTCTCATGAGGATCCTAGCGATTCACCAAGACGACCAAACCATAGGAGTCATGAAGACCTTAAGGATGGCATGTCAATTAATGCCATAGAAGGAGAGCTAAGCCATATAGAAGATTCTATCAGCTCCCTTATCTTGATCACAAGTTCTAAATGGCTAGAATGTGTAGAATGGATGGATAAGGAAGAAGCCTTAATGGATTCTGACTTTGGCTCAATTTCAAATGGTGAGTTCTTGACTCCCTTTGAAGATGAGATTCATCCAACTACATAAGAGGACATAGGTGAGACCAATCTAGGAGAAACTCCGAACATTCAGATTGGAGACGAAGATAACATTAATGAGCATGGAATTTATTTCATAGCCACTTCATTTACTCCATGCTCATATGCAACATCTTCCCAATCTATTTGGTCTCTCCAACATCACCACATTTGAGATCTCCAACCCCCTCTTCCTTTCTATTTATAAAAACTTTAAAAGGGTAGTTGTCGATGCATATGTCTATAATAAATATTGTAGATCTCGTTGAGTTGATCTTGATATAGTTAAGCGTTGGAAGGGAAACCACTTTGCCGACATAAATTGATGGTTTCCCATGGATAAGCTTAGTGTCCTAAATAAGCACTGATCAGATCGTAACATGAGCTTTTAATTATTTACAACATTACCTTATGTATTGAGCATATAAGGATAATTGTAAAAATATTCCTTTGGGTATTCTTCTCACTAACCTTTCCAGGATTGGAGCAAGAAGATCGGATGAATGACAAACACATGGTATGTCTAACCAATTATCATGCAACACTGAATTAAATTCATCCAAACTTGAAATTTTCAAAATTCAAGCTTGGGGGAGTACTTGACATAAAAACATCCTTTGCCATGTTGCTATGTTGGTTGTCCCTACCTTTGAGACATGCTCAATTTGTTAAATACTAATCACACTACTTTATCTCCACTTGAGTAGATCTCTATAAATGCTCTCATGCTACCTTTATTTGCTTTAGTATATGTCTAGGTTTGGAGTAGTTTCATTTATCTCTTAAATAAGCATGGTGCTTAGTTTAGGAATGATGACCTTACTTCCAAGGGATTTTAAATTAAGCATGGCGCTTAGGTTAAAATGCCCTCCTAAATCAAATTAGACATGGTGTCTAGGTTGATTTTTGAGCCGATAGTATGCTATAGTAGATATTGGATATTTTATTGGACTAACCCCTGCAGGAAAACTTTTAATATTAACCTGGGAAGTCCTGAGATAAACTCACATTGGAGACAAAGAGAGAGGCACATCAAGTTTAACAATTTACACAAGGAAGACGTAGCTCATAAGAGATGCTCCATGGAGGGTGCCACAAACACAATGCACAACCGCTAAGAAAGGAAAGCTTCCACAAGGTGATACTGTACCTGTTGATGCAAAAGCTGGATCTGCAAACACAAAGGGCTAATACCCGATTTAAACGTTAAGGCGTGCCAGCCGATTTGACCTTACTATCGGCAAAGGTGATAACTCGAATACTTTGGTCCTGACAACAGCGATGCGCCCGGATGTCACGGCCAAGAGGTATTCACGCGGAACTTGAGAATACGCCGAGCTTAAGTCGACGAATTCCTAAGAACTCGTAGTAAAAAGAGAAAAGTATGACGAAGTCATCGAAAAAGTAGATGCTAGAATATGAGTAAAAACTTGTGTTTGATTGATTGATTCTTTTCTTATTACAAGCCCCTAGGGTCTATATTTATACCTTGCTCAAAGAGCTACAATCAAACACGACTAAGACTCGAATTCCAAATTAAACGGAATCTGTATACAAAACAAATTTAAACGACTAAGGAAAACATAAAACTATCCCCTCGTAACCGACCAGGACACCGCCACGGGTCAATCGGCAACTCCCACGGAGCCATCGGCAACCTTCCTGCTATGACCATCGGCAAACATTGGCACTGGTCATCGGTTAGGAACGCGCCACCACTCCTGGACTTAGTCATACTCAATCGTCCCTTCGTCAGCAACCTTCCTCATCGGCAACTCTTCTGCAGTCTAGTTACCGTTGCTCCGCCTGCCGATCTTGTACTCTACTGGTTCCTGTGCACGTGTCCAAAAACGGTGTCGACAGTACCATCACTCTTCAAGTAAGGTAACACCTTAAGGTACTTGACTATCACTTTTATAAGCTTTTCCTTGGTTCTGTCGTTCATATGAATAAAAGAGACAAACATGTATGATTTACAGCTCTAGGTAACCAACCCAATCGATTCAACATGTTTAGTCCTTCCACCTTTGCGATCCCACACTCCTAATCATATGAGCTAAAATGTTGCACATTCAATCTTTGGGAAGATATAAAGAAAAAGACATATACATACATAGATTATCTTTCCATACGGATTGAGCGATCTGATCTAACAAATGTTTTAAATGCTACACTCATGAACTTATCACCCATCAACTTTGTCTTACTCACTATGCTTAAGGATAGAGAAGAATAAATATACTTTTGGTTCTGTTGGTGTTTTCCACCAACAGGACCCATGCACTTGATATCTACCTTGTCTCTATGAGTAGGACACATTTTGAGAAACATGGAGGATTTTTCAACTCCCAGACTCTACCAAATGAAGGACGTGGATCTATGAGCACAAACACACTGAGCAAGATACTGCCAACGCCGCACTTCAAACTACTGGGCAAACGAAGAACATAGGTGACACCGTATCAAGAGGTGCAAACGTCAAGGTCCACACCTGAATCAAATGACGCACCTGAAGAATGAACACGGTGAGAAGTCTTGTTCAGAAGACTTAAAACATTGAACCTTCGCCGAAAGGTAAAATCGATAGTTATCTATATTTATCCTTTCTGCATTCCCTTTTCCCTCAAATTATTTACTTTCCTTAAATAGCTTGTTAGTTAATCATGCTATCTTGAAAAGAAAATAAAAATGTTAAAAACAGTAAGCCCCATGTGAGTATGCTTGTGGCATAAAACCCATAAGTGCATTTACTGTGGTGGCGTAACAATAAAATAAATATATTCCTGCCCTATAGAAATGAAAATATAAAAAAATAAACTTATGATCCTACCAAAGAGAGTAATATTTATTAGAGAAAGCTCAACATGATAAAGGCAAAGAGATTTTTATGCTAACACTTAACCAGTTCCACAAAGCTTTGTTGTCTATTTGAGCTCCACAGAATTCAAGGATCAAAGAAGACTAGCAGACGGAGGACGTCCAAATCACTGTCAGGATGCTGCCGACATTCAAATACACCTCCGCCACCTGCTAGCTACATCAGAAAAAATTACGTCAAAATCCAGCTTGGGGGAGAGCACCCCCATTTATCCAGCTAAGTGTTTCTACTCGCATTTATGCTTTACTCAAATAATAAAAAGATGCATAATCATAAAAACCCAAATAAAGATTTTGTGCTTATATATATATCTTTGCTTAGTTTGCTAAATAAATAAATAAATAAATTTTGCTATGAACCCTCATGATAAGCTCTCACATGGAAATGATGAATAGTTGCTCTGCCCTGACTAGTTCTCAAAATTGAATTCTCTCTCAAGTTTAGGCATGACAGTTATGAATTAAGATTTGCTCTAAACCTGAACTTGTGGGAAGAGTACTTGATCTAAAGTATAAGTCGTTAATGGATACGATATGGGAATGTTGAGCTCCTGTTTATCTATTCCTAGAGATGCTAGAATTCTGGAGAATTTTATCTTTGAAAATCTTTAAAATGTTGCATGATGAGTTCCTGTATGATGAGAGTTTAAAATCCTACCACAGCCACATATACATGCTTATTAGACTATGAACCATACATTTACTTTTTACTGTTTATGAACATTGTGTGTGGTCAAGCTGTGTAGACCCTTAGGAGCTTGTCATGCGGTTAAAATCAAGATTCACTTGCACGTTCACTCATATATGCTGCTTCTACTCTAGAAGTACGCATCCACATACATCCACTCCTTTCCATCTCCAGATTCACCCAAAATTATTCTACTCCTATCCGGGAGAGAATAGCCAAAAACATGATCCCATTCCTATTTTTTCCCTGTGAAATAAATGCTCAAGATATTTTGGTTACTACCACTTGCTACATTATTCCAGGAGGGTGAGTGCTCTGAAAAAAGGGTGAAAATGAGGAAATAAAAAGGGGCAAGTGCTTGAAACCTCGAAGAAAAGAAAAAGTGAGACGAGAGGTAAAAATGGACAAGTGTCCGACAGTAGAATTAGGGGTACAAGATACCCACCTGAGAGAAAAGAAAAAAAAATATAGAGCATCTCATTCCTCAAAAAGTTTCAAAAGTGCAAGAAAGGTTTGTATCTCCTCAAAAGAGCAAAAGTAGAATTATACTTTCACCATCATCACCATACACCATTCATTCGCCACACATGCACATCTTGATTTGACTTATTGACTTGTTTCTCTAGATCCATGGTTTGACTATGCAATAAATGTCTTGTAAGTATGTATTAGCTGTCTCCCACCTATGAGCTCCAGATATCAAAACCTTATTAGAGTAGGGTGAGAGAGAAGGCAATATCACTATGCCTCATACCACAAATACTACATACTTTGATAGAAGGCATATATCATCACTGCCTTGGTGAGGATCCAAAAATACCACAAAAGAGAGAATTGAGAGAGTAATACAAGGAATCTCTGAGTTTTATTTGAAAATCTGCAAAAACTCCAGAGCTATAGTTGATCAAGAACAAGAGACATGGCGCTTGACTTGACCGTTCTATCTTTTAACTGCTCAAGACACAAGTGACGGTTGCAAGCCCCATGGTGAAAGGTAAAATGAGTAAGTTTTAAGTCTTAACAGTACCCTAACCCAGAGATGAGATCTTGTTTGAACGCATGTGTACCTTTAAGGCATGAAACCACTGCAGAAACTCTTGAGTCTATCCTTGCTCAGAGACAAGAAAGAGGTAAGCTTGGGGGAGTTGTTGACGGTCCTTAAGTATCAAATTTAACCATCATATAAATAAAGAAAATGATCCAAATGCAACCAACACCTAGACTTAGGGTTTTATCTGACAGAATTCCATGAGTTTTGGTGTTTGTCTATTTCTGCAGGGGGTTATCAGGAAATATGGAGGAAAGGCCCACATGTCGGGTTTACATAGAGATATTAACGTGCCGTGCAATTTTCTATCATCTAGAAGACTCCAGAAGCCACGGGAACAAACGGGAGGCCGAGCGGGCTCGGGGGCAGGGCGCTCGCCCTCCCCCCTTGGGCGCCCGCCCTACTATTTCCACCAATCACGTTCAATCTCGCGGATTATGCTCTACCGACCTAAAGGATCAAGGATAACCGTTCAATCAATGTCGGTTTGATCCGACAGCCCAGATTCACTTGAGGGGACTATATAAGCAGGCCCCCTGGCCCCTGGAGGAGGCCCCCCTTCATCCTTATTCATTATTCATAGTCAGAGCAAAAGCTAGGGTTTGGAGATGAGAGCTCTCCTCTCATCTCTAAACTAGAGTATATCTAGATAGTAGCGAGATGGAGAGCGAGGGAGGATTGGAGGAGAGGCTGGCCTGTCGGTTCTTCCTTCGGTTGTACTTCGCCATGATCAAGCTCTAATGAAGCTTGCTCATGGGATGACTCTGGTAATCTACTTCTATTTCATTATGCAATTACTATCCATGTATTTTCTGGTTCACAACTCTTTTGAGTACTTTAATCTATAGGACGCTATAGGTGAGAGTTGTAGTATAGGTGTAAGCGTGGTGCTTAGACCTAGATTACTTGTGGATATCCCCTGTCTAGCCGGATCGTGTGGTAGGCCGCGTAGGTGACAGCTATGTTGGTCCACTGTAGTCCACCTCCCGTTAGCATGACTGGTAGTGTTTATCGGCCTATGGATAAGCATCCTTTGTGGTGTATTCTTATCACGTGGTTTGTCCCAGACATAGACATACCCCTTTGAAGTAGAGAAACCATAGGTAACCTCTCTATTCTCCTACCATCGCCCATATATTAGATTGCTCTACTCTCTTTTCCCATATTATCATCCATTGTTATCTTACCTTTAATATTATTCTTATTCAATTCTACCATCTTTCCTATTTACACCTACCTATCTATCTAGGTTAAGTTAGAGCGTAGATCAATTCTCCCGCTTCCCTATGGATACGATAGAACCTTTAACCGGGTAAAAGCTACAATGGTATCCGTGCGCTTGCGGATTTATCTGTGTGCGTATAAATACCATAGTACACTCTAGTGCCATGCTGGGGATGACAACCTAGTATTCAAGTAGTGTTAGCAAGTGTCAACAACGTTCACTCATACATGCTACTTCTACTCCGGAAGTACGCATCCACATACATCCACTCATTTCCATCTCCAGATCCACCCAAAATTATTCTACTCCTATCTAGGAGAGAATAGCCAAAAACATTATCCTATCCCTGTTATTCCCCGTGAAATAAATGCTCGAGATATTTTGTTACTACCACTTGCTACATTATTCCAGGAGGGTGAGTGCTCTGAAGAAAAGTGAATACGAGGAAATAGAAAGGGGCAAGTGCCTGAAACCTTGAAGAAAAGAAAAAGTGAGACAAGAGGTAAAAATGGACAAGTGTCCGTCAGTAGAATTAGGGGTACAAGATACCCACCTGAGAGAAAAGAAAAAGAAAAATGTAGAGCATCTCATTCTCCCCAAAAAGCTTCAAAGTGCAAGAAAGGTATATATCCCCTCAAAAGAGCAAAAGTAGAATTAAACTTTCACCATTGTTTTCACCATACACCATTCATTCGCCACACATGCACATCTTGATTTGACTTATTGACTTGTTTCTCTGGATCCATGGTTTGACTATGCAATAAATGTCTTGTAAGTATGTATTAGCTGTCTCCCACCTATGAGCTCAAGATATCAAAACCTTATTAGACTAGGGTGAGAGAGAAAGCAATGTCACTATGCCTCATACCAAAAATACAACATACTTTGAGAGAAGGCATATACCATTACTGCCTTGGTAAGGATCCAGAAATACCACAAAAGAGAGAATTGAGAGAGTCATACAAGGAATCTCTGAGTTTTATTTTGAAAATCTACAAAAAACTCCAGAGCTATAGTTGATCAAAGAACAAGAGACATGGCGCTTGACTTGACCATTCTATCTTTTAACTGCTCAAGACACAAGTGACGGTTGCAAGCCCCATGGTGGAAGGAAAAATGAGTAAGTTTAAATCTTAACAGTTTACCCTAACCAAGAGATGAGATCTTGTTTGAACGCATGTGTACCTTTAAGGCATAAAACCACTGCAGAAACTCTTGAGTCCATCCTTGCTCAGGGACGAGAAAGAGGTAAGGTTGGGGGAGTTGTTGACGGTCCTCAAGTACCAAATATAATCATCAACTAAATAAAGAAAAGGATCCAAATGCCTCCAACACCCAGACTTAGGGTTTTATCTGACAGAATTCCATGAGTTTTGGTGTTTGTCTATTTCTGCAGGGGGTTATTAGGAGATATAGAGGAAAGGCCCACATGTTGGGTTTACATAGAGATATTAACGTGCCACGCAATTTTCTATCATCTAGAAGACTCTAGAAGCCACGGGAACGAACGGGAAGCCGAGCGGGCTCGGGGACAGGGCGCTCGCCCTGGTGTTTCAGCCAATCATGTTCTACTTCGCGGATCATGCTCCACCGACCTAAAGGATCAAGGATAACCATTCAATCAATGTCGGTTTGATCCGACGGCCTAGATTCACTTGAGGGGACTATATAAGTAGGCCCCCTGGCCCCTGGAGCTGGCACACCCCTTGATCCTTATTCATTATTCATAGACAGAGCAAAAGCTAGGGTTTGGAGATGAGAGATCAAACCCTAGTACACTCTAGTGCCATGCTGGAGATGACAACCTAGTATTCAAGTGGTGTTAGCAAGTGTCAACAGTCCCCCTCTCATGTATAGGGCTGGCAGAGCAACATTATTATAGGGGAGTGATTGCTATGTTTCTCATTTACCTTGATAATATCACTATGCATGGGCGTAATCCTGTCTCGCAATGATTGCCAAGTATAATTGCACTAACTATGATATGCTAGACTTTATAGTTAAGAATAACTTAGGAAATTTTCTTGTAGTTCATCCTAATTTCATGCTAATGACTTGCTAGAATATCTGTTGAGGTGCTTATCATTATTATATGTGGCTAGTTATGCTGATCAGATTAATTATCTTTGTCACTATTCATACTTTATCTATATTTTATGTGACATTTATCTCTGTATGAAAGAGATAGATAAATGCTCTCTAATACAAATGCAATGATAGATACTCAATTCCATATTTCATTCCATAATCAACATTGATGATTAGCAATCCCTTCCCAGTGGTAAAAATATAAATAACTATACCTGGAATACTTTCCGGTTAAAATGCTACATCGGTATTAATCTATGCGCTTGCAGATCTCATTTATCATTTATTTAGAAGAGTAATTGCATATTTCAATACCGCGTCTCTCATGTCATGCTGGGGATGACAACTTGGCTTAAGTGGCATGAGGGATAGGTTTGACATTTTTGGCGCCGTTATCAGAATTAGAAAACTAAGTCTACTTTTGGTAGTGACATTAAGAATGCCCAACAATGCTATAGATGAAAGTGTGTATATTGGTGTGATTTGTAGACTTATTATTTAGGGATAATCTGGAAGTTCTTTACTTTAGCCAAATCTCCTGTCTGACCAATCATATTAGTTGAGTCTTTAATCTATGTCTCTGGAAAGTCCTTTTATTTCATGTTTATCTTTATCTTTATTGTTTATCTTGACTCACCCCTGCTAAAAGCACTATCGTGGTTGATCGCTATAGGTCTGCACATTTAAAGTCATAGTCATAATTCCTTTCTATCCCCTTTTAGATAGATCCAACACATTAAATGAGTTGTCCTTTTGGCTTAAAATAAATCAATGATACTTGGGAATCTTACCAGGTGAAATGATAAACAGGAGAATTATCTGTGCGCTTGCGGATATATTCTATAGCATTATTTTTAGGGTAGACAAGTGTAGATTATTTTCTAGCATTTTTGGCATCATGTTGGGAATGACAACTTAACGCGAAGTGATGTTAGAAATGTCAACAAGCATTTCTGGCGTCGTTGCCAGGGACATTCAACATTTATTTGCCAGGATAATTTCATTAGGGGTATTCAAACTTTCAAAGAAAATATTTTTCAGAAGGAAGAGTAATAAGGCTATAGACATAAATACTTATAGGTAGATCAACACCTTTTGCTTTTAGCAGGCTTACCCTTGTTTGTCTTTGTTATTATTTTATGCAGGGTAAGTGCAGGATTGGTTGTGTGATATCAACTCTCATCAATAGAGAGAAACCAAAACCCTAAATAATTAAGCTAGACATCAGTTGAGAAGCTATGGCTGAGAAGACGTTGCATGAATTCTTTGCTCCAAGCACTAAGAACATTCGCGTTGGACCAACTCTCAGTATTGGAGAACATGATTATGAACTTAAACCAAGCCTCATCAACATGGTGCAAGCTATCACATTCAGTGGAAAGAAGGATGTAGATGCTAGTGCTCATTTGCAGAATTTTCTAGAGACTTGTAGCACCATCAACATCAAGAACATATCTCAAGATATCATGCTACTCTGTTTGTTTCCGTTCCCATTGGAAGGGAAGGCAAACCAATGGTTCTATCAAATTAAAGATCAGATTGAGACATGGGAGGGATGTTCAAAAACTTTCTAGAAAAGTTTTTCCCAGTAGGCAAGACCAATGCACTACGAGGGAAGATATCAGAATTCTGTCAGCAGAAAGGTGAAAGAATTCTAGAAGCTTGGGAATGTTTTCAAGATTATATCACAGATTGCCCACATCATGGAATGGAGGAATGGTTACTCATGCAAACATTTTATCATGGATTAATACCAAAGTCACATGAACAACTTGATGCCACTACTGAAGGATCATTTATGTTACTCACTCCTAGAAAGGCCAGAAGTCTTATGGACAAGATAGCATAAAACCAAAGTTGGACATATAATAGCCAAACTTGTCATAAGAGTGAAGAAGTTTTAGAGGAAGTGTGTGCACTATCAACCAAGATGGATGTACTATTGAATTGGCTAGAGCAAAGAGCTAACTACAAAAGAGATCGACAAGCCATTCAAGACGCATTCGATTCTCAGAATCAATATGGAGAATACTTAGGAGTTGAATTTGATAACTCCCTAGAGAAGATCAATACTATTATCAAATCCACTTCACAGAAGCAAGGATGGAGTCAACCTCAAGGTAAGTATCAAGGTAATAATTATAATCAAAAGCGACCACCTTTGAGAGAGTTAATATTAGAACAAGTTAGAATTAATGAGAACATTCATAAAAAGCTTGTTTTCAATGATGCAATCTTAGAAGGAATAAACTCTAAATTAGATAATTTTTCTTCTGCTCTTAAAGAACAAATAGCATTCAATAAGAAGATAGAACTACAAATAGCCCATTTGGCTTCTACTTTGTCTACTACCGCTAACCTTGAACAGGTAAAATGAATATCTACTAGAGGAGGAAAGTCAATAGATGATCCACCTTACCCTAAAGGGGCAAGGAGGCCACCACAATTAGAGCAGGTAGAAGAAGAAGTAGAGAGAGATAATATAGAAGGAGAAGTTATACCACAAGATTTGCCACAAGACCTAGAGTTACGCCAAGACTTTCATGACACAAATCTCCTACCATTTCCATATAGAAATAGAAGGGCCAAAACAGATAAACAATTTGGTAAGTTTGTAGAGGTAATTCAAAATTATATGTCAACATTTTGTTGCTAGATGTCATGCAGGTGCCTGCATACTCAAAATACTTATGGGGTATCCTCAACAACAAAATACCACTACCTTCTACGGAAGTCATTAAGCTTACAGAAGAGTGTAGTGTGTTGACACTAGCTAACACCACTTAGATACTAGGTTGTCATCCCCAGCATGGTGCCAGAGTGTACAAAGGTATTTATAAATGTAAGGGCTCTCTAGAAAATAATCTATTCTATCCGCAAGCGCACAGATAAAACACCTCATTGTAGCATTTCACCAGGATAAGTATTCCAGGTATCGTTATTTATAATTTTGCTCGAGGGATGAAATTAAAATAAGGGGGCAAAATCTATCAAGGCATAGACTAGAGATAAACTTGCAAGAACATGATTACTAATGAGAAACTTGTCACACAGTCACTTACTTTAGCAGGGGGTAAACCATAAAGATAATGATAATGAATTATAAGTTCAAGGGATAAATAACACAGCGATTAGAAAATAGACTACTCCTCATATATGTAGGTGATGTCGGATTAGCTAGAGAATGGATTCTAAGTTATCTACTAACTACTAAGTCATAATCTACTCTAGTTATCTACAAGATCATATATAGCATAAAAGACTCTTTATTCATGTATAAGGAACATTGATAATGTAAATCAGAGCATCGCATGACTTACTCCACAATACCGGTTCTACCTGTCCTATCAACGGAGGGTGGACTATATAAGAATCAATGAAGCTGTCACTATCGCGAACTACCACACGACCCGGCCAATAGGATACATTTGCAGATAAATAACATCTAAGCACCACGCTCACATGTGATCTATCACCTAACTCCCTCGCGTCAAGAGCAAAGCGCTTTGCAAACTTATACATAAACTCATTATCAATTAGAACTATATCAAATATAGAGCTAGAACAAACTAAGAACATAATAATTAGAGACATAATGCAATTAGAACAAAGAATTAGAGAAAGATATGAATAATACCTATCTTTATTACCGAAGATCCAAATCCAGAGCGTAATGCTCTACTTCTCTAATTGCAATCTAATCAAACCTCTAAACTTGAAGGATTAGGGAGTAGCTAATTCTAATTCTCTGTGGGAGAGAAGCTCTAAACCCTAACTTTGATGGCTACCTCTGAATAATGATTTCTTCTCTTCTCCTCTAGGGGCCAGGGGGTCTGGTTTTATAGTCTCCTCAAGTGAACGTGGGCCGTCAGATCAAACCGACATAGATTGTATGGTTTAGATTGATCCTTTAGGTCGGTGGAGTTTAGCCCCAAAGCAGAGTCCCGATTGGTCTCCAACCCTGGGCGGGCGCCCAAGGGGGGTGGGCGGCCGCCCTGCCCCCGAGCCCGATCGTGCTCTCGTTCGTTCCCGTGGCTTCTGGACTCTTCTAGATTGAGGAAAATTGCGCGGCACGTAATTATCTCGTTGTAAACATGACATGTGGGCCTTCTCTCCATATTCTCTGATAACCCCCTGCAGAAATAGATAAACACCAAAGCTCGTGGAATTCTGTCAAATAAAACCCTGATTCTAGATGTTTGTTTCATATCGATCCTTTTTCATGTTTATTTGATTATTAATTTTAGTACTTAAGGACCGTCAACAAACTCCCCCAAGCTTACCCTTTGCTCGTCCCTGAGCAAAAAGCTAAACTTAGACGAATCAAAAGTTGCTTTCAATGTTTTCTTTCTTGACAGGCACACATGCTTTTACATAAAAATTCTTCCAGATTAGAGTGAAGTGTTATGGAGTTTAGTACCTGCACTTAAATCTTAAGTAATCGAAAGACAAAATAATTAAGTCAAGCACTATTTCTCCTGTCTATACTTCACCTTTGTTCCAGAGTTTTTCATAAGTTTTCAAAATAAAACTCAGAGTTCCCAGCAATGATCTCTCAAGTCTCTCTATATGTAGTATTTGTGGATCCTTACCATAATATCACTTACCTATAGCTAATGGAATATTTAAGTGGAGCTCATAGGAGTGAAAAAAAACAGCTCATACATATGTTGTCTAATCGAGCTATGGATCCAAAGGAACTCAGCATATAATTAAATCAAGATGTGCATGTGTGGTGGAGTAAATGATAGTGATGATAAAAATGTATAAGTAATAATAAAACTTAGTTCTCATTGCTCCTCATATTTCTATCTCTCCTCCTCTCTGATCTTTGCTTTGGGGGAACATGGCTATCTCTTTTTCTTTTCCTTTTCTCTTTTTTTTCAGGTGGGTAGTAGATACCCCTAATTCTACTGTCGGACACTTGTCCATTTTTTCCGCTCAAGTGGGCATCTTTGTACCCCTAATTCTACTTCGGACACTTGTCCATTTTTACCTCTCATCTCACTCTTTTTCTTTCTTTTTTGAGGTTCCGGGCACTTGCCCCTTTTTATTTTCTCGCATATTTTTGCATAACCCATGCCTCTTCTGCATTGAATCTTTTTAGAGAGAGAGAATAACAATATTTGGGACAGTGAGTGATAATATATATATATATATATATATATATATATATTTAACAATTTTAATGAATGGTGGTGGATGGTGTAGTAGATGTGTGCAAGTGAATATCTTAATTTAACCACATGAAAAGCTCCTAAGGGTCTACACAGCTTGATCAAACTCAATGTAAGTGTAGTAAAAGATGTTATAGCAAATATGGTTGTGGTAGGTAGTTTGGTGTGCTAGGAACTCATCATGTGATTTGTAAGTTTTCAAAATAATTCTCCAGAACTTAGTGTAGTAGGAACAAGATAAACAACAGCTCAACTTTATATCATGCCTTTCTCTTACCTAGACTTTAGTTTTATGCTTCCCAAAGATAGTAAATTCAGTTTTAATAATTCCTGGAAGAACTCTAATGTAAAAGCTAGGTACTTGAAAGTAAGCAACCAGAGCAACTGTTCATTATTTCCATCATGTACCTTTTTGGTCTTTTATTTTTCTAGAGATTAAACTTAGCAGGGAAATAAAGCACACTCATCTACACACTCTTTTTATTTTGTTTTCATGTTTATAAAATGCAGTAAATTAAAGTAAGAAAATATTTATTGGGTTTTCTAAGTTTTTCCTTTTAAGATAAAATACTAAAATAGAAAAGAATAAATAAGAAGAGCAAATAAAAACTTACTTGATAAATTGGGATAAATTGGGGAGGAACTCCCCCAAGCTGGATGTTCACGTCGGTCTTACCCGATATTCCAGAACCGCATCATAGTTGTGATGTTGTCATTCATTGTTGTTGTATCTTGTCTCAGCTCTTGTACCGCAGCGGCATGGTCCTGGTTCCATTTTTGTTGTTCTTCTAGGAGTCTTCCATGTTCTGCTTGCGTGTTTTGGATGTCGAGGAGGGTGTTGTCGGTACGAGTGAAGAAAGCACCGGCCTCTTGATAGTAGTCATTCGTGAAGGCGTAGGAGGCATCGGAGTATCGTCCTGCATCAAATTGGGGCGGAGGTCTGGATCCTAAAGCTCCATATGGGTCAGTGGAGTACCTGCCCGTATGGAAAGGCGGGTTTGTCCACTGGTGATCTTGGCTCTCTGGCCATGTCTCCTCTGTTGGCTCTTGTGGTTGCGCATGTCGAACCCATGGGTCTCGAAGGACTCGGGGGTTGTAATCGCAATAATGCAGGTGCGCTGCTTCTTCTGGTCCAGGGTCAGCTCCATACCAGGTGCGTTCTCGATGGGTGGTCATCCTTTCAGATGCCACTCGCTGTGGAGTTCTCTGGTTCACTGGTGTTGCTGCAATCTCAATCAAAAAGTTTTGAACAACGTAGAGGCCAAGGTTCGGGTTAGGTAACCGAATCTTGCCTTTATCATCATATAGCATATATATTATATTCCCCTCTTTCTTTAACATCCGAGCTTGTCTAAATTTGTCATAGCCATGATAAATTCTTAACTCATCTATGAAGTCCAATGATGAGTTTTCTAGTAAGTGAAGATTAAAGGCTAGACGAGTGATAAGTGAAGTACATCCTACTGTCCCTGAAGACTAGGTATACTAAGCCGATAAGAAACTAAAAGTGTAACAGGTGAAGTGGGTACTTTACTAATAGCAACATATAAAAGTTGTAAATCTCCTACTCTTACTTTCCTAATATCATCACGATAGAAAAGATTATACCTAAGCCATTTGTGGAACATCCTAAGAGTGGGGTGTTCCATGTCACTGGTTCGGGCTTGACTATAAAAATTATCTCTAGATATTTCTCTCCAAAACTGGTGTCTCTCAAAGTTAGGTAGGTCGGAGTCAATGTTCAGGATGCATCTTGAAGAGAAACCAAGATGGTCGCTCAGCTCTCTCCAAGACAACATAATTTCCTGTTTGAACATCCAAAAAACAATTCCCCCTCATAGTATTGTAAGGTGCAAAGAAATTCGAGGGTGAGAAGACGAGAACCCAGCTCAGTTATGTTCCAAAAATTTGTCCAACCTAACATCTGGAAAATTAAGTCAAATTCAGTGTCCATACCTGTTTCTTGTAGTAAGATTGGATCGATAGTGGGGGTGTGAATGAAATCTTTGTCTTTCAACTGCTGATAGACTTCTTTCTCCCTTCGGGTCTTCAGTCCAAGGTCTCCTATCTTGAGAAGGACCTTAACTTGCTGACCTGATGAAGATGACGGAGCTTGTGTGGGTGTCAGGTCGACGCTCATCTCTGATGGGTGTGAGGAGTGTCGAGATGAACTCCTTGTACCAATGTTCTTGAGAGCCTTCCCTGCATTCTTCACCTTCTTAAACATCCTGTAAACAAAAGTTGGCAAAAACACAACTAGTGGAAAATGTGAGAGAAAATGTTAGTGGTCAGCTGTCCGGAATGTCAGTAGTCCAGGGGTTAATCGTTCAAGATAAGTTTCTATTTTGGCAGAACCTCCCCCTAAACAACTTTTACTTCCGCTTAGACAGCGGGATCACTACTTGCTAGGTGATACTCACTCTCTATCTACTTCTTTCCCACTCTTCTCTTTCTCTCTACTCTCTTCTCTCTTCACTACAAGAGCTCTTTCTGGAAACTGATACTTGTGTGGTTTTCTGGAGTGCTTGTGTGGAGAGGATGGAGGTAGAAGGTGGCTATTTATAGGAGGAAGAGGTAGCAGGGCGGGCGCCCTTGGTAGGTGGGCGGGCGCCCACTCCTGGTGTCCATCCTGGGTGTGCCTCCTCCACTTGCTTCCTTGCTTTGATCTCACGCAAAATAATGTTGTGTTGGTGGTGGTTAGTGGAAAGATGTCAGGTAAGTGGAAACATATTGGTGGATGAAATAATGTGATGGGATGTATGTGAGGTGTGGTGTATGACATGTGGGACCCAAGGAGTGTGGGTCATGCTTCTACAAGGTTACTATTAAATATAATGCAGGAAAATCTATGAGAATTGAAACATAATTAAAATGATTATGGAAAATATTTTTGTGCCTCCACAATAATTAATAAACATGGGTTGTTACACTTCATGAATATTATTTATATGGGGCTTTTGATTATTATAATAATGCTATGAATAAATGTGACTAATGCAAGAATTAATTAGGCAAGAATTTAAATATGAGAAAATTACTAATGCGAATAAATACCGATTTACCTCCCGATGAGGGTTTGGGATTTTTAGGTCCCCCAAGCTGGACCTCCAAATCTTTTAATCTTCTGAGTTACATTCCTCCGGAGATGGTGTCTCCAGTGGTTCTTCATGAACTTCCTTCACTGTAGAGTCTCTCTCTGGTCTGGGTTTGAATGTGAAGTGTTCTTCTTGTCCGTTTATGTTGAACTTGATTTCTCCTTTCCCGACATCAATGTGGGCATTGGCAGTGCTCAGAAATGGCCTTCCAAGGATGATGGACACTTTTGAGTCAGGACTCATGTCCAGTACTACGAAGTCTACTGGCACCAGGAAATCTCTGATCTTAACTGGAATGTTTTCGGCGATACCCAACGGGTGTCGAACCGATTGATCTGCTAATTGTAGGCACATTGATGTTGGTTCTAGGGTTGCATGCTCAAGCTTTTTGTAGACTGATGCTGGCATCACACTGACACTTGCTCCGAGATCACAAAGTGCATTGTTGAAGTGTTGGTTTCCGATCGAGCAGTCAATAGTGGGGCATCCTGGATCTTCCTTCTTCTTTGGTGGCTTGTTGAGGATGGCCGCACTACACTCTTCTGTCAGCTTGATAACCTCAGTGGTGGGTAGTGGTCTCTTCTTGTTAAGAATGTCTCTGATGTACTTTGCATATGTAGGTACCTGTATGGCATCCAGCAGAGGTATGTTGACGTATAATTTCTGAATTACCTCTACAAACTTACCAAACTGCTCATCTGACTGCAGTCCTCTGTTTCTTCTGGGAAATGGCAAATAGTTGGTGTCGTAAAAATCTTTCCTCATTTCTCCAGTTCTTGGTGGTTGTAACAGATCTTCTGCTTCAACTGGGCTTTCTTCTTCTATCATTGCTGGTTGCACTGGTGCTGATGTTTTTTGTTTCTCTTTTGGGTATGGGGGATCTCTGGTGGCTTTACCTCCTCTAGTAGTTATGTTCTTTACCTGCTCAATGTTAGTAGCAACAGGCAGTGCAGCAGCTATCTTTTTTAATTTAAGCTCTACCGTTTTATTAAGAGTGTTTTGCTCATCAAAGGCAGTTAGTAGAAAATCCATTTTATTGTGTATATCTTTTAGAGATGATTCATTTGTATCTAGCCTTTGTTTAACTTCATCATTAATTTTGGTTTGTTGAGCAATTATCTCTTTTAATGAAAGTTGCTTGAAAGTATTACCTGAATTCATACCTTTGCTATTGGGTTGACTCGAAGTTGGTTGATATTTGTATGCTGTCTCAATGGCCCTTTGATCTTCTTTGAACTTGGCCCTCTGGTCAATCCAATGGAGCAAATTTTCCATCTTAGTTGATAATGCATTTACTTCTTCCGGTATTTCTTCAATTTGATGACATTGTTTTGGCTTATCTTGGAACCAGCTTTGGTTTTCTGCTATCTTATCCAAAAGTATCTCTGCTTTTCCAATTGTAAGCTCCAAGAATGATCCTTTCGCAGATGCATCTAGGCACTCACGAGCCTTCTGGGTTAATCCATGGTAGAAGGTCTGCATAAGTAACCATGTGGCCATTCCATGGTGAGGACAATCTGAAATGTATCCCTGAAAACGCTCCCATGCTTCTGAAATGGCTTCTGTCTTCTGCTGTTGAAAACTGACAATATTTCCTCTTAAGGCAGTTGTTTTGCCTATAGGGAAAAACTTCGATAGAAAGGCATCTGACAAGTTCGTCCAGTTGTTGATGTTATCTTGATGAGTGTAGAACCACTTCCTCGCTTTCCCTTCTAGTGAGAATGGAAAAAGGCGAAGCAGTATGACGTCTTTGTCAACTCTGTTGATGTGGATTGTGCTTCCAATCTCTAAGAAATTCTGCAAGTGTGCACTAGCATCTTCATGTGCCTTTCCACTGAATTGTATAGCTTGTATCAAATTGATGAGGCTTGACTTGAGCTCAAACTCAGGTATTCCTTCTTCTACTGCCAATCTTGGACCAGTTGGAATGTTCTCAAGGCTTGGAGCAGAGAATTCTTGTAGGGTCTTCTGTGCCATAGCTTCAGCAATTGGTAGCTAGCTTCTTCTTCTCTTGATTGCTTTGGTTCTGATGATGAAGAGTTGAATGTACCCAAAGTCAATCCTGATATACCCTGTATAAAAATGTAAACATAGAAAAACAATAGGGTGAACCTGCCAAAGCAGAGGTGCCTTGTTATGATTTCTCCCTTAGTAGCTGTTTTATGAAATTATTTCTCTATAGTCTAGTCTAATATTTTATATGAATAACCTTGATTGATTTCCTGGCTTTCCTTACCATTCCTAAGTATTACCCTTTTGTTCCCCTCTATGACTTATTCCTGAGACTCGTATAATATTCCCCGGCAACGGCGCCAGAAATGCTTGTTGACACTAGCTAACACCACTTAGATACTAGGTTGTCATCCCCAGCATGGTGCCAGAGTGTACAAAGGTATTTATAAATGTAAGGGCTCTCTAGAAAATAATCTATTCTATCCGCAAGTGCACAGATAAAACATCTCATTGTAGCATTTCACCAGGATAAGTATTCCAGGTATCGTTATTTATAATTTTGCTCGAGGGATGAAATTAAAATAAGGGGGCAAATTCTATCAAGGCATAGACTAGAGATAAACTTGCAAGAACATGATTACTAATGAGAAACTCGTCACACAGTCACTTACTTTAGCAGGGGGTAAACCATAAAGATAATGATAATGAATTATAAGTTCAAGGGATAAATAACACAGCGATTAGAAAATAGACTAGTCCTCATATATGTAGGTGATGTCGGATTAGCTAGAGAATGGATTCTAAGTTATCTACTAACTACTAAGTCATAATCTACTCTAGTTATCTACAAGATCATATATAGCATAAAAGACTCTTTATTCATGTATAAGGAACATTGATAAAGTAAATCAGAGCATCGCATGACTTACTCCACAATACCGGTTCTGCCTGTCCTATCAACGGAGGGTGGACTATATAAGAATCAACGAAGCTGTCACTATCGCGAACTACCACACGACCCGGCCAATAGGATACATTTGCAGATAAATAACATCTAAGCACCACGCTCACATGTGATCTATCACCTAACTCCCTCGCGTCAAGAGCTAAGCGCTTTGCAAACTTATACATAAACTCATTATCAATTAGAACTATATCAAATATAGAGCTAGAACAAACTAAGAACATAATAATTAGAGACATAATGCAATTAGAACAAAGAATTAGAGAAAGATATGAATAATACCAATCTTTATTACCGAAGATCCGAATCTAGAGCGTAGTGCTCTACTTCTCTAATTGCTATCTAATCAAACCTCTAAACTTGAAGGATTAGGGAGTAGCTAATTCTAATTCTCTGTGGGAGAGAAGCTCTAAACCCTAACTTTGATGGCTACCTCTGAATAATGATTTCTTCTCTTCTCCTCTAGGGGCCAGGGGGTCTGGTTTTATTGTCTCCTCAAGTGAACGTGGGCCGTCAGATCAAACCGACATAGATTGTATGGTTTAGATTGATCCTTTAGGTCGGTGGAGTTTAGCCCCGAAGCAGAGTCCCGATTGGTCTCCAACCTTGGGCGGGAGCCCAAGGGGGGTTGGCGGCCGCCCTGCCCCCGAGCCCGATCGTGCTCTCGTTCGTTCCCGTGGCTTCTGGACTCTTCTAGATTGAGGAAAATTGCACGGCACGTAATTATCTCGTTGTAAACATGACATGTGGGCCTTCTCTCCATATTCTCTGATAACCCCCTGCAGAAATAGATAAACACCAAAGCTCGTGGAATTCTGTCAGATAAAACCCTAATTCTAGATGTTTGTTTCATATCGATCCTTTTTCATGTTTATTTGATTATTAATTTTAGTACTTAAGGACCGTCAACATAGTGCAGCGATTCTGAATTCTCTTCCTATCAAGAAGAAGGATCAAGGATGTCCCACTATTGATTGCTCAATTGGAGATCAAAATTTCGAGAATGCCTTATGTGATCTTGGAGCTAGCACTAGTGTTATGCCCAAGAGGGTCTTCGACAAGCTCTTTGACAAGCTCAACTACTCTACGCTTACACCCACTTCGATGTGTTTGCAACTAGCCGACCAATCAATTTGTTATCCCACAGGGATTGCAGAAAACATTCTGGTAAGAATCCGATACTTTTTCATTCCTGTAGATTTTGTAGTACTTGATATGCAGGAAGTGATGAAGACACCGCTCATCCTCGCGAGACCATTCCTAAACACCGCAAATGCACACATTGATGTTGGAGTTGGAGAAATTAAATTCACTATTAATGGGAAAGAAGAACGATTTGCATTCAAGCCACAACCGGAGCAATGCCAAATATTGCAGTGTCATGAAAAGCAAGAATCAAGGTCATCATCTCCAGACCCGGAGATCAAGCATGAAGAATAATCAAATTGACGAAGTCCGATTCAGTGGACTTAAAAACCCGAACCTTCGCCGAGAGGTAACTTGGTAGTTATCAGTCATTTAAATTTTTGCATATTTACTTTCTTAGCTTTTGCATTATTAAAAAGAAAACAATCATGGCATAATAGTAGAATAAGCACTGAGTAATCAATGCTTACAGAGAGTAAAACCTCCGTTAGTGATTTTTACTCTAGAAACAGAAAAATACAAAAACACTGTCATTAGAATTCTTATTTTCCATAGATTCATAAAACTAATTTAGTTTTTCATTCTTGTGTCATTATACGGTATAAATATGGGAGACATGTGGGACCCACACCCATCTTCTCACATCCCATCACACCTACCATCATTCACCACCATCCAAAAATCAAATTATCATTCACATGCATGCTTGTACCACCTCCACTACTATCTGCCATCGAAAGAACACCCTAGGTAGTAGCATTCTGATCACTTGCATGCCAGTGTTGACACTAGAGAAAGGAGAGAGCAAGTTGCCAAGGTGTGGGGCTGGCCGAGCCCACCACTTATGCCGGTCGACACCCCCTTCTTCATCTCCATCTCTCTCTATTCACTCATTCTCTCCTCTTCCATTCTCTAGTCCAAGAGCTCTGCTCCCCTCTGTTCTTCACTACGAAGAACACAACTCACCAAAAATCCCACTAGTTGCTTAAGGAAAATCTAGAAAAAATTAAAAGAAAGGGAAATTAGAGTTTTGCTCAAAGTTTCATCCAAGGGAAGTGATCTCTTATCCTCTCTAAGCCTTCTCCACTAGTTGTTCTTGTTTGTTCCTATTTTTGTTCTTGAAGATGAGTAAGAGACTCAAGAGTGCAGCAGAGAGCCTTGGAAGGGCACTCTCCTTCCACTCGACAAAGAGTCAAACTTCATTGCGTGCACCTTCATGAGCCGACTCTAAGATGGAGGTAGACACACCATCACCTATTGTCCATGAATCATCATCCCAAGGTGAGCCACCAAGGTAGGATGACTCTCAAATTACTCTACTCACTAGAACCGAGAAGGGAGTATTTAATTCCATTAAAGACAAGGAGTTTTTCCATACACCGGTATTTGATAATGCACTACTCGTAGCAACCTGTATGGACACTGAGTTTGAGTTAGTCTTTAGAATTATGGGATGGGAAAATGCATGTGCTATTACTGAAGAAGGTAGTAAACTGCTTACCATGAAACTTTTGAGTACCTTAGAACTAGGATCAGATGAAGTATCATTTAGGCTTTTTTAACCAAGAGTTCACTGTCGCATGGAAGAACCTTAGTACCATGCTAGGTTTTTCATCTAGGTGCCCAGTAGATATTGATGATATTCTAAGAGATTTTGATAGAACACTAGTATGGGAGAGTATTTCTGGAAAATGGTTTTGTCATAAACCCACCACTGAGGAGATACATCACCTTACTTTGAGGTTTATGCATAAATAGAGATGTCAACGGGGAATTCCCTGTCGGGGAGTGCTTCACCATCCCCGTCCCGTGGGAAAGAAACTTCCCCCATCCCCATCCCCACCAAATGTCATCGGGGAGATTTTCTCCGTATCCCCGTCTCCGTGTGGGGAATAATCCCCGTGGGGTTCCCTATATCCGTGTTAGTTCATATTAGTTTATGTGATGTCAACTACTCATATATTCACAAATTCATATTATTGTTATACAAATAAATCCCTTCAACAAAGATTCACATTTAAAACCAAGAAAGTGAAAGATTAGGGTTTCAACTTTGCTTATATATCACAATTATTGGACCTTGCAAGTATATGGGCTTTCACAGTCAGGTCCCCGCGGGGAGCAGGGACGGGGACATGCATACCATCCCCGGCCCCATGAACCCCGACGGGGACAACTTTAGCACCATTTAATTCCCTATGGGGGTAAAATCAATACCATCCCCATCCCCTAATAGATGAATTCCTCGTTGGGAATCAGGGATGGGGCCCCGTTGCCATCTCTATGCATAAATGGCTAATTGTCACTTTCTTTCCTAGGGAAGAACTAGGCACTGCTAGAATTGAGGAGCTACAATTACTTTATGCCATGATTAAAAAGAGAAGTGTTTCACCTGTGAAATATATGCTAAAATATTAGACTCATGCGTCGGCCATGAAAAAGTGTGGTGTTACATTTACTTCCTGGATTACTCGTATTGGTTCAAGGTTAGGGATGCTAGAAAATGTTATTCTCACATATATTCCTGTACCTCGAAGAATAATTGGATATAACTTCTTTAAGAAGGCTCATATACTCAAAACAAAAGATAATAAATTTATATGGTTTATAAGAATTTTGATAATGAGTATGAGCTACCAAATAGAGAACTTGGTCTCTACACAGTAGAGAGTTTTGTTTTTGACTTGCAGACAGGTAGGGCGACTGTTAGGAGAAGTCCCTCAGCACACTTTGCTGGGATGCAGAGACCGAGCTATCACGGAGCAGATTCTACACCACAGGGACCAACATACACTGCCTTCACGGGTTTTGATCAGCCACAGCCATCACACCAGACTACTTAGCCATGGACACACCACAATACATGGGAGGGTTACACCTCTTATCAAGAGGGGGAGTCGTCTTCAGGATGGGGACAATGGGAACAAGGTAATACCTCTTTTTCGTAGGAGACTGAGTATGAGAGAGGATGAGCATCCTTCTCTACACGCCCACACATAGACTTCAGTACCGGTGGCCCATGCGCATTCCATGCACCGCAACGACTACTACTAGCCTCCAGAGCAGCACAGACGACCTTTATCATATGGTGGAGCCCCTCCTTTTGATCAGTTTGGCCAGCAACTGACTAGCTTGGGGATGGGTCAACAGAGGATTCAAACCATGCTAGATCACACAGTGGCGTGGCAACATCAGATGGATAATAGTGTGAACACACTGCAGGGGTCTCACGATCAGGGACAAGAGGCCCTTACACTTTTGCTTCAGAGTTTAGGACTCGAGTATCCACCAACACCACCAAAGCAGTGAGATAGCTTGGGGGAGGACACTGCAAGGTGAGCACACTTCTCCTTTGTATATATTTATCCTTCATTTTTAGTATTTACTTTCTTGTTCTTAGCTACAAAAAAATGCAAAACCAGGAAAGCCAAATAAAAATGTCTTTATTGCTAAAATTTAATTCATGCATGATAAAAATAAAACCCAAAAATAGAGTGTGTAAAAAGGTTTGCTTTAATTTTCAGTTGTTAGAAGAACTTGAAGGCTAGACTTTTTTGAGTAATAAAAATATCAAATATTATTTCCTTCATATGCTTAGTATTTAAATCAAGATTCTCCTATAGATTGAATGAAGTTGTCCTTATATGAAAATTTATTCTAAGCTTGATATCTGTGGGTAGCATATTCTTGACCCTAAGTCTAGGTAATTGTTGGACATGACTAGAGAAGGTCTAAGTTGTTGTTTATCATACTCTGAAATGATGCTAAAATTCTAGAGAATTACTTTTTGAAAAATGCAAAATGTTACATGATGAGATCTTGTATGACAATGCTAAATTCCTATGAGAGCCATAATGAATACTTAGGCTAGGAAGCTTTCTACATAATACTAATTGTCATTTCATTGAGTTTGATCAACCTTTGTGACCCTAATGAGAGACTTGTCATGCTTTTAAAATCAAGATTCACTTGCACTCCACTTATATATATGCACTACCCTACACTGGAGTAGGCGCAACTATATGCCATTCCACTCTTGTTAGAAAAATGTTTTACTCCTACACTAGGAGGAAACACCCAAAAATATTCCATTAGGATAGCCAACACATAAATACTCAAATATCATGTTGTTATTATCTCTCAGTTTTATAGGCCAAAAAGGAAGTTTGTGAGTTATGCAAAATAAATAAAGAAAAATGGACAAGTGTCTGAAATAAAAAAAGAGAAAAAAGAGAAGAGAGAAAGAAAGAAAAAGGATAGCTCATAATTCTTGGCAATATTTCTAAATTTCAAAACAGAGATAAGGATGATCATAGTAAAATTAGGATTATTAGTTTCCATCATATTCCACACACATGCACATCTTGATTTGATTGTATGACTTGTTTCTCTTTGGATCCATTGTTTGATTTTACAATATATGGTTTGCAAGTAAGTCATCCATGATTATTTCCATACCTATGAGCTCTAGATAAACCTTTAGAATTAGGTTGAGAAAGGCATACGCTTTATTGCCTATGTGAGGAACAAAAAATACCACATATATGAGCGACTTGAGAGTGTCATACGAAACATCTCTGAGTTTTATTTTTGAAAATCCATAAAAACTCTAGAAGATTGGTTAAATAGAAGAGTTTGAGACATAGTACTTGGCTTGATCTGTCTGTTTTCCAATTGCTCATGACCCAAGGTGAAAGATGTTAAGCTCCATGGTTGAAAAGAATAAGAGTATGATTTGAAAATAAGGCTAATGAATTTTAACATGGAGAAGAATTTTAATTCCCATCATTTTATAGTTAGCTTTGCTAGGGACTAGCAAAGGTTTAGCTTGGGGGAGCTTGTTGACGGTAGATAAGGATCACTTTTAACCGTCAGCTAAATGCATAAAGGAGATCACCACTAGAAAACATAGGGGTTTTAATTGACAATTTCCATGAGTTTTGGTTATTTCACATTTTCTATAGGATTATTCCAGAAAAGAGAAATTGGAGGATTTAATTGCAAGATTTACACAAAACTTAACCGCGACAAAAAATATAATTATCGGACTAAGGAAGAATCCAGAAGACACCAAAACGAAGCGGAGAAGCGGAGCCCACCTGGTGGGGCCAGCCGGCCCACTGGCCAGGCTGGCCAGCCAACCCCTTCCATGGCCTTTCACCAGCTTCTGGATTATTCCTCCACCATCCTCGAGGATCAATCTTGGCCCTAGGTGAAGTTGGTTTGATCCAACGGTCATTGTTTCCTCCACCGGGCTATAAATATGTGCCTGCACCCCCTAGGAGCAATTAGGGTTTTGCCTCAACTCATTTGTCAAGATTAGACTAGAAGCTAGGGTTTCTAGAGCTTAGAATTAGAGCTCTAGTTCTTCAAGTTATAGATTAGGTTTAGCTAGCAAGGTTCAAGTAAAGTTGGGCGCTTCGCTTAGAGCTTCCGATCTGTAGTCAAGAGATTGGTAATTTGTATCTTGTTTATGACTTTGTTCTTAATTTTTATATTGCTACTTATTAAGTTCTTAGTTTGCTCTAGTTTCATTCTTGATATAGTTATGATTGGTGATGATTATAGTAATATGTTTGTAAAGCGCCTAATTCAATACTCGAGTGGGTTAGGTGGTTGTATTATGAAATCATGGTGCTTAGATATCATATATACCTACGATGCATCCTCATGTGCTAGGTAGTGTGGTGGATTGTAGGTATATAGGCCTATTGAGTCCTCTGTATTCCACCCCTCGCACGTAGGCTAGTAGAGCACGGTCACGAAAGAGGTGACTTATGTCTCAATATCCTCCCTAGTTGATGCTCCTTATGCTATTTTCTGAGTTGGTCATGCTATAGATGAAAGTGTGTATATTGGTGTGATCTGTAGACTTATTATTTAGGGATAATCTAGAAGTTCTTTACTTTAGCCGAATCTCCTGTCTGACCAATCATATTAGTTAATTCTTTAATCTCTGTCTCTAGAAAGTCCTTTTATTTCATGTTTATCTTTATCTTTATTGTTTATCTTGACTCACCCCTGCTAAAAGCAATAGCTTGGTTGATCACTATATGTTTGCACATTTAAAGTCATAGTCATAATTCCTTTCTATCCCCTTTTTGATAGATTCAATGCACTAAATGAGTTTTCCTTTTTGCTTAAAACAAATCAACGATACTTGGGAATCTTACTAGGTGAAATGCTACAACAGGAGATGTTGATGCAAAAGCTGATCTGCAAACACAAAGGGCTAATACCCGATTTAAACGTTAAGGCGTGCCAGCCGATTTGACCTTACTATCGGCAAGGATGATAACTCGAATACTTTGGTCCTCACAACAGCGATGCGCCCGGATGCCACGGCCAAGAGGTATTCATGCGGAACTTGAGAATACACCAAGCTTAAGTCGACGAACTCCTAAGAACTCGTAGTAAAAGGAAAAAAGTATGACGAAGTCGTCGAAAAAGTAGGTACTTGGAATATGAGTCAAAACGTGTGTTTGATTGATTGATTGATTCCCAGATTACAAAGCCCTAGGGTCCATATTTATACCCTGCTCAAAGAGCTACAGTCAGACACGACTAGAACTCGAATTCCAAATTACACAGAATCCGTATACAAAACGATTTAAATAACTAAGGAAATCATAAAACTATCTCCCCGTGACAAACTGGAACACCTCCACAAACCGATCGGCAACTTCCAGATTCTCCTTCTATTTCATCGGCAAACTCCCTTGTCGTAGCTATCGGCACAAACACATCATCACCTATGGACTTGGTCTCGTTCAACCACTCCTCCATCGGCAACCATCCTCATCGGCAATTCATCCTGTAGATCAAACACTGTCGTCTTATCTTGCCGACCTACACTTTACCAATCATGGACACGTGCCCAAAAATGGTGTCAACAGGAGAATTATCTATGCGCTTGCGAATATATTCTATAGAATTATTTTTAGGGTAGACAAGTGTAGATTATTTTCCAACATTTTTGACTTCATGTTGGGGATGACAACTTAACACAAAGTGATGTTTGAAATGTCAACAGGCAACGTCGACGGGATGTTCGGATAGAGGCGACGAGATGCCTGAGCGAAGAGCTCCTCGACATGATGCGGTGCTCCTTCCACGTCTCGATCTGGATGGAGTCTGACGGCAGTGCTGAAAGGTCCAAATGGCTAGAGGGAGAGGGTGAATAGCTGTTGGTACCCCTTATCTTATAATTATAAACATAATTTTAATAAATAAAATAAATAGATGGTAGGGCTTTGAACTAACCTTTCCACAAGTTTTGTTGCAAATATCAATTTTAGGTATGACACGTGGAAAGGCGCAAAAGACACGAGAAAGCGCACATCAAGAAAGCGTATTCAAAAAAGGCGCAAATCAAAGATAAATGGAAAAGCGCACCAAAACACCGAACTGGATCCATCCGTAACCACGGGAAGGATCAGGGCCAAAAGACGAACCGACCACGCGAAGGCGGTGGCCAGGGGGGGCCACCAGTGGTGCGGCCGCACCCCCCGTGGCGGCAACTCGGTCCCACCTTTTCCAGGCGGTTGCATGGCGGCATGCATAGGATGGTTTCACCTCTTATCAAATTTAGATCACCATGAACTGTCCTTGTTGGGCTATAAATAGATGGCTCCACACCATTCAACACACAGACCATCATTTGGAGCAATACACCTCACATTTCTACACTTGTTCTTTAGTTTAGATTCACTAGTAGAGCAAGGCAAAGCTAGCAAGGAGAGCTTGTCTCCTTGGAGGATCTTAGAGCTTCTTGATATGAAAACAATTCAGTTCTCCTCCATGAGCAAGTTCTTATCTTAATTATATGATTATGCAATTGAATTAGAGTATAGTTGTGTCCATATCTTGTTCATAGTATATGAACTAGTTCTTAGTTCTTGTGCTATGTTCTTCATGTGTTCATCCTTGTTCTTCATTGTTCATCGAATTAGTATGAATAGACAAAGGATTAAGATTGGGGTAACAGTTTTCATACCAAGAAGCTCTTGGCCGAGCCTGTCTATCCGAAGGGTTGGGGTCCCGGGAGGCTAGGAGGCATTTCCAATTACACGGGCGAGGTGCTCGGGTATGCGGAGATCAACAGATGCGCGGGTATCTTTCGGGTAGAGGGGTAGGTGGCAGGGTAGTGACAGCCCTGTCATCTCTGGTATTCCCCCACGATTAGGTATTCCGGTAGGAGTTCTATAAAGTCTCTATCGGCTGGATGTCCAGCTGCGGGGATCTCCCTAGAGCCACAGACTTAGTTCTAACTCTAGTTATATTGATTAGATGTTCTACTAACAATTCTTTGCATAGTTATATAAGATCAATGCTGGCTCAAGTAGTTGTTCTTTATTTCTTTTATTCCCTTATTTTCTCTTTATTCCTTGAGGTTGCCACGATGAGTGTGTCCACTATCCATATTTTAAGAGCCTGTCGTGACCCCTGATTAGACTATGCCTACCTATGCATCTCAATAAGTGATCATGCTACAAACCAAGCTAGATGCATTTGTTACGCCCTCCTACAGGATTAAATACGATAACCCTTGAATACTCGAAATGCTACAATGATAGTTCTGTTCGCTTGCAGTTTTATTCTTTATATTCATGAACTATTGATTAGCGTACCTAAGTACCGTTACTTAAGATTGTAAACTCTGTGCATTTATCTGGCACCGTGCTACAGCTTTGCATATCGTAAGTAAGGATGATTAGGATGGCCAATTCGACATTCCTAATTATTGTTACTAGACTGTGTGACAGAACCGCCCAATTTATACAAGTTCAAGTACGACTGTCCTCGTTTAACACGTTGACACGCGCATACTCTCACTTATATAAACCCGATAGTCTGCCGAGTGTCACGAAGGACCTCAGTAAATCAACTTTACACCAAGATCGCATGATTAAGCAAATACACATCACATACACGGAGATTTGCAGTGGAAATAATATTACAAAAGAGTTCACAAATAATAATACAAGTTTGGATTTTCCAAATTGATTAGAAAACAACATAGCTTTCAAATGATTACAATAACATAAGTTTCAAATACATTGCTAGCATAAGTGACATCCCATGACAAAAGCATGTAGATAAGAACACTATATAGAATCGCCGAGCCCACCGGCGGTTATCCACCATCTTTAGCAGACTGAAGACTTCACCTGCAACATGGTGGGATAAACCCTGAGTACTCGAATGTACTCAGCTAGACTTACCCGACCGGAGAGAAAATAAAAGACTCTCAAGGATATGCAAGGCTATTTGGTGGAGTTGGTTGGATAGCATAACTTTGCCAAAAAGAGCATTACTATCATGAGTCCTTACTTTCAACCTTTTAGTCAATATTTTAGCATCAAGTTCGGTTAAGCTACCATAGCTAGATTTTGCACCTATTCTATAGCAACCACTTGATTAATAAGCATCACATTAATAACCATATCCGGTTTATCATGTAGCCATCATCATCATCAAAACCATCAAGTTTCATTTAGTCTATCTACGTTGCCGCTGCTCGAGTCAAGTTCTCACTATCCGGGAGAGACGGCCATTCGAATCGATTCCTATCTAGCTGGAGGGGTATTCCTAGCACTCACCCAAGCATACCTCGTGAGGGCAGCTCGGATCACCTTTAGCACAACTCCGGACCAATTCGCGGGTCTGTACAGCGCGGCACCCCCAGGGACCGCCAATCTGCGAGGGTCAGGACTCTAACCTGACACCTCGGTCTTACGCCATTGACTTCCCACACATCCTTGCTACCAACCGGGGTGCGCACTTAAACCGAACGGGGTATCCGGCCGGAGATGCACTCGTAGGCTTCGCGGTCGGAACGACTTATCCAGCCAACTAAGTGTTAGGCATGCGTTCAACATGACACGAGGACGTACAGCGTATCGGTCCTTAAACGACACAGACGGGGATAGATTCACACCCAATACCTCCATGCCTTGTTGCTTCACTATCGTCATCCCGCCCGGTCTCAAATTCATTATTAGCACATGGTTATTTCCACGATAGCAAATATAGCCAACCGTGATCAGGTATCCACCTATCTCTCGCAGGTGAAAGGAAATCACCTGGCTTCTACCGAGCTAAGCATAGCTAAGCATAGAATGTCTTCCTTATACTAGTAAGGGTTCAGGTAGTTTTATATAGTGGACAAGGTAGGAATTATGCACCAACGGGTTTCATTCAACTCCTATCACCTAATGCATCATATAAAGTTATACTCTTGTGCTTTTATAAAAAGAGAGGGTAGGAGACTTAGAATGCTCCGGGGCTTGCCTGGAATCCGACACAAATCAATTAAATTAGCTTGCACCGTCTTGACGACATCTAAGGTGACAACACTTGTGTAGTCCTTCCATCATCCCGATAGGTCCACCATCACGTCCTTCACGTGGTTCATCTAGCGTACCTAAATGAGATGCAAGATGCAAGTGTATGAACACATAGAAGTGTAATAGACAAAGCATCACACACAAGAAGCATGGCAAAAGCATGGTTACACTAAACATACTTAAGCACATCTCATTGCTCAACTTAATGATTACACAACCAATATGCTAAGTCAACAAAGAATGCAACCCTAATCATATTAGACATGGCATACATATTTCACAAGATCTCAGGTGTAATAACTTGGCCATTATCAAAGACATGAGTCATACATAACAATATACCAAGCAACAACAATACAAAGAATCTGTTATTTTTAGGACTGTTAACAGCAGCTGAGAAAATAAATCATAACTGGAGTTACACAACTCCAAAAGACATGAATTAAGACATTCTGGAAAGCTTAAGAAATTACCTACATTTCATATTTAGACATCAAAGCATGATTCATAAGTTTAGCAGGTCGAAATATTAGAATTACAGAATCAGGTCCTAACAAGACAGAGAGCAACCATTTCTGAAACTCAACTTTGAACAGCCATAACATACAGACCACATAACCAAATGCCACCACATTTTAACAGCAAGTCGATAACTGAATTATCTACAACTTTGCTATAGACAAGATTCCCAGAAAACATCATTTAGATACTGCAATCCAAACAGTTTCAGAAACTGTCGAGAAACAACAATTGCAAACAATTAATTATTAACTTATGTTTCAAACATGCATTTGAGCAAAACCATTGTTACCAATAGTTTACATATATCTAAAGAACACCATAAAACATAGTGGTCATTACCAAATAAATTTATTTAATGCATTTTCTTAATTTATTTGGATAATAAGGTGGATTAAAGAACCTATACCAAACATGCACAGTAAATTCTACAACAATTACAGTAGTCTCTGAATATCATCAGCGGACTACTGTATCAATTTCACTGCATTTTAATAAGCATAGAAATATCTATGAAAAAGACAATTTGCTATTGCAATTAACCATGTGAGAGCAAGATAAATGTACAAATCATATTTTCTTCAAACACATGACCATATTATATATTAACATGATACAATAATATCATAGAATTGTACTGGAACAACATTTTCCATCTTTACATCTTTATTTATAATTATAAACCATTTATTAATCCCCATGAAGACATCTCTGTTCAAAACATGGACAGAATCTATCATACCACATTAAACAGCCATAACTCGAGTTTCATATTCCCATAAATTATGGTTATATACTTTCTAGAAAGCATACTAAATTGTGAACAACTTTGTTATAAACATCTAGAGCTAAATCTACAGCTAACAAGGTCTTACATAACAAACAATGTATCCCTGTCTGGGTTTAGACAGAAACTGAAACAGTAATTTAAACCACTATAACTAAACATATGCTTAACCAAAAATTATGCTATTTAGCTTGATGGAAAGCTTATGAAAAGTACTACAACTCATATATTTTCATCCAGGCATGATTCACAACTTAACTGAGCCAAACAATATAAACATGCAGACCTACTCAGAATATGAGTAAAGCAGCACAGGGCATTTGTTATTTTTATAACTCTTAATCTGTCATCCCTAAATTCATGCAAATTTTACCAGACATCAAATACTCTATGTAAAGCATTTGAAAATATTTTCACATTTATTGGAGCAATAATACAGTAGTTATGAAAAAGGCAAATATAACAAGCAATTAAAACCGAACTGCACAAATCTATTTTTACCGTTAAAACTTCTAACTAAAATATGCAATAATATAGATCAACTGCATAGAGAATTTCACATGGATTCCAAAAAGTCCACATTTGCTATTTTACGACTTTTCTACGAATTACTATGCATTTCCAAAGTTCATCCATGAAATCTGCAAAAACAAAAGAAAAGAAAAACCGATCTTGCACCGGGAACCCTGTATTTTCTATTAATCACGCCACAGCCCACAAATACTATTCATATAAGTCTTGGCTTCGCATCTGGAACCCTGAGGTTTCTCAAATTTCAAACCGTCGGCTTTGCGCTTTCTGGCCAATGGTGGCCACGCCGGCGGCGAGGGAGGGGTGGGGGAGCACCAGGAGACTTCCCCGCATCCATAAGACCACTCAGCTTGGCCCGAGGAGCCTCGTGGTGGCTTGGCCACGCTAACCCATGAGGCATGGCGGCCGGCCATGGTGGCTCTGCTCTGGAGTGGTCATAGGGCGAGGGAGAGAGCGAGCCGGGGGTGGAGAGGGATGAGGAAGGCGTTGGGGTGCTTCTCCACTTCGACAACCGGGCGTGGGGGGGGGCTCTGGGTGAGCAGCAGAGGAGGAGGGGGCACACTCGGGCATGGCAGCCACGTCCTCGCCACGCGTTGCCCATTGAAGGTTTTCGACGAACAGGTGGCGGGCAACGGTATGGTTAACGTGGGACGCGTGTTTGGGTCTCTTCTAGGCTGATTTGGACTTTGGGCCAAAACCAAGATTTTCTCTACTCGGTCCACTCAACAGGTTTTGTTTAAGGATTATGGCCATTAGAGCTATAGATTAGTAGATAATTAGATGCCAAGTCACGAGTGTCAACGAATTGATAATGATTAGCAAAACTCAAAATTGATGACCAAAACGAAGTCAAACTAGTGTCATCTTTTGGCATGCTATTGTCCACAATGTATACTCCAACTTTTATTTTGGGACACAAATAAGTTGTTTAGTAAAGTTTGGAGAACGCGGAATGCCAACGTGATGAACTGCAATCCCACACTTAGAAATTCGAAGTGCTGGAAATTATAGCAGATTTAATCATGTGGCTCATATTTGACAAGCTTAGAAGATGATTCGGACTTTAGCACTTTCATAAAGTTTGTAGCATACAAACAATACTACATCTTTTACTAAAAGACCTTATACTGGTTCATCTTTCTTTGGAAGATACAAGGCTCTCAACTAGGGTACCCGAAACTGAGCACATTGAGGACTTAGCCAAAATTGTGGAGTTCCAAAACAGCACTGTATTGAATATTGTATGCTCAATTTGACTAGGTTAGGGACCAAACTAGCTCTTGACAATTAAACAAAGTTAGTTCTATAGAAGTTAAACTACAACTTTCATTTAAGGTTACACCTCAGAACTAGTACAGAAGTCAAACGTTCACTTTGGTCAAAGTAGCAACTTGATAAAGCTTGAATTAAGGTTTTAGGCCAATTGAAGCATTTTCTAGGCACAAGCTCAACATGTACCCTTCATGACTTTGTTGTAGAGTTCATCTAGAGTCATTTGGGCAAGGTTTCAAGGATTGGTTGATGACCTATGGTTCTATTCACTTAATGAGGTCATTCCAACAAGCATGTAACTTATCATTTCATGTGACCTTTTGATTCCAAACTTCTTGAAACTTTTTGAGTGATCACTATAGGTCGTGATGGATGTGGAACACATGAAAGCGATTCCATAAACATCACCCAAGCATGCACTTTGAAAAGGTACTATATTCTCTAAGTTTGACTTGAGGCTCACTTTCATGGATTGACCTTAACATGATCATCACCACTCATCATGACATGTTTGAGCTCAAAACCTAGGGTATAACTAGTGGCAAACACCTGGGGTGTTACAGACTGCACTGCTAAGGCCGGCGCCATTAAAGGCCTTGGGTTATCTCTCTGATGTAACGATAGTTATGGTATACCAACACCCGACATTTTTGGTGCCATTGCTAATGATAGATTTATAGTCTATCTTTAGTAGTGACGCTAAGAAATGCCAACAATAGCCTATTTAGATTTTCCACAAACTTCACTTAGCTAGTGAGTTAGTAAAACAAATGGCGACGCAATTCTAGCACTAGCTCAACTAAGCTATGCAAGCCACCTATACAAATCAATATAAGGCTAAACACTAAACCACAACAACAAGAGAAGACTACACAACAACTTTACTCTAAACAAGAACTAGGCTACACAAGCTAAACAACTAGCAAGGTAAGCAAGTAAGTAAAGGAGTGGAGAGTGATTGTTATACCCATGCACTAGAGTAGAGATATAACCAATCAATCACTCACACTCACAATCATAAGAGAGAATCCTCAGCAAGATATGACACAATATTTTTTACCGAGGTTCACTTGCTTCCCCCTAAGGCCGGCCCCCTTCTATTTAAAGAGGACAGCCCAAAAACTAGCCATTAGGGCTTTCTATGGGGGCGTCGGACGCGCCGACGCTAGGCATCAGACGCACGAACCTAGTGTCCGACGCTCACAAAGCAGCCACGTGTCACTAGCTATTTGAACTTGATGGTTTCCACCAGTGGCTAACTCACACGAGTGCCTAACATAGTAGCGTCGGACGCTTTGATGGCAGGCATCAGACATAGAGCTTCAACATTGGACGCTACTCAGGGAGCTCTGAAAATGCGTAGGGGCGTCGGATGCGTTTAACGATGGGTCATTGGACACACCCTTAGCGTCCCACACGTTCATGGGTTAAATCCTCGCTCGTGTCTCTGCTGACGTACACGGCAGCTTTGCCATGTCAGGCGTAAGGTCCCGTCAGGCACCCCCTCAAGGCGCCATTGTCAACGCCTCCTCCACATTTTACGGGGCATGCCCTTATCTGCCCAAGACTTGAGCCCTTTGGATGCTCCTCTGGCGAGGATCCCATAGGATAGGTCAGCACTCCAACAACTCTCGACACAACACCTGAGGAAATATGTACGCACGCGTATGAGCACTGGACTCTTGTCAAGTGTCATACGTGACCTCACATGTACAGGAAGGACACACACGCCATCATCGCCAAGTACATAGTTACAAGACCCGTCAAGCCATACTGGTGTGGCGGCCTCGACTTGACCGACATCCTCTCCCATGCCATAGAACACGTTAGCCCTAGTGCCATGTAATCCTGTGCCTCCCCTTGGCTTATAAAAGGGGATGCCAGGACTTAGAAAAGGGCAAGTGGAAAGCCATTGTTGTCGGTCAATAACGTCAACTCTTATTAGAACTTTAGACTCTAAGGAAAACATGAAAACACATTAGTCTAAGGTTTAAACTGACAATTTCTACGAGTTTTGAATATTTTGTATTTTCTAGGGTGAATTTCAGGAAAGCTGAAAAGATGGATTCCAATGCAAAATATACACGAAACTTATTCGCCATGGGAAACATCGTGGGAAGACTCAGGAAGGATTGAGAAGGCAAACGACACAATGGGGGGCTCGGCGGCTGCCAGGTTGGGCCGACCGGCCCTAGCGCCGGCCGGCGCCCCCCTTTAGGGTTTCGGCCCCCTCTTCTAGAAGCTTCCTCCACCACCTCTTTTGATGGATCTCGGTAAAAGCCCTAGTTTGGTTTTGGATAATTGATGAAACCCTTGTACTAATTTCTATACTAAGTGTGTGTAGACTTAATGAGGTTGGTACATGCCAAGTGATGGAGCAAGTGATGATCATGGTGATGATGGTGATGACCACAAGATGATCAAGTGCTCAACTTGGAAAAAGAAGAAAGAGAAAAACAAAACCCTATGGAGATCAAGGCAAAGGTATTGCTTAGGGTTTTGGCTTTGGTGATCAAGACAACATAGAGGGTGTGATCACATTTAGGATAGATAGCCATACTATTAAGAGGGGTAATCTCATTGTGAAAACGGTTATCTAAGTGCCACTAGCTTATTGGATTCCTTGCATATGCATTAGGACCTAGTGAACTAATCAATTAACCCTTGAAAATGTGTTTGGAAAATGCTAACACACAAGCTCAAGTTTTGGGACACTTTAGTGTTGGCACATGGAAGCAAGGGAAGAAAGTGTAGAGCGTTTAGTTGAAAAGCAGTTTTCTGTGAGGCACCGGACTCAGTAACCACCTGGAGTCCGGTGTAAATAGTCCAGTGAGAACGCTGTCTCAAGTGCCTCTCTGAGTTTGCGTCCGGTGCATACCGGACGTGTCCGATGTGACACCGGACGCGTCTGTGTTAGCGTCCGGTGCAAGCTCATCTTGCAGAGCTCCCTGAGTTTAGGTCTGGTGCATAATAGACGAGTCCGGTGTGACACCGGACACGTCTGATGTGTGAGCCCGGTGTGGCGTCCGGTGTTGGCTTAGTTTGCAGAGCTCCCTGAGTTTTCATCCGGTCCCACCCATGATCATCCGGTGCGTTAAAAAGTGAGAGTTCGATGCCTTGTCAGCGTTGAAGGCAACGACTAGTTTTCTAATGGTTAGGAGCACCGAACGCTGGTCTGGTCAATACTGGACGCGTCCGGTGTGAACTAGAACGCGTCCGGTGTGGGCGCAGAAAGTGGGTTTGCCTACCAACGGCTAGTTGAAGCTTGGGACTTCTATAAATATGCCTTGGCCAGTTCATGCTCAGTCTCTTGACTCTCTAACTTGTTGATACATCTTGTGAGCATACTCCCACACATCCCACTCACCTTGTTCAAGATTTGTTCATCCAAAGTGAGATTAGGAGAGATCCTAGTTGCATTTTCTTAGAGTTTGAGCATCTAGTGGCACTAGTGATCGTTGAGCAGCGGGTTTGCTTGTTACTCTTGGTAGTTGCCGCCACCTAGACGGCTTGGAGCTACAGAGGAGATTTGGCACGAGTTGGTGATTGTTCGTGGCCATCTCCCAGTGATTGTGAGGGGTTTGTGCCTACCTCGGCGGAGAGCCAAAGGGAACACTAGTAGATTGCTCGTGTCATTGAGCTACCTCACTTGTGGGTAGGTTCTTGTGGTGTCCTAGTGAGGACGAGGTTCATGCTACACCTCTTAGCCACCGAACCACCAAGTGTTGGTCGACACAACGGGGACGTAGCGTGCCGGCAAGCACGTGAACCTCGGGAGAAAAATCGTTGTCTCCATTGTGATTGATTGGCATTTCTCTCGGTGATTGGACTTCATATTATTGATTGGTTCATCCCCTCTACGTGGTGGTATAAAGATCAAATCATCTCCTTTACATTCCCGCAAACTAAAGTAGCTTACTTACTTGTATAGAAACTTTAGGTAGCTTTCTAGTGTAAGTAGTGACATAGCTCTTGTGTGCCTAGTGTTCATATCAACTAGAATTGTTGGATAGGTGGCTTGCAAACACCTCATTAGAGCTAGAGCAAAAAGCTACGCTTTGTTATTTACTAACCTCTTATTCTAGTGAGTTTGTAGATTTTTAAATAGGCTATTCACCCCCCTCTAGCCATATTAGGATCTTTCACTCGGCCCTTGGTTAAGTCAGTTGTGGTGAATTTTTCACTTTTTCACTGTATAGTACTGGAGCTTGCCTATGAGTTCTACTTCATTTGTTCAAAATTATTTATGAATCACAGTAAACATATATTATCTGCTACACCTACAAGCTGATAGTTCATTTTTCAAATATTACACAAAAGCAATGCTAATATCTCTTGTTTAAATTATTACACACAAAAATTATCATCATCTGAATCTTCTCCAGTAGTCAAGAATTGAGGGACGACTCCATCAGCAGTGTAAGTGTCATCTAGCTCGTCATCATCATCAAATAGGTCATCGACAGGTTCAGCCATTGGTGTTGCACGAATCTGATCAAGAACAGAAGCATCAATAGTAACGCCGTCAATGCTAGACCTACTCCAAGTGCTCACATCTTCATTTTGCTGTTCAAGAACCATGTCTTCCACTCCAACAACAACTGAATCTAGATCAAGCTCGCACACCTAGTCAATACCTTCTCCTCCAGGCATGGCAAATAGGTTTCTAGGTTGAACTCTAAGCACACTGCACCAATTTGCTTTTTTTGGGTTTGGCGCGTAAAACACTTGCTCCGCTTGTGTGCTCAGGATGTAAGGTTCATCTGAATACCTAAACCGAGTCATATCAATATCGATGACACCAAATTTATCCTTTTTGTACCCTCTAGATTTGCTCGTACTAGCTGCAGGGACATCAAACCATGCACGTTGGAACAACATTATTTCCTTCTCGCCAGGAAAATCGAGGCAGATGATTTTCCTAAGCACGCCATACCAGTCCATGTTTCCTGTACTTGAATCTCCCTTCACATATACACCACAATTTTGAGTAGTTAAGAAGTTCTCTATAGAAGAGACTAGAAAAAGGAATCCATTTATGAAACACCTGTTGAACACACGAGCCCGACGGTCTGGACCGCGAGATAGAAAATAAATCATGTCATCTACGACCCCTCTTGCATGCAGTGACCTAATCTGCAATAACCATAACATTTTTAAAATATATTAACGACTAATAAATTAACAAGTAAACAAGAAGTATGGTTAAACATATTTGGGGGACAGGACTCACTTCACGCTCAAACCAAGAGACAAATGTGTCCTTGTGTCTTTTCTCAACATTCCTATGGTTGATTTTCTTCAGCTCATTCATATGCACACTTCCCACAATAATAAAAAATACTAGCATTAGTTACATATAAATTTGAAACATTATTAATGAGCGCCATATCAAAATCATAATTAAAATATACCTTACGTTATCCATGAGGACACCTCTTCACAGTTGGATAATATGTAATGCCTCATCCTCTGGAGGTCTATATCAGAAATGATCTCGATAATACTTCCTTTCCTACTGTAGTCAAGCCTCCCAAATATACTTAGGCCACATGGCGGTTCACTACCAGCTGCGCTTTCATGACTCTCTGAGCGATTAAGCTTAGTACTAATATTATCAAAGAAGTTAGAGCAAAATGTGAGGCACTCCTCAGATATATACCCCTCCACAATTGAACCTTCAGGTTGGGCTTTATTCTTCACATAACCTTTAAGAGTACGAAGGTACCTCTCAACCTGATACATCCATCTATAGCACACTGGGCCTCCAAGTATGGCCTCATCAGCAAGGTGAACTGGTAAGTGCATCATAATATCAAAAAAAGCAGAAGGAAAAATCATCTCCAATCGACAAAGTGTCTCCTTAATCGAAGTGCTCAGTTTTTCAAGTTCTGAAATCTCCAATTCCTTTGAACATAGTGAGTTAAAGAATCTACTTAGCTCGACCACTGCAATCACCACTTCTTCAGGCAATATGTTGCGCACTACTAAGGGCAAAAGTTTTTGTAGAATTACATGGAGATCATGTGTTTTTAGACCAGAAATCTTGCAACCATTGATGTCCACACATCTCCTAATATTTGCGGCATAACCATCAGGAAACTTTACGCCATGTAAAAATTTGCATAGAATTTGCTTGTTATCCTTACCAAGACTGTATAATGCTGGTAGCAAGGAATTATGTTAGACAAGCTCTCACATATATTCTTCTCAATATGCATGACATCCAAATTATGTTAGACAAGCAAAGATTCCCAGTACGGAAGCTCAAAAAAATACTCTTCTTCCTCTAGTTGTGCCACCTATTTTCTTCATCACATTGCTTCCTTTTCCTAGTATCCTTTCCAAAAGTCACTTGCTGAAAACTCTCATAATCTTGTTTTACCTGCTGATCACTAAGCGGCACTGGAGCTTCCCTGGTTTCAACCTTGTTATCGAAGCTCACCTTGTTCCTTCACCACTTGTGCTTCGTGGGCAAAAATCGGCGATGTCCCATGTAGCAATGCTTCGAACCATATTTTAACCACAAGTAATCAGTATGCCTGTAATAGTAAGGACAAGCAAACTTGCCTTTTGTGCTCCAACCAGATAACATAGCATATGCGGGAAAATCATTAATTGTCCATAATAGAATTGCACGTAGAGTAAAATTCTTCTTCTCCTTCTCATCCCATGTTAGAACTCCTTCATTCCATAACTCAAGCAGCTCATCGATCAGAGGTTGCAAATATACATCAATGTTCATTCTAGGAGATTTAGGACCAGGTATCAACATCGACATCATCCAGTAAGGTTGTTTCAAACACAACCAAGGAGGCAAATTATAAGGAGTCAATATCACAGGCCAACATGAGTAATTAACATTCAACATCCCAAACGGATTAGATCCATCTGATGCAAGTTCTAGCCTAACATTATGTGCATCTTCATCAAATTTCTTATACTTCGCATTCACATGATGCCATGCCTTTGAGTCTGCTGGGTGACGCATTTTCCCATCACGAATCAAGTGTTCCTTGTGCCACCGCATCATTGATGATGTTTTCTCTGACATATAAAATCTTTGTAGTCGAGGAATAAATGGAAAATACCTTAGAATTTTGCAAGGAGTGCGCTTCTTCTTCTTTGTTCCACCACTTTCACTATGCTCATCAATCTCATCAGAATTTCCGACAACATTTTTCCACCTACTCTCTCCACATATTGGACACTCATCCAGATCAGCAAATTTCCCACGGAATAACACACAATCATTCACACAAGCATAGATCTTAATATATGTGAGGCCAAGATCGTGGATAACCTTTCGTTCATTCTCATAAGTGTCTGGGATACAATGTCCTGGGGGGACCCATCTAAGAATAGTTCAAGTGCTTTTCCTGTGGACTGGTTACTCCATCCACTCACGCACTTAAGCTGAAAGAGCCTGACCATGAAAGATAACTTGGTAAGCGAGGACCCTGGCGCCAACTCTTGCTGCGCTTCTTTCAACAAATCAAAAAATTTCTTCGCACTCTCATTTGGCTCTTCCTTGTCATTACCGCTGCATGCACCTCGAATTATAGAAGAAACCAGATTAGTGGCAGCTGATGCATCATCTAGACCTTCATCATTCAGAACCCTATCATCATTATTCCTACTAGATTAAGCATTAATTTTTTCTTTCATGAAGTTCTCGTCAAACCCTTTATTTAGCAAGTCCATTTGAACCTTGGATTTTGTTCTGAACACCACTCCACGACACCTTGAACATGGACAAGCTGCTGTTTCTGCTGCATATGTACCTTCAAAAATTGAATTAATATATTTGTCAAGTCCAGCTTGCCACTCAGCTGATAACCGAGACAACGACATCCAACTCCAATCATCATCATCATCATGTGCTGCCATAATAATATCACGAGCTCAACTTTCCTGTGACATGACATAATTCAAAGAGTGGGGTCACGAATTATTGTAAAATTGGATTAACTAAATAAGCATCATAATTAAGGTGCACAAACCATTTTTTTACAAGAAGAGCTACTGCATTTGATTTTTTTACAAGAAGAGCTACGTACTGCACATGTGCTGATTAGCAAAAAATAACATTATGCATGCATGCACACGCACAACACATACGTCGATCAGCAGCGCGCGAGGGCAGAGCGACGGCCAATCGTGTCGTATCTCTGGCCGGCCGGTGATGGAGGACGTCGTCGATCAGCAGCGAGGGGAACGCCGGCCACTAGCAAGGGCAGTGAGGAGATCACCGGCGGCCACCAGCGAGGGCAGTGAGGGCAGCGACGGCGGCCACCAGCGAGGGCAGCGAGGAGATCGCCGGCCCCGAGTGCGAGGAAGAATTAGGGCCGGCAATGAGTAGGACGAGCGCGATACAGAGCAGAGAAAACCGATCGGTTGCATCGAGTAGATTAATCTAGCTTCCATTATGTAATTAAACACGTTTACATTATTATATATATCGTGATGTGGCTAGAGAAGACACAAACATCAAAAGGTTCAGATGGTTAGTGTGTGGCTTTTAAAACTCAGAGGTTCAAGGCTCGATTCTTAGTTGAAGCTTTTTTATTTTTTTTAATATTATATTAAACATTTTAACTGTATAGTATTGCAACAACAATAAAACTATTAGCAATGGAAAATCGATCGTGGCAAGAGTGACTTTTTATTACAACCAAAAAATAAAAGCGTTGCGAAAGCATCTTAGTATTGCAACAATAACAAAGCTCTCAGCAACGGAAAATCAATCGTGGCAAGAGTCACTTTTTATTGCAACCAACAAATAACAACATTGCAAAATCATCTTAATATTGCAACGACAACAAAATTCTCAGCAACGAATAACCAATCATGGCAAGAGTGACTTTTTATTGCAACCAACAAATTAAAGCGTTGCGAAATCATTTGAGTATCGCAACGAAAATAAACTCGCAGCAACGAAACTATATTCGTGGCAACAGTGAACACCTATTGCCACCGATCTAAATTGCATGGCAACAACTCCTAGTTTTGGCAACGATCTCCACACTTATGGCCACGATATAATTTGTGTGGCAGGAATACCATCTATCGCAACCAAAAGTTCAAATCGTTGCGAGAGGACCCCTTGTTGCAACAAAATCAGTGTCGTTGCACCATAAAAGCATGGCAAAAGGGGTAAAATTTAGTAGTGCTACTCTCTAAAGGTTTCAAGATGGGCAAGGTTGACACCACTCTCTTCACCAAGAAGATTGGCAAAGACTTCTTTGTGTTGCAAATATATGTTGATGATATCATTTTTGGATCAACCAACCAAGAATTTTGTGAAGAGTTTGGTAACATGATGGCTAATGAGTTCGAGATGTCAATGATTGGAGAGCTTAGTTACTTCATTGGTCTTCAAATCAAGCAATTGAAGAATGGCACATTTGTGAGTCAAGACAAGTACATAAAAGACATGCTCAAGAAGTTTGGAATGGATGATGCAAAGGCAATTAGCACTCCAATGGGAACAAATGGAAGCCTAGATAGTGATACAAGTGGAAATATGGTGGATCAAAAGTTGTATCGGTCTATGATTGGAAGCCTACTCTATGTGACCACATCAAGACCAGATGTCATGTTTAGTGTATGCATGTGTGCAAGATTCCAAGCCTCACTAAGAGAAAGTCATTTGAAGGCAACAAAGAGAATTAATATTGGGGTACTTGAAGCATACACAAAATGTTGGTTTGTGGTATCCCAAAGGTGTAAAGTTTGAACTTGTTGGATATTCCAATTCGGGCTATACGGGATGCAAAGTTGAGAGAAGAAGCACATCGGGCACATGTCAACTATTGGGAAGATCACTTGTCTCATGGTCATCCAAGAAATAAAATAGTGTTGCACTATCAACCGCCAAAGCGGAGTACATTGCGGCCAGTAGTTGTTGTGCACAGATCCTATGGATGAAGGCAACTTTGAAGGATTTTGGAATCAACTTCAAGCAAGTGCCGTTGCTATGTGACAATGAAAGTGCCGTGAAGCTCACCAACAATCCCATTCAACACTCAAGAACAAAGCACATAGATGTCCGCCATCATTTCATAAGAGATCACCAACAAAAAGGGGACATTTGCGTTGAGAGTATAGGCACCGATGATCAACTTGCCGATATATTCACCAAGCCATTTGATGAGAAGAGGTTTTGCAAGCTAAGGAATGAATTGAACATACTTGACTTCTTAAATATGTGTTGATGCACCCCCACTATATGACATGTCGCTCCATCAAGCAAAGCAAGGTAAAATTGTTTGACATGTCATTCATCCTATGCTAAGGACTTGCTTAGTGCATCTAGTCATTCCTTACATGTCTTAGGCTCATTCATGAAAATCAATTGAATTTGATGCTTATATGGTACCACTATTGCTTCTATGCTTGACTTGATCTAGTGGTAGCATATAACATGTTTGTGGGCTTGCAATCCTAGTGTTTAATCTAGAATATGAGCTATAAGTGTTTAACTCAACATGGTACAAGATAACCCTTATTTGGAGGTGTGAAAAAGCTTGTCCTTGGATCAAACCGAGTTAACTATCTTAGGCAAGTAATCTAGATTGGACCAATTTGGGAAAATGATCTCACTTCACATGGTTCCACACTAACCTATCTAAAATTTGAGCTCACCTTTTGTGGTCATTCATGACAAAGGGGAGAGAATTTCCCAAAGATTTAGATTTGATAAAGGTAAAGGGGGAGAGAAATTACAAAGTACAAAGATAGATAGGGGAGTAACATGATAAAAGAAGGGGATCAGTTAAAATTATGAAGCTCATAAACTTGTATGTTGCATTGAATGTGCATCACATATGTTTGCTTGCATTGACATTAGCTTTAAAAGTTTTCTCTCCAATGCCTTGCTTGTGTGGTGTATACTAGTTGTAAGTTTGATTGATGAAATGAAGAACTAGCATGCATAAGAAGTGTAACTAGACTTCTAGTTGCTTCACAAGTGGTATTAGAACATTGTTTATAATGTTGATCTCATGGGGTGTTCTAGTTTTGTGAATGTCTAGTTACTAATAGTGCTAAGGATGGTGTATATTGGCAACTCCGATTGGTATCACGCTTCAAAGGTCCATTCTTTACACCTTAGCATCATTTGGTAGAAATTGACTCCTACATTTCTTATTCAAGCATATGTGCAAGCTTTCAAATCCAAACTCTTAGCACATATGTAGGGGGAGCAATTGCTACCAATTTGGGTTTATGAAACTTGTCCATAACATTTGCACATGGTAAAATGCTTAGGCAAGCAACATGAATCCAAGAAAATTTTATTGAAAATCTTTGTAAAATGGGGTTGTCATCAATTACCAAAAAGGGGGAGATTGAAAGCCCTAGTTTGGTTTTGGATAATTGATGAAACCCTTGTACTAATCTCTATACTAAGTGTGTGTAGACTTAATGAGGTTGGTACATGCCAAGTGATGGAGCAAGTGATGATCATGGTGATGATGGTGATGACCACAAGATGATCATGTGCTCAACTTTGGAAAAAGAAGAAAGAGAAAAACAAAACCCTATGGAGATCAAGGCAAAGGTATTGCTTAGGTTTTTGGTTTTGGTGATCAAGACACCATAGAGGGTGTGATCACATTTAGGATAGATAACCGTACTATTAAGAGGGGTAATCTCGTTGTGAAAACGGTTAACTAAGTGCCACTAGGTGATTGGATTCCTTGCATATGCATTAGAACCTAGTGAACGAATCAATTAACCCTTGAAAATGTGTTTGAAAAATGCTAACACACAAGCTCAAGTGTTGAGACACTTTGGTGTTGGCACATGGAAGCAAGGGAAGAAAGTGTAGAGCGTTTAGTTGAAAAGCAGTTTTCTGTGAGGCACCGGACTCAGGAACAGTAACCACCTGGAGTCCGGTGTAAACAGTCCAGTGAGAATGTTGTCTCAAGTGGCTCTCTGAGTTTACGTCTGGTGCATACCAAACACATCTGATGTGACACCGGATGCGTCCGAGTTAGCGTCCGGTGCAAGCTCATCTTGCAGAGCTCCCTGAGTTTAGGTCCGGTGCATACCGGACGCGTCCGGTGTGACATCGGACACGTCCGATGTGTGAGTCCGGTGTTGGCTCAGTTTGCAGAGCTCCCTGAGTTTTCGTATGGTCCCACCTGAGATCGTCTGGTGCGTTAAAAAGTGAGATTCCGATGCCTTGTCAGTGTTGAAGGCAATGGCTAGTTTTCTAACGATCAGGAGCACTGGATGCTGGTCTAGTCAATACCGGATGCGTCTGTTGTGAACTAGGACGCGTCCGGTGTGGGCGCAGACAGTGGGTTTGCCTGCCAACAGCTAGTTGAAGCTTGGGACTTCTATAAATGCCTTGGCCGGTTCATGCTCCGTCTCTTGACTCTCTAACTTGTTGATACATCTTGTGAGCATACTCCCACACATCCCACTCACCTTGTTCAAGATTTGTTCATCCAAAGTGAGATTGGGAGATATCCTAGTCGCATTTTCTTAGAGTTTGAGCATCTAGTGGCACTAGTGATCGTTGAGCAGTGGGTTTGTTTGTTACTCTTGGTGGTTGCCGCCACCTAGACGGCTTGGAGCTGCAGAGGAGATTTGGCACGAGTTGGTGACTGTTCGTGGCCATCTCTCGGTGATTGTGAGGGGTTGGTACCTACCTTGGCGGAGAGCCAAAGGCAACACTAGTGGATTGCTCGTGTTATTGAGCTACATCACTTATGGGTAGGTTCTTGTGGTGTCCTAGTGAGGACAAGGTTCATGCTACACCTCTTAGCCACCGAACCACCAAGTGTTCATCGACACAACGGGGACGTAGTGTGCCAGCAAGCACGTGAACCTCGGGAGAAAAATCGTTGTCTCTATTGTGATTGATTGGCATTTCTCCCGGTGATTGGACTTCATATTATTGATTGGTTCATCCCCTCTACGCGGCGGTATAAATATCAAATCATCTCCTTTACATTCCCACAAACTAGAGTAGCTTACTTACTTGTATAGAAACTTTAGGTAGCTTTCTAGTGTAAGTAGTGACATAGCTCTTGTGTGCCTAGTGTTCATATCAACTAAAATTATTGGATAGGTGGCTTTCAAATACCACATTAGAGCTAGAGCAAAAAGCTATGCTTTGTTATTTACTAATCTCTTGTTCTAGTGAGTTTGTAGATTTTTAAATAGGCTATTCACCCCCCTCTAGCCATAATAGGACCTTTCACTCGGCCCTTGGTTAAGTCAGTTTGATCCTACAGCGCATGTGCACTCCACCAGGCTATAAATAGAGGGGCAGATCCCCTCCGAGAAGACACCCCAGATTCAATTCATTCCTCCTACTTCATTTGTCAAGAGTAGTCAAAAGTTAGGGTTTCCAGAGATTAGAAGTAGAGCTCTAGTTCTTCAAGTTCTTAGTATAGGCGTCTAGCGAGGTTCAAGTAGAGATCGGGTGCTCCGCTTGGGATTCCAGATCTGTCTTCTAGAAATTAGTAATATTATCTTGTATTTCATTATGACTTTGCTCTACATTAATATATTGCTATTTATTCAGTTCTTAGTTTATTCTAGTTGCATATTTGATATAGATGTGGTTTATGATGATTATCGTTATATGATCATAAAGCGCCTGACTCAGTACTCGAGTGAGTCAGGTGGTGCACATTATATAGACGTGGTGTCTAGATTTATTGTGTACCTATGGAGGCACCCTGATGTGCTGGGTCGTGTGGTAGTCCGTGTAGGTGACAGCGGTGTTGGTTCCTCTGTAGTCCACCCCCCGTACGTAGGACTAGCCAAGCGCGGTCGCGAAGGAGGTGACGGTTGCGTCTTAAAATCCTCATTAGTTGATGCTCCATATGATGTTTTCTGAGTATATCACACTATAGATAAAAATGTGTAGCATGGCATAGGCTGTAGACTTTATATTAGTGATTACATAGGTTTCTTTTATTTGAATATCAAGATTGCCTTGCTACATTACTGAGTCTTTATTCTCTATCTCTCGAATACCATTTACTTTATTACTTAGTTATCATTTATCATTTATCATATTTTATTATTAGTTATCGCTAAAGCATTAGTACTATTGGCTGTGATAGATTTACATAATTATAATTTCTTTAGTTCTTATAAAATTACCTAAGCCTAATGAATAGAATGTTGCTTTATCCTTTTGGCATAAAATAAATCAATGATACTCAGAATACTTGCTGGGTGAAATGCTACAACGGGAGAACTATCTATGCTCTATGCACTTGCGGATATATTCTATTTAAAGTTATTGTGTGTAGATCATTTTTATCCTTGGTTTTGGCATCATGTTAGGGATGACAATTTAATGTGAAGTGATATTAAAAATACCAACAAGTATTTCTGGCACCGTTGTCGGGGAAGGCAATTTTATTTATTAGGTTAACTTTGAAAGGATTTATTGATTAGCCAGAATTTATATACTTTCTAGAATTTCATGCAAGTAAATCTTTCATAGAACCATCCGTAGGAAATCAACATTTAAATATATCTAGGAAATAGTCTTTTGCTTTAGCAGACTTATCCATGTTTTATGTAGCAATTCTTTATTGGGTAAGAGTAGGATTGGTTGTAGTATTTTAACTCTTATTAGGAACAACCATAGGAAGAAGAGTCTTACATCATTTTGAGAAGCGATGGCTGAGAAGACTCTGCATGAATTCTCTGCTCCAAGCACTGAGAATATTCGCGTAGGTCCAACTTTTGACCTTGGAGAATATGATTATGAGATCAAGCCAAGCCTCATCAAAATGGTGCAACTTATCATATTTAGTGGAAAGAAGGATGAAGATGCCATTGCACATTTGCAGAATTTTCTAGAGATTGACAATACCATCGACATTCAAGGCATTCCTCAAGATGTCGTGCTACTTCGCTTGTTTCCTTTCTCACTAGAGGAAAGAGCGAAGCAGTGGTTTTATCAGAGTAAAAATCAATTCAAGACATGGAGAGAATGTTCGAAGGGTTCCCTAAAGAAATTTTTCCCAATAGGTCGAACGAATATCTTATGAGGGAAGATTTTAGAATTTCATCAGCAAAAAGGTAAACCTATTCCAGAAGCATGGGAGCGTTTTCAAGGATACATATCAGACTGCCCACATCATGAAATGGAGAAGTGGTTGCTCATGTTGACATTCTATTATGGACTAACTCAAAGGTCATGTGAGCAATTGGATGCCACTGCTGAAGGATCATTTATGTCACTCACCCCTGGAAGAGCTGAAGCTATTATGGCAAAGATGGCAGAAACTCAAAATTGGACATTCAACACTCAGACATGCCACAAAAGTGAAGAAGTTCTAGAGGGATTGTGTGCACTATCAGCCAAGATGAATGTATTATTGAGCTGGCTAGAGCAGAGGGATAATTATAAAAGAAATTGTCAAGCCATTCATGATGCATTCAATTCTCAAGATCAACATGAAGAAGACATTAGTGCAATCACCAAGAAGCAAGGATGGAGTCATCCTCTGGCAGCAAACCAAGGTAAGTATCAAAATGATTTCAATTCAAATCAAAGACAACCACCCTTGAGATAATTAATATTATAACAAGCTAGAATTAATGAGAGTATTTATAAGAAGCTTGCTTTTAATGATGAAATGTTAGAAGGAATTAATTCAAAATTAGATAATTTTTCTCTAGCAGTTCAATAACAAATAATGTTCAATAAAAAGATAGAATCACATATGACACATCTAGCCTCTATGTTATGTGCCACTAACTATGAATAGACTAAAGGAATATCTACTAAAGGAGGTAAGGTTGCACATGATCCAAATTACCTAGAAGGGGCATGTAGACCTTCACATTTAGTGCAGGTAGACAAAGAAGCTGTAGAGAACAATAAAGAAAAAGAAGTTGAAGTACCTTCACCACCAATTGGTGCACAAGAGCCCGAATTAATGAAAGACTTCCATGATACTACTCTCCTACCTTTCCCACAAAGGAGGAGGAGTACCACCACTGACGAGCGGTTCAGTAAGTTTGTAGATGTTATTTAGAAATTATATGTCAACATTCTGTTGTTAGACGCTATGTAGGTGCCTACAAACGTGAAGTACCTTTGGGCCATCCTCAACAACAAAGGACCACTTCCGTCAACTGAAGTCATCAAGCTAACAGAGGCATGTAGTGAAGCAATCCTCCGTTCTTCTCCCATCAAGAAGAAGGACCTAGGATGTCCCACTATAGATTGTGCTATAGGTAACCAGATGTTCGAGAATGCCTTATGTGATCTTGGAGAAAGCGTCAGCGTCATGCCCAAGACGGTCTTCGACAAACTCGACTATTCCACTTTCACTCCAACAACAATGTGTTTGCAACTAGCTGACCAATCACTCCGCTACCTTGTAGGGATAGCAGAAAATATTTCGGTAAGAATCTATGACTTTTTCGTTCTTATAGATTTTGTGGTACTTGACATGCAGGAAGAGAGGAAGATACCTCTTATCCTCGGGCGCCCATTCCTAAACAATGCAAATGCAACCATCAATGTTGGAGATGGAGAAATCATATTCACCATTAATGGACAAGAAGAGCGATTAACATTCAGGCCAAGACCCGAGCAATGCAAGACTCTGAACGATCAAGAAGATCAAGATGCATCAACATCTCCGACAGCGGAGAGCAATCATAAAGAATAATTCAACTGGAGAAGTCTAAGTCGGTGGACTTAAAAACCTTGAACCTTCGTCGAGAGGTAACTCGGTAGCTATCAGTAATTAAATTCTCGTATTAATTTTTAGCATATTTATTTTCACAAGTTGCATTATTAAAAGGAAATAAAAATAAGCATGTCATAATTAAAGTTTAAAGCCCCATGTGATTAGTACTAACAGAGCGTAAAGCCCCTGTTATTGAATTTTACTATGGTGGCTACTGCCATTAAAATTCTAATTTTTCATAGATTCATAAAAGTAATTTAGTTTTTCATCCTTGTGTCATTATACGGTATAAATACGGGAGACATGTGTGACCTACACACATCACATCAAATCACATCACAACCACCATCACTCACCACCATCCAAAAATTCACATTATCACTCACATGCATTTGCCACTTGCCACCGAAAGAGCACCCTACGAGGTAGCCTTTTAATCACCTGCATGCCATTGTCGACACTAGAGAAAGGAGGTGGCAAGAAGCCAAGTGGTGGGGCCGACCGGCCCCACCCCCACGCCGGCCGGCGCCCCCTACTTCCTCTCCCTCTCTCTCTTCACTCATTCTCTCCTCTTCCATTCTTAAGTCTAGAGAGCCTTGCTCCATGACCAGTGCCAACTACGAGCTTCATTCCTTCAATTAACACTTTTAATTAGAGAAGAAAAGAAGAGAGAAAAGAAAGATCAAGTGCATCAAGTGGAAACCCCCTCTTCTCTCTCTGTTGTTTCACTAATTTTTGAGTTATTGTGTTCTTGTTTTGTTCTTCATGTTCTTCATATTCTTAAGATAGGATGAATCGCAAAATTGGAGGTGAACTCACGAGCAACAGGAGGACACTCTCATTCTATAGCAGCCGGAGCCGTTCATCATCTCAAGCACCTTTAAATACCAGTTCTGGAATGGACATCGATCCTCCATCACCTTCCGAGCATCACACCCCATCATCCTCTTCCCAATAGGAAGAGAGGTATGAGTTAACAAACCTTAATCAAATTCTATTACCACTTAGGCCTCAAGTTGAAATATTAAATGTGGTAAAGACCTAGGAGTTTACACATACACCCATATTTGATAATGCTTGAAGGGTCGAGATGGCGGACTAGAGGGGGGTGAATAGTCCTTTCTAAAACTTATTGCACCAGCTAACCGAAATAAGTGTGGAATTAAAACTATTGGTCTAGCCGAGACTACACCCCTCTATCTAAGTTCTCTAGTACCTTGTAAAAGATCCTAAACAAGCAAACAAGGTGCTACCTTAGCAAGATCTCACCTAACCAATTCTAGAAGCAAGGTTACACAAACCTATGCCACTAGTACTTTGCAAACCGGGGAGCACCTACACAACTAGTAAGCAAAAGCACAAAGCTCCTAAGCTCACTAGCGATGCTCAATAACAAGGCAACCAATGCCAAATTAGAAAGCGCAAAATACTTAGCTACACAAACTAAGCAATGTGACTAACAAGGTTACACAAACCAAATTAGTCACGCAAGGGGAACTACTCCTAGCTACACAAGCAAGAAGGTAACTAGCAAGCTACACAAGCTAACTAATTATAAGAGCAACTACACAAGCACAAACAAGAGAATGTAAATACAAGCTTGTGTTAGCGACTTGCAAACCAACGGGAAGAACAAAGTTGACACGATGATTTTCTCCCAAGGTTCACTTGGTTGTCACCAAGTTACGTCCCTGTTGTGTCGACCAATACTTGGTGGTTCGGCGGCTAAGAGGTGTTACACGAACCTTGTCCCCACTAGGACACCGCAAGAACCTACCCACAAGTGAGGTAGCTCAATGACACGCACGATCCAATAGAGTTGCTCTTCGCGATCCCCATGGGGTGAGCACCGTACCCTCACAATCTCTTCTCCAGAGCACCGCACAATATCCTTGCGTGCTTCGATAGAGTCACAAGCCACCAAGCCATCTAGGAGGTGGCAACCTCTAAGAGTAACAAGCACCACTCGCTTGCAACACGAACACCTAGTGCCACTCGATGCAATCTCTCAATGCAATGCACTAGAATCACTCACTCGCTATTGATTCGCATTCTTGCAAGCACAAGTGAGTTAGAGGCTTTCCTAGCACTCCCCAAGCATGGACACTAAGTCCCAAGGGTGCTCAGCACCAGCCAAGGCTGAACACTACTTCTATTTATAGCCCCAAGGGCTAAACTAGCCGTTGCCCCTTCACTGAGCAAAAGTCGTGGGCACCGGACTCACTGCAGGGAGCCACCAGACGCAGGAACAGTGCGTCTAGTGCTCCAAAAATAGCCACGTGTCAGTAGCCGTTTGAACTCGACCGTTGCTGCCAACGGCTAACACAAACGCGCGCCTGGAACAGTAGCACCGGACGCATACGCAGAGAGCAACGCAAACTCGCAGCAGCACCGGACTCACAGCGTCCTATGCACACCGGACTCGTCCTGTGCACACTAGACCCATACGCAGAGAGCAACGCAAACTTGCAGCAGCACTGGACTCATAGTGTCCTGTGCACACCGGACTCGTCCTGTGCGCACCGGACTCGCAGCGTCCTGTGCATGCAGTTTAACTTGTTAGGTTGCTAACTTCTAGCTCCAAACTCCGAATTCAATCATCTTGGACATTTTGGAAAGATTACTTAGAGTGCTATCCAATCTAAATGAATACTCAATCCAAATCAAAATGGATCAAAGCAATATTCCAATCTAAAGGCCATCCTAATGTCCGGAGAACACCGAAAGACTTCTCTCTCTTCTCCAAGTTGATCAAAATCAACTCCAACACCTTCTCCTTTGCAAATGTGCCAACACCACCAAGTGTACACCACCATGTGCAAGTGTGTTAGTATTTTCACAAACATTTTCACAAAGGAGTTAGCCTCTCAACTTGCCACGCCACTCGATCCTAACACGTATGCAAAGTTAGATCGCTCAAGTGGCACTAGATGACTAATATGCAAACAAGTTTGCCCCTCTTGATAGTACGGCCATCTATCCTAAATCCGGTCATAAACTTCTCTAAACACCTATGACCGGTGAAATAGAAATGTCCCTAGGTTATACCTTTGCCTTGTGCTTTCCATTTCATCTCCTCTAATGTTGATGCAACACATGCACCAACCAATCACCAAATGATATGATCCACTTCATATCATCATGTGACCGTATTGGTTCATCGATCTTGACCTCACTTGCTCTTCACCGTTGCCTCGGTCCATCGGTGCCAAGTCTTGCTCAAGCTTTACCGTCACACGCGGTCCCTCGCTTCAAAGCCTCCGACTTGCCCTTCACTCTTGCAACCGGTCTATCGAGCCAAGCCTCATCTTGATCTTCTCCACCTTGGTCACATGACTCCATGTCATGTCTCATATGCAATGAGCTCCTCCATCATCACATAATCACCTGTAGACTAATTTCCTCTGTATCTCACATAAACACTATTAGTCCACCTAAGTTGTCACTCAATTACCAAAACCAAACAAGGACCTTTCAATCTCCCCCTTTTTGGTAATTGATGACAACTCTACACAGATATGGAATTTAAGCTTTTTCAAGCTAGCACTTCACACAAGTGTAAATTGCTAACTTGGTTTGGATTTTATGCTACTTATCCAATATTTAAACTCTATGTCAAGATTTGGATAAGCCTTTGTAGCTAAGGTGTATAGAATAAACCTTTGTAGCTTGATACCAAATTCGATATCATTTGAAGTATTCAATGTACACCATCCTTAGCACTATGAGTAGCTAGACAACAAAAACACTAGAAACCCCGTGAGATCAACATTATAAGCAAGGGTCTAGTCTTTACTTGAAGAACACAAGTCTAGCTACCAACCTATGCATGCTAGTTATCATATCATCAATCCAGTTCTATAACTAGCATACACCACACAAGCATGCATATTGAATTTAAAACTTATGCAATGCAAGCAAGCACATGAATATGCACATATCAAATGCAAACAATCAATGTTCATGAGCTTGCTCCCCCTACTTGTGTGCTTCCCTTGTCCAAGACTTTTGATCCAACTCTTTTCCTAAATGTTGCTCCCTCTTTATCCATGTCCATGTAACTTCCCATCTTTTGTTGTCCAACTTCTCCCATGATCATATCATTGTTCCAACTTCTCCCCCTTTGTCATCAATTTTCATAAAAGGTATGTGATACCAATTAAATCACTTGATACCAATTGAAAAAGTGTGAATCTCATTGTGACAAAGGATTGCATTGGGATAGATGGTTGAGGCTTGAATCTTGCATTTTTCATGGACATCACCATATGTGTTGGAATGACATTACTTGAATTGCTCTTGAGATACCACATTGGATCATTGACCTTGATACCATTTGGTGGGGCACTCACCCTATGTCATAGAATGGGTCATTCACTTGTCAATCTTGTTGGTGAGGGAATTTTCTTTGCTTGATAATCACTTAAAGTTGAGGATCACTTGTGGAACCACCTTCTTGTATGATAGATACCACTTGTAGAGACGTGATATCATTTGAAATATCTTGTTCGATACCAAATGGAAATCTTCTACCAATTAAATATCTTCTAGTATGGAACCACTTGTTTGCAATCTTGAACATTTGCTATCTTGAGTACCAAATATTGGATACCACTTGAAGAAACATTTAAGTCTAGATATCCATTTGCATTGTTGTCTTGTTCTTGTACTCTAATCACTATGAGCTTCTAAATGTTGACTTGAACTAAGTTGATTTGCTAAAGCTTCCAAGTCCGGTTTGAACCAACGACAAGCTTTTTCACACCTCACATTAAGGGTTATCTTGCCAATGTTGTACTTGTCACTTGTTAACACTCCAAAATAGATCAAGTACTTGGGTTCACTAGCTCATGAACAAACTCATATACATATCACTAAATCAACTAATCATTCAAGCAATAGTGGTAGGCTATGAATTGAAAACTTTTCATTTGTCATGCATGATCCTATTAAGCATGTACTATATGCACTAATCGCAAACTAGTAAGGGATGAAATGATCATGCACATTACAATGATACCTTTGCTATCTTGTAGTAGAGGATAGTCAATAAGATTCCAATTTAGCTCCAAACAGCAATGTGAAGTCCAACTATAAGCTTGGTGAAGACCAATTATAAATACCAATTGATAGATCAAATCTTCACCCATATGAAATGAAAACCACTTTATGATCAAGTGCACTATCTTGTTGTGGTTGATTTGCTTCTTCTTTTGACCATTGCTTGCATCACCTGTAAAATTAATGTTGAGCTAGTGGAAAACTGTACCTACCATAAGAAAATGCAGTATTTCTTTCACCTCTTGGATCACACATTTCGCTGCAAGTTTAGATTTGCTGTCAAAGGCTACACTCACATTCATTCTTGATGATCGTAGAATTATTGGATATAATTTTTTCTTTTGTGCTCATATGCTAAAAAGATAAAACAATAAAATAATCATGATCTATAAGAAATACTGCAATAAGTACGAGCTGCCTCACCGTTAACAGTTTTATTTTCCTAGAAAATACTAACATTGGCACATGTCCATCAGCATATATCAGCAGGCTGCCCAGAACTGTCTACACTGGAGCTGTCCTAGCACCATCGGGTCTAGCTCATTTTTATTACACTAACTTTGATGATCAAGGTGCATCGCATGAGCCACATCAGCCATGGTCCACCCACTCAGGATGGGAGGACCAAGCCACATATGAGCAAGGAGAGCCGTCTACATCTACAGAATGAGAAACATTCCCCACACAAGAGCCAGATAACACTAGACAAGATTTTCAGAGGGGTCGTGCATCATTTTCTGTGCGCAGAAATACGGATCACACCACTAGTAGACTGTCTCCGTTCCATACACCACCAACAAATAAATACATGCCGCCACCAGAACAGCACTTCGAGACTCCTATTAATGATTATCCTGCCGTATCCTTGCATCTCACTAATCTTCAGTAGGGATGCAGACGATGAACGACTCCTTGCACCAACATGAGTAGTGGCAGCATCGCATTGATGATAGGTTTCAGCAGCAGGAGCAGTGGCAGCACCAAGCAAACCAGCAGTTCAGGCAACTACATGAGGGACAGCAGCACATGCAGACTGAATTAGAGTAGCTGATAGAGCAGATGGGGTTCCAACCACCACCTCCACCACATTATTGAACACGGTAGCATTCAGCTTGGGGGAGAGCCCCACGAGATGAGCACATTTTCACCATCGTAAATATTCTATCTTCAGTATTTATTTTAGTATTTACTTTTCAACATTTAATTTCTATCATTAAATTAGAGTAATTAGAATTAGCCTTTAATTCTATATTTATTTAAAAAATAATAATAATAAATAAATAAAAATTAAAATATGCAATTACTTAGTACTAGAATTTAAAATTATCTTTTGAATTACATGAAGTTTATCTACTTGGATAGTTTATTCTGAGAACTAATATCTGTGGGTAGCATAAAACTTGTAATTTAGTCTAAGTAATTGGCAGATATGATATAAAAAAAGTTTGAGCTACTATATATTTTATTCTAAGTGATAGCTAAGCTCAAGACATTTTGCAAGAATTAAATCAATCAATTTATAATTTATCTTGCTAATAAGATTTGAGTAGACTATTTTGTTATACATACATGATTGAATCCACATGCACAAAAATAGTTTTTACTCTATGCAACAAGTTCTTTATTAGAAGACTAAAAGAGAATGTGGGCTACAAAATTAAAATATGCCTTACCAGAGAAGTATGAGCCTAAAAGATGCCATACCAAAAAGGTATGTGCCAAATTAAAAAGAAAGAGAGTAAAACAATGGGTGCAAAGACACCCGCTTGAGAGAAAAAAATAGGTACAAAAAGTATCCGTTGGTGAGATAGCCCGCATCTCTCAAAAGACAGAAAAGAAAGAATATTGCATAAGAGTTTAAAAATATACTTTAAATCACTAGCACATTCAATCATGATGTATAGCTTAGTAGTCCACTGCAATCTTTTTAGTAGACTCTCAAGGTTTTCAAATTAATAAATAAAACCTCTAGAGTGGTGCAAAAACAAAGAATAAAATATATGTCATGCTTGCTTGCTTATTCTATCTTTCAATCACCTAAGATTTAATTAAAGTTGAAGAGCCCCACATTGGAAGGAATAAGGATAAGTTTGAAGTATAGATTGATGAATTATAATCCAGAGAAGAATTTTTTAAATTCAATGCTCAAGTATTTATTGGAACTAAACATGAGAAACCCTAAAAATATTATTTCAAGTCAACTTTGCTAAGGGACTAGCAAAGACTTAGCTTGGGGTATTGTTGACGGTCGATAACGTCAACTTTTATTAGAACTTTAGACTCAAAGGAAAACATGAAAATGCATTAGTCTAAGGTTTAACTGACAATTTCCACGAGTTTTGCATATTCTGTATTTTCTAGGATGAATTTTATGAAAGCTGATAAGAGGGATTCCAATGCAAAATATACACGAAACTTATCCGCCATGGGAAACGTCGCGAGAAGACTTAGGAAGGATCGAGAAGGCACCCGACGCAACGGGGCCCCGGCGGGTGCTAGGTGGGGTCGGCCAGCCCCACCCTAGTGCCGACAAGTGCCCCTCTTTAAGGTTTTGCCCCCCTCTTCCGAAAACTTCCTCCACCACCTCTTTTGATGCATCTCGACCCTTGGTTAAGTCGGTTTGATCCTACAACGCATATGCACTCCACCAGGGTTTAAATAGAGGGGCAGACCCCCCCTCCTAGAAGACACCCCACATTCAATTCATTCCTCCTGCTTCATTTGTTAAGAGTAGTTAGAAGCTAGGGTTTCCAGAGATTAGAAGTAGAGCTCTAGTTCTTCAAGTTCTTAGTATAGGTGTCTAGCGAGGTTCAAGTAGAGATCGGGTGCTCCGCTCGGGATTCTAGATCTGTCTTCTAGAAATTGATAATATTATATTGTATTTCATTATGACTTTGCTCTACTTTAGTATATTGCTATTTATTCTGTTCTTAGTTTATTCTAGTTGCATACTGGATATAGATGTGGTTTATGATGATTATCGTTATATGATCGTAAAGCGCCTGACTCAGTACTCGAGTGAGTCAGGTGGTGCACATTATGTAGACGTGGTGTCTAGATTTATTGTGTACCTACGGAGGCACCCTGATGTGCTGGGTCGTGTTGTAGTCTACGTAGGTGACAGTTGCGTTGGTTCCTCTATAGTCCACCCCCCGTACGTAGGACTAGCTTAGCGCGGTCGCGAAGGAGGTGACGGTTGCGTCTTAAAATCCTCATTAGTTGATGCTCCATATGATGTTTTCTGAGTTTATCACACCATAGATGAAAATATGTAGCATGGCATAGGCTGTAGACTTTATATTAGTGATTACATAGGTTTATTTTATTTAAATATCAAGATTGTCTTGCTACATTAGTGAGTCTTTATTCTCTATCTCTACAATACCATTTACCTCATTACTCAGTTATCATTTATCATATTTTATTATTAGTTATCGCTAAAGCATTAGTACTATTGGCTGTGATAGATTTTAATTATAATTTCTTTAGTTCTTATAAAATTACCTAAGCCTGATGAATAAAATATTGCTTTATCCTTTTGGTATAAAATAAATCAACGATGCTCGGAATACTTTCTGGGTGAAATGCTACAATAGGAGAATTATCTGTGCGCTTGCGTATATATTCTATTTAAAGTTATTGCGAGTAGATTATTTTTATCCTTAGTTTTGGCATCATGTTAGGGATGACAACTTAATATGAAGTGATGTTAAAAATACCAATAGCCATGCTCGCATACGCAACATCGCTAAAAACCTCGCCGTGTACTGCTAAATCCTGGGGACTTAGAATCCCACGTTCCCCCTCCTCGCTGTAACCCCGCTCATATCTACTTGTATTCGCCCTTGTACAAACACTTCGGTGCAAGATAATACAATCTCTCCCCCCCACTGTACGTAGAGCCTTCTTTGCTCGAACCAAGAAAAATCGCTTGTGTTCTTTTTGCATCACCATCCAGAAGAGGAAGCACACACATAAATTCACTCGTTGGTGTTTAGCCCCTAGGGCGAAACACCGACAATATCTTTGCCTTGATCACTTTACTCCTTGTCTATCACCATGATCTCTACTCCATGTTTCATCTCTTTTTGATCATGTGTCCACCACTCCATGTCATATTTCTCCTTCATCACATGTATTGCTAAGCCTAACTTAAATTAGTTAAACACAAGGCATTAGCAACTTGGTGTCATTAATTACCAAAACCAAACTTGGGCTTTCAAGCACCTAGGGCACTTGGGCGAGCAGTGGCGGCCTCACAACTAGGCAGTGCCGCAAGCGAAGAAGAAAGAAGATGCATGGCTCATGAGTGCACTGTTGATATTTGGGAACGCAATAAGGAATTGATCCGCAAGCACATGGATATCGGTGAGCACTTCACCCGGGAAATTATCCAGAGTATCGTATTTATTTTTTTACCACTAGGAAAAGAGTGCATCTGACTAACCGGTCTATTACTACTAACCCTTTTAGGCACAAAGAATGTCTTTCGATGTGAGTGATAAATAGAGAAGACTGCAACCGTAGTCTTCTTCTAACCTTGGTAAGGATGATCTACTGTTCTAATGGGGAGGCTAACGGAATCTAGACACCACAAAGGATGTTCAACCCGCACCTATAAACCCTATCCTTCCTGCTAACGAGATGTGATCTGCAAAGGTAACTCGGAATTGTCACGTTCCTCACTACTACCACGGTCCCACTAGTCAGGGAATATCTATGAGTACCCCAGCCCAAACACCACGTTTACGCCAGCAATGATTACTCTAAACTCTACGCGAAGAGATTAAAGTAAACTCATAAACCAAAAGAACAATAAAACAAGAACTTACTAGAATTTAGAAGTCGAAATACTGAAGAATCCTAGGAGCAAGCTTCGGGTTAGAGAACTTGATCCCGCAGGTACAAGCTTGGAGTAGACACCGACAGGCCGGGCTTCCTCCAATCTACACCTCCACTCTATCTCTCTCAATCTAGTAGAAACTAGAAGATCTATTTCTACCTTACATTGATTGCTAAGCCTAAAAAGAAATATTAATTAGAGAAGAGGTTTTCCTTCGAGGGCACCCCTCAGTCTCTATGATAATTTCTTCATGTCTTCTCCAGGGGCCAGGAGGGTCTCCTTATATAGTCCTCCTCCTCTATGCGTTTTTGGGTCGGTAGGCGAGGTGGCACTATGTTTTTCTTGATCCAATAGGTCGGTGGAACATCCCGAGCGAAGAGAGTCCTGAACTGCATCCAACAGGGGGCGGGCGCCCAGGTCACCAGGGCGGGCGCCCTGGGCCTTGCCCCTTTCGGCCTCCGTCTTCTTCCCGTGGCTTCTGGAGTCTTCTAGATGGTAGAAAATCGCGCGGTGCGTTGATATCTCTATGTAATCCTGACATGTGGGCCTTTCTTCCTTATTTCCTGATAACCCCCTGCAGAAATAGACAAACAACAAAACTCGTGGAATTCTGTCAGATCAAACCCTAATTCTAGGTGTTGGTTGCATTTTGGTCCTTTCCCTTGTTTATTTGATAATTAAAATTGATACTTAAAAACCGTCAACAAATACCCCCATACTTAGGCTTTTACTCGTCCTCGAGAAAAGGATGGTTAAGAACAATATCTGGGGTAAAACATTTTAAAACATTCTTTATATTTGCAGGGTGTTAAAAATCCACTGTGTACCATAGTCAGGAAAGTTTATGGTTAAGAGTAAAGATCCTTTCTTCTCAATCCTGTCACTTGGAGTTTTTTGTATATTTTTGAAAGAGAGTTAGCATACCTTTTTATCCTCATAGGTTCTCTTAGATCACTCATTATCTTTCATATATCTCAGTGAGGTTGTTTTATTTTGCAAAAATTCTCAAGCATACTTACTTTGCATTTATTGCCTGATCAAAACGGGATCCGAGGAGGGGAATGTCATACTCTTAGATCAAAGACTTTGGAATTTTAAAATCTTTGTCAACTCTTGCTGGCATATTGCTTATTAGAGGGAACATGGGCTATCATCATTTTTTTCCTTTCTCTTCTCTTTTTTTAAGTGGATACCGAAGTACCCCTAATTCTACTGCTGGACACTTGTCCATTTTTTTTTCTGCGAGGTTGTCGAGCACTTGCTCCTTTTTATTTCCTCGAAATATCTCTATTTTTGCATAGCCCATGCCTCTAATGCAATAATACTTCGGGAGAGTGAATCTTTCTGAATAAATGTTTTGATCTTAGGAGCAAGATAAATCTCTCAACAAGGGTCTAACTCATTTTGAACAAACTCAATACAGAGTAGATAGCTTTTGTAATTAATATTAATATTTTCAGTTCTATCAGGCATATAAAACACTGAGGATGGTAGCTATAATTTTGAATATTTTGAAATAAATTCTCCAAGCAACAATGATATCAAGAATAAGAAACTCATACTCTACCATCACATATTCCATATTGACTTAAGTGACACAGGGTTTTAAAATGATTTTCAATAATTGCAAGTTTTTAGAAAATATCACAGATTGAGATTAATCATGATTAGAAATATTTTAATCCTTTTAATTTATCATGTCGAAAACAATATTCTGCATAATTAAGATAGTTGTGTGCGTGTAAAGTAAAGTGTGCAGAGTGTGTACCTGAATCGTGGAGTGGTGTAGTCGGAGTGTGTTTGGCATGTTGAGGGATCTCCCCCATACTTGTTTTCTGCTTTCTTGCACAAAAATAAAGTAGAGACACACAAGACATAATAATAATAATACTCTTTATTAATCTTGAGGCATTTATTACAAAAGACTAGTAGGAAACTGACGATAGTAGCAAACTGATAATAATAGTAAATCTAAACCGAATTTAAAGATAGATAACTAAGATGTATTGCCTCAAGGTCTAATCTAGATAACTTAGCGACGCTCTAACTCCTTAATCTTCTTGTTGGCACTGGCAAGATCCTGCCTAAGGCCTAGTATAATGGTGTTGTGGTTAGAGAGCTGCCTAGTGAGGGAATTAATCGAGGACTGGAGATCTATGATAACTCTGTCTAGTCTGCGAACGTCCTCATCAATATCTACTAATAGTCTTGCGACGCTTGGGAGGTGTCTCAAAAGCATTGAGAGCGTGCTTCGGGGCTGCCTTTGGAGGGATGAAACGGACTTTGGCTGCTCTAATCCCTTCAAAGTAAGGCCTTTCCTCCTCCGTAGTGTAGCGAATACTGCTGATCTCGCCGCTCCGGTTGGTCTTGACTCCAACGACCTTCTCATTGGGTCTAGGTGGAAGGATTCTCGTGCCGGTTGGCACCTTGATAGTGGTCTTCGTCTTGGATGATGATCCTTTGAGGAGTCGGGGTTGTGGCGGTGCGGTGAGAACTGGTTGAGCATGGTAGGATTGGGCGGAGCTGCGTTGGTGTAATGGCATGGCTTCTAGCTGTCGCTCTGTGTTGGCCGGGACAACAGCACGGGCATCGGGGTCTTCTACAGGCTCCATGTTGAGGTTGAAGGGGACGACTTCCCAATCATCGTGGTACTTCTCGGCCATTGGAGCAGCAAGGAACTAATCAAGCTCTAATTGAAGGAGAGAAGGCTTGGTGGCTTGGTGCTTGAAAACTGAGGTCAGGGGTCTGTTTATAAAGGGGTCAAAAAGGTGCCTCTATGGGTTGTTCGGGTTGCTCCCGTCGATGTACGTGGGAAACTTTCCATCTGAGGGGTTATTCGGATTACCATAAGTGCATTTTCCATAACAGAGAAAATCGGGACCGAGGGGGAACAGGAGCTGGGCGCCCGCCCACCTGAGCTGGGCGCCCGCCCTCTCTCTGGCCCCTCTGTGGGCCCACTTTCTCGAGCGCGTTTCTAGATACTAAATTATTTAGAAAAAATATATATGACCCAAAATCATCAGACTAAAAAGGTCGGGCTATAATTCTCCATGGGAAGGTAAAAATGGACTACGTCTATTTCTTCAAATTCTTCATTGGGCTCTAAAAATAATTTAAGACGTTGACCATTTACCTTGAATAACGTACCTTCGTCATTTTGAAGTGTGATAGCTCCGTGGGATGATGAATTAATTACCTTGAATGGTCCTTCCCATTTGCTCTGGAGTTTTCCATGCCCGAAAAGCTTCACCCTGGAATTAAAAAGTAATACCTTATCTCCGGGTGTGAACTCCTTCTTCTTGATTCTCTTGTCATGCCACCTTTTGACTCTTTCTTTGTAGATCTTTGAATTGTGATATGCTTTTTCTCGCCATTCTTCCAATTTTGATAGTTGCATTCTTCTATAATCTCCAACAACATCTAGGTCCATATTCCATCTCTTTATGGCCCAGTGTGCTTTGAACTCTAGTTCAACAGGTAGATGGCAAGTCTTCCCGTACACCAATTGGTATGGAGACATTTCAATTGGGGTCTTGTATGCTGTCCGGTATGCCCAGAGTGCATCGGGTAACTTGTCTTTCCACGCCGTTCCCATTTCATTTACTGTCTTCTGAAGAATATTCTTGATTTGTTTGTTGGAAGTCTCTGCTTGGCCACTTGTCTGAGGATGATAAGGGGTAGCGACGTTGTGACGGATTCCATATTTTGATAGATATTGCTTGAAGCGTTTGTCGATGAAGTGTGCTCCTCCATCACTTATCACTACTCTGGGGACTCCAAATCTTGGAAATATAATTTCTTCAAACATCCTCTTTGAACTGACGTTGTCGGCATGCTTGCAAGGTAATGCTTCTACCCACTTGGAGACATAGTCAACCGCCACCAAGATGTATTCACACTTCTTTGATGGGTGAAATGGACCCATGTAGTCTATTCCCCAGACATCAAAGAGCTCAATCTGAAGGTTGTTGGTGAGTGGCATTGCATCCCTTGTATTTATGTTTCCGTGCCTTTGACATGGCCCACATCTTCTGATATATTGCTTCGTGTCTTCATACATTGTAGGCCAGTAGAATTCACACTGCCAGATCTTCGAATGTGTACGGAATGCTCCATAGTGACCTCCATATGGTGATGAATGACATCTGTCGATGATCTTCCATCCTTCCTCAGTGGTCACACATCTCCTGAGTAAGCCATCAGAGCATACTCGGAAGAGGTATGGCTCATCCCATATATGTGAACGACTTTCTTGAATAAGCTTCTTCTTGTTTGCTCCTGGTGGTACATACCCTGAAACCATAAAATTAACAATATCTGCATACCAGGGGTCAGACCTGTTAATCCCGTAGAGCATGTCGTCCCGGAGTGAATCATTGATGGGGGTTTCCTCTGGACTCTTAAAATACATTCTAGACAAGTGATCAGCAACAGAATTTTCTACTCCCTTTTTATCTTTTATTTCTAAGTCAAATTCTTGGAGTAATAAGATCCATCTAATCAGGCAAGGTTTAGCATCTTTTTTAGTGAGCAAATATTTTAGTGCAGCATGATCAGTGTAAACAATTATTTTAGCTCCAACTAAATAAGATCTAAATTTATCAATGGCAAAGACAACAGCCAGAAGCTCTTTTTCAGTGGTTGCATAGTTAAGTTGAGCTCCTGTCAAAGTTTTACTGGCATAAGGAATTGCATGATGCTTCTTATTTTTAGTTTGTCCTAATACTGCCCCCACAGCATAATCACTAGCATCACACATAATTTCAAAAGGCAACGACCAATCAGGGGGTTGAATGATTGGTGCAGAGATGAGTGCTTTCTTTAGTAAATTGAAAGATGTTAGACATGCATCATCAAATTCGAAAGGAGCATCCTTGGCTAGCAAAAGAGTAAGTGGTCTAGCAATGAATGAAAAATCTTTTATGAATCTACGATAAAAACCAGCATGGCCAAGAAAGCTTCGAATTCCTTTTATGTTCACAGGTGGAGGTAGTTGTTCAATTACTTCAATTTTAGCTTTGTCTACCTCAATTCCTCTTTCAAACACTAAGTGTCCCAGCACTATTCCTTCCCTAACCATAAAATGACATTTTTCCCAATTAAGGATTAAGTGCTTTTCTTCACATCTTTGCAACACCTTGTCTAAGTTTTCAAGACAACTATCAAAAGTTTTTCCATAAACAGAGAAATCATCCATGAAAACTTCCATAATCTCTTCAATCATATCAGAAAATATAGACATCATGCATCTTTGAAAAGAAGCTGGTGCATTACATAACCCAAAAGACATTCTACGATAAGCATAAGTTCCATATGGGCATGTAAAAGTGGTTTTGCTTTGATCATCGGGATGGATCGGGATCTGATGATACCCTGAATATCCATCTAAGAAACTGAAGAACGAATGGTTTGCTAACTGCTCTAGCATCTCATCTATAAAAGGTAAAGGAAAGTGATCCTTTCTCATGGCTTTGTTTAGTTTTCTATAGTCTATACACATCCGCCATCCTGTGACGGTGCGTTGCGGAATTAGCTCGTTCTTTTCATTCATAATAACAGTCATGCCTCCCTTTTTAGGCACAACTTGCACTGGGCTTACCCACTCACTGTGCGGCACAGGATATATAATCCCTGCATGCAGCAACTTTATAACTTCCTTTTTAACTACCTCTCTCATAGTGTTATTAAGTCTACGTTGGGGTTCTCGAGAGGGTGAAACAGAAGGATCTGTTGGAATACGATGGGTACAAATCATAGGACTGATTCCTGTAAGATCTTGGAGTGAGTAGCCGAAAACTGAATGATGTTTCTCAAGAATGATCATTAATCGCAGAGTTTGATCCTGAGTGAGTTTATCGCTAATGATCACAGGAAACTCTGGATTATTGTTTAGGAAAGCATAGATAAGACTGGGTGGTAAGGTTTTAAGTTCTATGGGAGGTCTAGGTGTTTCTGCAAACTCATCTAAGGGTTCAGGCTCAGAAGGTTCGTCTTCTTCTTTAGTGAAGAAAGGAATTTCGTCTTCTAAGTCTGATTCTTCTAAAAGCTCTAGAGATGCAGCCTTTACCTCCTCCATAGGGTCAGACAAAAGATATGACCCGGCCTTATTGTTTAAGGAGTGTGAAATTATTATTGGGATTTTAAAGGTTTTTCCAAAAGAATTGTGTAGCTTTCCAGTATGACCTTCATAAAGGAGTCTTCTAAAAGGTTGTCCTATTAACAGGTCGAAGTCCCATGTATCAAAGATATAAAAGTTCAAATGAACCATGGAGCCTTCTACCGTAAGAGGTAGGACATTAATAATTCCAAGACTGGGGACTAATCATCCCGAAGATTCCTTTATGACCTTTGTTGTGGGGGTTAAGACAAGATTTTTAAATAGTTTAAGTGCAAAAGATTCAGACATGATATTTATCCCCACAACAGGATTATAAAGAGCATTAAATCGATCAGAATTATAAGCACAGCGTATAGTTATAGAGGGTGTGTCCAAACGGATCACATCAGAGGAAAGCTCTGATTCCTCCAACCATTCGCTACTCATTACTGAGATAAGCTCTCTCAATTTATATTCACTTGGCAAATAAATGCTAAACTGGCCGTTTTGGGATTTGTCAATAGAATGGTAGTTTGAAATGTTTCCAAAATCGGCAAAAAGATCGGATTCTATATCCAGCATGAAGTCCGGTGGTGGAATTTCTTCCTCTTGTGGCTCAGAACTTGGGATAGCTAAAGTAGGTGAAGAATTTGGCAGAGTGTCTACTTTGGCTTCGTAGGTTTCATCATGAAGGATATTATCCATCTCAGCTTCTAGGATTCTATCTAGGATCTCTCTAGCTTCATCAGCAGGGATGCAAAAGAAAGAACCTCTAGACATTGTGTGTAGCATTTGTTTGTGATTTCTTTGAAGACCTCGAAAAAAGTGAAATAAAAGAACAGGGTCTTCAAGATTAAGGTTTGGACCAGATTCTAAAAGATCAGAAAAACGTTTCCAGGATTTTCCCAAAGTTTCATTATCTTTTTGTTTAAAAGATAGGACTTCGAGTCTAAGGTCGGCTATACGGTCAAGGGAATAGAAATCTAGACAAAAGTTGGCTCGTAAAACTCCCCATTCACCTTGTTGTTGACTTATCTTCTGACTGTACCATTGTCTAGCTTCTCCCCTTAAAGAAAAAGGAAAAAGCTTCCAACGTAAAGTTTTATCAGAAATGCCTTCAATGCGAAGACAATCACATGTTTGCTCAAAATCTCTAATATGAAGGTAAGGGTTTTCGTCTTCCTTTCCCGAAAAAGATAGGTTTTGAATCATGGCAATCAACCTAGAACATAACTTATACTGGGATGTTTGGATAGGCTGTGATGATTCCCATGGTAAAAGGTCAGTCGCTAATGGGATTGCAGATTCATGGATTGATTTAGAATTTTGGTTTTCCATAAGGTAAGAGTAAAGAAAATAAATAAAGAATATAAAAGATAAGAAAAGATAAAAGTATAGATACAAGCTAGTAGTAAGACTCAGGTTATCTCAGCAACCGTCTTTCTCCCCGGCAACGGCGCTAGAAATGCTTGTTGATATTTGGGAACGCAATAAGGAATTGATCCGCAAGCGCATGGATATCGGTGAGCACTTCACCCGGGAAATTATCCAGAGTATCGTATTTATTTTTTTACCACTAGGAAAAGAGTGCATCTGACTAACCGGTCTATTACTACTAACCCTTTTAGGCACAAAGAATGTCTTTCGATGTGAGTGATAAATAGAGAAGACTGCAACCGTAGTCTTCTTCTAACCTTGGTAAGGATGATCTACTGTTCTAATGGGGAGGCTAACGGAATCTAGACACCACAAAGGATGTTCAACCCGCACCTATAAACCCTATCCTTCCTGCTAACGAGATGTGATCTGCAAAGGTAACTCGGAATTGTCACGTTCCTCACTACTACCACAGTCCCGTTAGTCAGGGAATATCTATGAGTACCCCAGCCCAAACACCACGTTTACGCCAGCAATGATTACTCTAAACTCTACGCGAAGAGATTAAAGTAAACTCATAAACCAGAAGAACAATAAAACAAGAACTTACTAGAATTTAGAAGTCGAAATACTGAAGAATCCTAGGAGCAAGCTTCGGGTTAGGAGAACTTGATCCCGCAGGTACAAGCTTGGAGTAGACACCGACAGGCCAGGCTTCCTCCAATCTACACCTCCACTCTATCTCTCTCAATCTAGTAGAAACTAGAAGATCTATTTCTACCTTACATTGATTGCTAAGCCTAAAAAGAAATATTAATTAGAGAAGAGGTTTTCCTTCGAGGGCACCCCTCAGTCTCTATGATAATTTCTTCATGTCTTCTCCAGGGGCCAGGGGTCTCCTTATATAGTCCTCCTCCTCTATGCGTTTTTGGGTCGGTAGGCGAGGTGGCACTATGTTTTTCTTGATCCAATAGGTCGGTGGAACATCCGGAGCGAAGTGAGTCCTGAACTGCATCCAACAGGGGGCGGGCGCCCAGGTCACCAGGGCGGGCGCCCTGGGCCTGGCGCCTTTCGGCCTCCGTCTTCTTCCCGTGGCTTCTGGAGTCTTCTAGATGGTAGAAAATCACGCGGTGCGTTGATATCTCTATGTAATCCCGACATGTGGGCCTTTCTTCCTTATTTCCTGATAACCCCCTACAGAAATAGATAAACAACAAAACTCGTGGAATTCTGTCAGATCAAACCCAAATTCTAGGTGTTGGTTGCATTTTGGTCCTTTCCCTTGTTTATTTGATAATTAAAATTGATACTTAAGAACCGTCAACATGCACGGGGAAACCTTCCCGGCCGATGGAGTCATGAATTTGTTTCTCACAGAAAATACAGAGAAGCGGGTTGCTATTCTAAACTTTATGGCTGCCAAAAGAGCCACATTTTTTGCTCGAAAGAGGTTGGCACAGGACAAATTTGTCCATAAAAAAAGCTGAGATCCCCTAAAAACTAGGGGCGTGTTTGTGAGGGTGTACCAACCCACCCTGGTGTTGACGGTCGATAACGTCAACTTTTATTAGAACTTTAGACCCGAAGGAGAACATGAAAACACACTAGTCTAGGGTTTAAACCAACAATTTCCACGAGTTTTGCATATTCTGTATTTTTCAGGGTCTATTTCCAGAAAAGCTGAAAAGAGGGATTCAAGTGCATATTTACCACAAAACATATTCGCAACAAAAAATATCACAAATGGGACATGGGAAGACACTGGAAGAAACCGGGGGCCAGAGGCCACCAGGTGGGGTCAGCAGGCCCAACCATGGCGATGGCCAGCGCCCCCCTATTAGGGTTTTAGCCCCCCTTCTGGAATGTTCCTCCACTCCCTCCGAGGAGTCATCTTGGCCCTTGGTTAAGTCGGTTTGATCCTGCAACGCACATCGATCCCACCGGGCTATAAATAAAGGGGCAGACCCCCCTCCCTGAGGGCATCAAGTCATTTGGAGATCCATTCATCAAGAGCCTTCTCTAGTTCATCAGAGCCTCTCTAGTTCATAGTTTTAGCCTAGTTAGATTAGAAGTAGAAGAGTTCTAGTTCTTCAGCAGGATCCGGAGCCCCTAGCGTCTGTCTGGAGCGCGAAGTTTGGTATAGCTCTCGTACCTTTCTCTTATTGTATTCAATACTATGATTGAGGCAACATTGTTCTTAATCTCTTATATATTCTTAATTGCAATAGTTATTGTCTACTTTGATTATATGTCTAGGATAGTTGGTTTGATCTTATTGAATTCATGTAATTGCTCGTATAGCGTTTACCCAATCAATTGGTGGGTAGATGGTAGACAATATGTAGACATGGTGTCTAGATATCTTATTTATCTACGAGGGCACCCTGATGTGCCATGTTGTGTGGTAGTCCACGCAGGTAATAGCTATGTTGGTTCCTCTATAGTCCACCCCCGTACAAAGGACAAGCTTAGGCACGGTCGCGAAGGAGGTGACGGTTGCGTCTTAATATCCTCATTAGTTGATGCCTCTTTACATGTGGTTATGATATAGGGTTGACTTAACAATGATTTCTAGATGTAACTGTACTAATTAGAGTTATTCATTGACGTCGTTATAGAATTACCTTAGTATTTCTTCCTAAGTTTATCCAATGGATATCTTTTACTATGACTAGAAGAGCTCTGATATTTATCTATTTATTATGACTGATCATTATTTATCTTATATCTTTTATCAAGTGACTTATCCCTGTTATGAGTAGGATTCTAGTTATGGTTTATCGTTCACACCAATAGTATAAGTTAATGTTATAACTCCTACATATAGACCTTCCCTGTGGATACGATATTTAAAACCCCCTGGGTAAAATGTGACATTGGTATGATATCTATGCGCTTGCGGATAATCTTACTTTGTAACACCCAAAAATTTGGCTCTTTTAAAAATAGGTGAATTGACTTTATTGAATAATTTTGTGAGCATTCTCAATATAGGAAAATAAATAAATTTGGAGAAATTAAAATTAAATATAAGTTTAGGCTAATCTTTTGTTGCATACATGTTGGTGCACTTCTTTTATGTGATGAATGGTTTTGAAGAAAAGAATTTGAATTAAAAATTCATTTGGAAAAGAGTTCGAAAATTTTGTTTGGAAAATAAAAAGGAAAAGCTTTTCTCTCTTCCCCCTCTTTCTTTCGGCCATTTTGGCCCAAAACCCCGCGCCCCACGCCTCCTTCTTGGGCCTGGCCCAGCCGGCTCCTCTCCCTTCCGCCTCTTTCTCCCTGGCGGCTGACGGGTGGGGCCCACCCGTCAGGACCACCCCCTACCTCCAACCGCCCCGCCCCCGAGTCTCTCCCGGTTGGAAACCACCAGGCCGAAACCCGCGCCCACGATCCCCTCCTTCCCCCGCGCTTCGGTCGCTTGAAGAACCCCCCCGCGTGCGAGCCGCCTCACTTCTCCCCATTTTTTCCCTCTCTCCCCTCGGCTCTGCTCCCATTCGCGAGTGCGCAGAAAACCGTTGCCGGAGTTCGCTGCCCGCCGCGCGAAGCCGTCGTTTCGAGCCGTCTCTGCTCCCGTTCTTCGTCGTGGTGAGCGCGTACCACCTCCCTCTTCTTCCCCGTCCCATTTCCTTTGATTTTTAGCGCCTCTAGCGGTCGTCCTAAGAGCACCGTCGGGGCCGGTCATGGCGCCACCGTCGGCCCCCCTTGCAAGCCGCCCCTCTAGCCGTGTTTTGCCCTGGGTTGGATACGTGTTGCCCTCCTCTCTCTCTGTGTGCTTTCGGATTGGGAAACCATGGCCTGTAGCCCCCTCGTGACCTTCGCCGGCGAGCTCGGGCCGGCCGTCAATGGTGGCGCCACCGTGAACCTTCTCGGAAACCGCCTCCTCGACCGCGTTTATGGGGTGGAATGGACTCGCATCGCTCTCCTCTTTCTCCCAGTTCAAACGGAATTGAAAACCGTGCACCGTAGCACCTCCTCCGCTCAACTCCGGCGAGCTTCAGGCACCGGCCATGGTGGCCACCGTGTTTCTGGCCGGAGCTGGGCCTGTGCGCCGTCCCCTTCCTCTCTCTCTCTTTTTTTTATTTTTTTTCTTTTAATCCAGCGCGTTCATCTGTGATCCAACGGCCTACAATGCCCCGTACCCCTTCGAGGGCATTCTTGTTAAAGAGTCCCCCAAAAATTATTGTATTTGCACCGCAGTCCTCGGCCAGAGAGTTTTTCCACGATTTAATTTATTTATTTAAATTCGTTTAGACTCTGCTTTATTTACAGAATTGCCACCGCACTGTTTTAGCTATAAAATCGTCGTTTGAACTCCGAATCGATCCGTTCAAGTTGCGTTAGTTTTGTAATTTCGTAAGCTTCGTGTTGGTACCACTATTGTTTAGGTTTACCACTGTTAGATTTCCTAGTTAATTACAAGTCCATAGATTGTTGTTGAAATCCCGTTAAAAGCGTAACTTTCGCGTCGTAAGTCCGTTTTTCGTGAATTTCGCGTTGACGTGATCGTAGCAGCACGTAGATGATTTTGGAAAACTTTTATTTAATTTGTTTACTGCTGGTGTACTGTTCTAACTTTAGGAATTGTTCTCTTGCATGTTTGTCTTGGTATGCGTGATGATTGTGATGTATTGAACGAGCCCAGATGGTGAGGAGTATTTCGGGAGTCCGGAGCTCTTTGGGGACCAGCAGGACCAGCAAGAACAGCAGGAGTACGTGAACCAAGGCAAGTATAGCATGGGCCTACCTTGTTGTCCTACTCATTTTTAAGCATTTCACCCTGCATGTGCATAATATTGCAAACTATAAGGACATCCTAGCTATTGATGACAATTACCTTGTTCCCAAGGGTTTTTATTGCATATGGGTAGAAGTGCTAGTGCTCTAACTCCAATTATATATGATCTGAAATCAGTGATGGAACCATGGTTAATTGATTAAACATGATTATGATAAATGGAACATAGGGCTATGGTACAAATGACTGTTGGTCATGTTGTCCTAGACCCTCCGTAAGGACTTATCTGTCGACAAAACCTGGGACTTACAGTGCAACCGGGGGAGTCACATGGCTCTGACTTTAGCTCAGTAGTAGGACCTTTTCTAACTCGTTAGAGGTTACCCGAAAAGGCGCAAGAGGGGCTTGCCACTTTGGGTGTAGGGCTGCCCCTGTTTCTATGAGTATAGCCGCGATGGAAATGTGCCATAGAAAAGGGGGTTTTCTACATCTGCCTGCCGAGGAAACCTCGCGGCCCTAACTGGTTAGAATAGGCCTATGGAAGGCTTCATAGTGTACCCTGCCCGCTCACCTTGGTAGTGTTTGGGGGTCGATGGATCCCGGGCATATGGGCAACACGACTCATGGTGAAAGTGCACAACCTCTGCAGAGTGTATATATGTTATAACAGCCCTGCTCACGGTCACGAGCGGCCCGGAAAACTCACAGAATAACTGGTTACTGATGGCTTTATGGTACATGATGATGTATAATTATGCTTTAATGTGACTTAATGACTTACTATGGTTCTAATAACTGATCATATGAGATATTTGGGAGCTTAAGCATAAACTATGATAATTAATGATAAAACACTGACCTACTAAAAGCTGATGCAGTGAACCTAGTTTAGCCTATTTGAGCCTCATAAATCCTCATGCTATGCTTGTGGAGTACGAGATGTACTCACGCTTGTATATTTCTTTTCTTTGGATAAAAATCCCAGATGGGTAACAGATGGTGGTAGCTATGAGGACTACCCGGAGGACTATTAGGCTTGTGCTTCACCAGTTGACCTTTCCTATGTGAGGGCCATGAGATAGTTATCTTAGATTATCATATTTATATTTCCGTTGTTATACCAGACTTTGTGATGTAATAACTACGTTGTTGTAAACACTGCGATGATGGTATTTAATTTGTGACTTATGTGTGTGATTGATCTCTGGGCGCACATAAATTTATGCATTCAATTTCTTCCTTGAAATTGGGTGTGACAAATTGGTATCAAAGCCAGGTTGACTGTAGGACGCAAGCCTAGGTAGCAATGGTCGATATAGTGTCCTTGTTTTATTTATTTAATGCTTTCTACCTTACTTTTTGTTATTTTATAAAATTTATTATGCTTATATCACTTATTCTATTGCCAAAGTGTTGATCTAATCTTAAAATAAAAATTTATAGATGCCGCCTGTCACGAGGTCTCGCCGTGCCAGCACCAGGAGCTACATCTCTCAGTTCACGCCCCAGTCGTCCCAGCCAGTGGTGGACATCTCTGACAACGAGACTGTCCCCATGGATGAAGAAGACCCAGCGATGGTGACAGAGGTGGATGATGATGATGAGAACCGGATGGACTCTCCTGTAGCAGCTGCACCTGTTCCACCCACTGCACCTGCGCCACCAGTTGTTCCAGTGGCACCTGCTGCACCTGCACCACCAGCTCCACCAGTTGCACCTGCTGCCCCTGCTGTACCAGAGGTGGTGCCTCCAGCTGGTCCTGAGGAAGAAAACCTAGGATGGACTACCACCATCCACTACAAGTATCCTTCAATGACAGCTTACTTGCACAACTTGCTTAGGGAAATGTTGGATACTTACTATGCTGGTAAGGAGATCGGCATAAGGTACTGCTGTGCAGAGTACACACACCCCTATGAGGCCACATACTGGAGGTCGGATCTTACCATCACAGTGGGGAATGAGGCACATGACAGCTATATGGTAGAGAGCATCCATGGTCACGTTGCTAGGCGAGCTGAGGCACAGGACAGCATGGAGGACGCCGCCCAGATGGCTTACACTCACTACCATGGCCTTCGCTATGAGGCCATGAGAGCAGACCAGTACAAGTTCCTCCCTCGCCATGATTCTACTATTGGTACTTGGTCTATCGAGAACCCGCAAGAGGTTGACACGCCATTGGATGCAACTGTTAGGCATATGCATGTCCTGCAGATGGCCAATGATGATCTACAGGAGGAGCTACGTGATCAGCAGGATTCCATAGATCGCTTCCAGGAGATGGTGGACAGCCTTAGAGAGCAGCTTGAGTTGCCACCGCTCTACAAGAAGAAGACCGCACCTCCTAGCATCTCCGGCGACGCACCATAGGCCTAGGATGCCATAGTTGTTTTATTTCGTAGTCTCGTTGTGTCAGTTGAGTTTGGAGTGCTTGTGAACAATTGATGTGTCCGTTGAATTTGTTTGTGTATTTGCATGATTCGAATCTTTGTAATGACTGCTGGAAGGTTGTGGATTTATCTACAAACTTCTGTTACCTTAAGTTTAATTATAGAATGCTTAGTTGGGTTGGTATTTTCTGTTGTTGCTGTGCTGTTTCTCTGGAGCAGCCTGTGATGTTTAATTTTTATCTCTGAAGTGGTACGTCCAAAAATTCTGAAAGTTTTGTGGAGGAAACTAGACTGATGTATCACTCATTTGCAAGTGGAACCACATCAAAACCTGCTCGGATCTGGGAGATATCCTTGTTACAATCTGGGACTATTGAGCAGACTAGAACCCAGAACAGATTCGCTTTACCCCTGTTTTTGATCAAGATAATATCAGAATCTGTAAAAGTGGTCTGAACAAAAGTTGTAAAAAATTTTATAAGCTTTCCAAACATGTATGGCACGCCTCTGTTGGATCTCAGAAACTCGAGTTATGAGTTAAATACTGCACTGCTGATTTTGCATCCTGTCCAGAAAAATTTCAGCAAAGTCTATTTGATATTATAATCAGTTATTAATTATGGAAAGACCTCTAAAAGCTTATTCCTTTGTTGGAAACAGATGGCTGATGAAGGAGGAAGAGGCCGTGGTCGAGGTCGAGGCCGTGGCCGTGGATGTGGCCGTGGCGCAACGGTGGACCCACCGCCACCTCCACAGCCTGTGACAATGGAGCAGCTCATGTTGATGCAAACTCAATTGATGCAAACTATGATGGATCGCCTGGATCACCAGCCCGCCGTCGTACCACCACCGGTCCAGGTTCGAGATAAGAGGGGAGAGTTCATGAAGGGACGTCCCCCTATTTTTACACAGGCTAGTGACCCTTTAGAAGCTGATGATTGGTTAAGAGCTGTGGAGAAGCAGCTGAACATTGCTCAGTGCAATGACATGGAGAAGGTGTTGTATGCCTCTGGACAACTGCAAGGGGCTGCACAGGAGTGGTGGGAGTCCTACCAATATGGACGCCCAGACAACGCACCGCCTGTCACTTGGAGAGAATTCACCGAGAGTTTCCGGTCTTACCACATTCCAGAGGGGCTCATCGAGCTCAAACAAGAGGAGTTCCGTGCTCTCAAGCAAGGCTCCATGACTGTCGCTGAGTACCGTGACAAGTTCGCTCAATTGTCACGTTACGCTCCGGGTGAAGTAGCCAAGGATTCTGACAAGCAACGTCGTTTCCTGAAAGGACTGTATGATGGCCTGCAACTGCAGTTGATGTCCAATGTTTACCCCAGCTTCCAGGAACTTGTGAACCGCGCTATTGTGATTGACAATAAGCGCAAAGAGATGGATGCTAAGAAGAGGAAGATTCAGGGGCAGGCATCTAGCAGCAACACTCGTCCACGCGTGTTTTCTCAGCAGGGCTTTCCTCCCAGGAACGAGAAGCCCCCTAGTCAGTGGAATCAGGGCCAGTACCCTCCACGCAGCCAAAACCAGAACCAGCAGCGTCCCCAGTACCAGCAGCAGTTTGGTAATCAACGCCCTCAGCAGCAAGCTAACCCCCAGGCACCACGTCCAGGTGTGCCCAACAATGCTCCAGTGAAGACAGCCGTGGCAAACAACCCCAATGCTTGCTACCGTTGTGGTGAAGTGGGTCACTATGCCTATCAGTGCCCGAAGAAGCAGAACCCCTCAGCTCCACAGAATCAGAACAACAATCAGAGGCCCAATGCTCGACCACCCCACACTGGAAGTGTGAACCATGTGTCTACTGAATCAGCTCAGGAGGCACCCGAGGTCATGCTGGGTACGTTCAGTATCAACTCCATCCCTGCTACTGTACTTTTTGATTCCGGAGCTTCGTATTCTTTCATCTCGCAAGCTTTTGTTAGAGTAAATAGCATAGCTTTATGTGCCATGAAAAACTCAATGCTAGTGAATTCACCGGGGGGTACTATGCCAGCGAACTATTGGAGTCCCTCCACTAGTGTTTCTCTAAGGGGGGTAGAGTTCAAAGTAAACCCCATTGTGCTAAGAACTTTTGGTATTGACCTTATCCTTGGGATGGATTGGATGAAGCAACATCGGGCAGTGATTCAGTGCCAGGAGAAGTCTGTGGTAGTAACATCACCTAAAGGGGATAGAATTTGTGTAGAAGTGGCAGTGCAAGCACCTCCAACTGCTACCGTGAACCAGTTGACTGATGAGGTCAATGAGGAGAACCAAGTGGTGGATGACTTCCCTGATGTGTTCCCTGATGAATTGCCAGGTATGCCACCTGACCGAGACATTGAATTCCTTATTGAACTTTTACCTGGAACTGCACCTATAGCTAAAGGACCTTATAGAATGGGAGTGAATGAACTAGAGGAACTTAAGAAGCAAATTAAGGAGTTGCTAGAGAAGGGTTTTATTCGTCCTAGTTCATCACCTTGGGGAGCACCCATTATCTTTGTCGATAAGAAAGATGGTACCAGGAGGATGTGTGTGGATTACCGGTCACTAAATGAAGTAACCATCAAAAACAAGTACCCTTTGCCTAGAATTGATGACCTATTTGATCAGTTAAAAGGTGCTTGTGTGTTCTCAAAAATAGACCTTCGATCCGGTTATCACCAATTGAAAATCCATGCCTCGGATGTACATAAGACAGCCTTCACTACTAGGTATGGCTTGTATGAGTACACAGTTATGTCTTTTGGGCTAACCAATGCACCCGCATATTTCATGTATCTCATGAACAAGGTGTTCATGGAGTTCTTGGATAAGTTTGTAGTGGTGTTCATTGATGACATACTCATCTTTTGCAAGACTAAAGAGGAACATGCAGAGCATCTGAGGCTAGTCTTGCAGAAGCTTAGAGAACATAAGCTATATGCCGAAAGAAGCAAGTGTGAGTTTTGGCTAAAAGAGGTCTCCTTTCTGGGACACGTAGTCTCTAATGGAGGGATAGCCGTGGACCCCAGCAAGGTGCAAGATGTGTTGAATTGGAAACCCCTGACCAATGTGAGTGAAATCCGTAGCTTTCTGGGATTGGCCGGATATTATGGGAGATTCATTGAAGGATTCTCTAAACTTGCTAACCCCATGACGGCCTTATTAGAGAAGAGTGCTAAGTTTGTTTGGTCAGACAAATGCCAGGCTAACTTTGAGGAGTTAAAGAAGAGGTTGACCACAGCTCCAGTGTTGACCTTACCTGACTTAAGCAAGAGCTTCTCCATCTATTGTGATGCTTCTCGCTTAGGTTTAGGTTGTGTGCTCATGCAAGAAGGAAGAGTAGTGGCCTATGCATCTAGGCAGTTGAGGAAACATGAGTTGAATTACCCTACTCATGATCTGGAGCTAGCCGCAGTGGTCCATGCCTTAAAAATCTGGAGGCATTACTTGATTGGTCATAAGTGTGATATTTACACAGACCATAAGAGCCTAAAGTATATCTTCACCCAGTTAGACCTGAATCTGAGGCAACGTCGTTGGTTAGAGTTGATCAAGGATTATGACCTGGAAGTGCATTATCACCCTAGGAAAGCAAATGTAGTTGCAGATGCACTTAGTAGGAAAAGCTATGTCAACAGACTTCAGCTGACATTTATTCCAGCTGAGTTGCGAGCCGAAATAGAGCACCTTAACATAGGCTTTGTGAACCATACCATGGGTCTAGAGGTAGAGCCAACATTGGAACAAGAGATACGTAAGAGTCAGTTGGAGGATGAGAAATTAAAAGAGATAGCAAATAATGTAGTGCTTGGAAAGGCACCAGGCTTCAGGATAGATGAGAATGGTACCCTATGGTTTGGGAAAAGGATATGTGTGCCTGAAGTGAAGGCTATCCGAGACACAATTCTACGTGAGGCGCATGACTCTGCTTATTCAATACACCCTAGGAGTACCAAGATGTATTTGGACCTAAAGGAGAGATATTGGTGGTATGGATTGAAAAGGGATGTAGCAGAGTATGTTGCTTTGTGTGACACCTGTCAGAGGGTGAAAGCTGAGCACCAACGACCTGCAGGGTTGTTGCAACCAATGCAGATACCCGAATGGAAATGGGAAGAAGTCGGTATAGACTTTATTACCGGATTGCCACGTACTCAACGTGGGTATGACTCGATTTGGGTAATAGTAGACCGACTCACTAAGGTTGCACATTTCTTACCAGTCAAAACCAACTACAAAGGGGCAAGGTTAGCCGAGCTGTACATGGAAAGGATTGTGTGCTTACACGGAGTTCCAAAGAAGATCGTGTCCGATCGAGGAACACAGTTTACATCGCACTTTTGGCACAAAGTACATAGATCCTTGGGAACTAAGCTGAACTTCAGTTCTGCTTATCATCCCCAGACTGATGGACAGACAGAGAGAATTAATCAAATCTTGGAGGATATGCTTAGAGCTTGTGCTCTGCAATATGGTACTAGTTGGGACAAAAGTCTGCCGTATGCTGAGTTTTCCTATAACAACAGCTACCAGAAGAGTCTCAAGATGGCACCATTTGAAGCTTTGTATGGTCGCAAGTGTAGGACACCTTTATTCTGGAATCAAACTGGTGAGACACAGGTGTTTGGACCAGACGTCCTAAGAAGTGCTGAAGAACAAGTGAGGATGATTAGGGACAATCTAAGAGTGGCACAGTCCAGACAGAAAAGTTATGCCGACATGCGAAGAAGGGACTTGAGCTTCAAAGAGGGTGATTTTGTATATCTGAAGGTATCTCCTATGAGGAGTGTCAAGAGATTCAATGTGAAGGGTAAGCTAGCACCGAGATACGTTGGACCTTTCAGGATTCTTGCAAGACGTGGAGAAGTAGCCTATCAGTTAGAACTTCTTGAGAGTTTGTCAGGTGTACATGATGTATTCCATGTTTCTCAATTGAAGAAGTGTTTGCGGGTACCTAAAGAGCATATTCCTATAGAAGAGTTGACCGTTAAAAAAGATCTCACATATGAAGAGTACCTGATAAAGATCTTGGAAACTGCGGACAGAGTTACAAGAAGCAGAACTATAAAGATGTGTAAAGTACAATGGAACCGTTATACCGAAGATGAAGCCACCTGGGAAAGAGAAGAGGACTTGAGAAAGTCGTATCCACAACTGTTTGAGTAAGCATCACCCAATCTCGAGGACGAGATTATTTTTAAGGGGGGTAGAATTGTAACACCCAAAAATTTGGCTCTTTTAAAAATAGGTGAATTGACTTTATTGAATAATTTTGTGAGCATTCTCAATATAGGAAAATAAATAAATTTGGAGAAATTAAAATTAAATATAAGTTTAGGCTAATCTTTTGTTGCATACATGCTGGTGCACTTCTTTTATGTGATGAGTGGTTTTGAAGAAAGGAATTTGAATTAAAAATTCATTTGGAAAAGAGTTTGAAAATTTTGTTTGGAAAATAAAAAGGAAAAGCTTTTCTCTCTTCCCCCTCTTTCTTTCGGCCATTTTGGCCCAAAACCCCGCGCCCCACGCCTCCTTCTTGGGCCTGGCCCAGCCGGCTCCTCTCCCATCCCCCTCTTTCTCCCTGGCGGCTGACGGGTGGGGCCCACCCGTCAGGACCACCCCCTACCTCCAACCGCCCCGCCCCCGAGTCTCTCCCGGTTGGAAACCACCAGGCCGAAACCCGCGCCCACGATCCCCTCCTTCACCCGCGCTTCGGTCGCTTGAAGAACCCCCCCCCCCCCCGCGTGCGAGCCGCCTCACTTCTCCCCATTTTTTTCCCTCTCTCCCCTCGGCTCTGCTCCCATTCGCGAATGCGCAGAAAACCGTCGCCGAAGTTCGCCGCCCGCCGCGCGAAGTCGTCGTTTCGAGCCGTCTCTGCTCCCGTTCTTCGTCGTGGTGAGCGCGTACCACCTCCCTCTTCTTCCTCGTCCCATTTCCTTTGATTTTTAGCGCCTCTAGCGGTCGTCCTAAGAGCACCGTCGGGGCCGGTCATGGCGCCACCGTCGGCCCCCCTTGCAAGCCGCCCCTCTGGCCGCGTTTTGCCCCGGGTTGGATTCGCGTTGCCCTCCTCTCTCTCTGTGTGCTTTTGGATTGGGAAACCATGGCCTGTAGCCCCCTCGCGACCTTCGCCGGTGAGCTCGGGCCGGCCGTCAATGGTGGCGCCGCCGTGAACCTTCTCGGAAACCGCCTCCTCGACCGCGTTTATGGGTTGAAATGGACTCGCATCGCTCTCCTCTTTCTCCCAGTTCAAACGAAATCGAAAACCGTGCACCGTAGCACCTCCTCCGCTCAACTCCGGCGAGCTTCAGGCGCCGGCCATGATGGCCACCGTGTTCTGGCCGGAGCTGGGCCTGTGCGCCGTCCCCTTCCTCTCTCTCTCTTTTTTTTATTTTTTTTTCTTTTAATCCAGCGCGTTCATCTGTGATCCAACGGCCTACAATGCCTCGTACCCCTTCGAGGGCATTCTTGTTAAAGAGTCCCCCAAAAATTATTGTATTTGCACCGCAGTCCTCGGCTAGAGAGTTTTTCCAGGATTTAATTTATTTATTTAAATTCGTTTAGACTCTGCTTTATTTACAGAATTACCACCGCATTGTTTTAGCTATAAAATCGTCGTTTGAACTCCGAATCGATCCGTTCAAGTTGCGTTAGTTTTGTAATTTCGTAAGCTTCGTGTTGGTACCACTGTTGTTTAGGTTTACCACTGTTAGATTTCCTAGTTAATTACAAGTCCATAGATTGTTGTTGAAATCCCGTTAAAAGCGTAACTTTCGCGTCGTAAGTCCGTTTTTCGTGAATTTCGCGTTGACGTGATCGTAGCAGCACGTAGATAATTTTGGAAAACTTTTATTTAATTTGTTTACTGCTGGTGTACTGTTCTAACTTTAGAAATTGTTCTCTTGCATGTTTGTCTTGGTATGCGTGATGATTGTGATGTATTGATCGAGCCCAGATGGTGAGGAGTATTTCGGGAGTCCGGAGCTCTTTGGGGACCAGCAGGACCAGCAAGAACAGCAGGAGTACGTGAACCAAGGCAAGTATAGCATGGGCCTACCTTGTTGTCCTACTCATTTTTAAGCATTTCACCCTGCATGTGTATAATATTGCAAACTATAAGGACATCCTAGCTGTTGATGACAATTACCTTGTTCCCAAGGGTTTTTATTGCATATGGGTAGAAGTGCTAGTGCTCTAACTCCAATTATATATGATCTGAAATCAGTGATGGAACCATGGTTAATTGATTAAACATGATTATGATAAATGGAACATAGGGCTATGGTACAAATGACTGTTGGTCATGTTGTACTAGACCCTCCGTAAGGACTTATCTGTCGGCAAAAGCTGGGACTTACAGTGCAACTGGGGGAGTCACATGGCTCTAACTTTAGCTCAGTAGTAGGACCTTTTCTAACTCGTTAGAGGTTACCCGAAAAGGCGCAAGAGGGGCTTGCCACTTTGGGTGTAGGGCTGCCCCTGTTTCTATGAGTATAGCCGCGATGGAAATGTGCCATAGAAAAGGGGGTTTTCTACATCTGCCTGCCGAGGAAACCTCGTGGCCCTAACTGATTAGAATAGGCCTATGGAATGCTTCATAGTGTACCCTGCCCGCTCACCTTGGTAGTGTTTGGGGGTCGACGGATCCCGGGCATATGGGCAACACGACTCACGGTGAAAGTGCACAACCTCTGCAGAGTGTATAACTGTTATAACAGCCTTGCTCACGGTCACGAGCGGCCCGGAAAACTCACAGAATAACTGGTTACTGATGGCTTTATGGTACATGATGATGTATAATTATGCTTTAATGTGACTTAATGACTTACTATGGTTCTAATAACTGATCATATGAGATATTTGGGAGCTTAAGCATAAACTATGATAATTAATGATAAAACACTGACCTACTAAAAGCTGATGCAGTGAACCTAGTTTAGCCTGTTTGAGCCTCATAAATCCTCATGCTATGCTTGTGGAGTACGAGATGTACTCACGCTTGTATATTTCTTTTCTTTGGATAAAAATCCCGGATGGGTAACAGATGGTGGTAGCTGTGAGGACTACCCGGAGGACTATTAGGCTTGTGCTTCACCAGTCGACCTTTCCTGTGTGAGGGCCATTTGATAGTTATCTTAGATTATCATATTTATATTTCCGCTGTTATACCAGACTTTGTGATGTAATAACTACGTTGTTGTAAACACTGCGATGATGGTATTTAATTTGTGACTTATGTGTGTGATTGATCTCTGGGCGCACATAAATTTATGCATTCAATTTCTTCCTTGAAATTGGGTGTGACACTTAAATCTTATTTAAAAGAGTACAATTAATTTATACCAACAAGCATTTTTGGAACCGTTGCCGGGGAAGGTAGCTAGACAATTAAGGAACATTGATAGACTTATACTCAATTATGTGATCGAGATAACCTTTAACCCCTGCTCAAGCAGGATTACCCTTGTTTGTCTACTTTTATATCTTATGTAGTGTAATAAACGACCGGTTTACAACCTTTCTTCATGCCCCCACAAAATAAGAAGAAACATATCAAATCCGATGTTGGAGAAAGAGGTCGACGTCACATGACTTTAATTCATATCTCAAGTGACAGGAACAAAGATGTTGCATCACTCACAAAATGTGAGTCATGGTAAGTATGATCAAGTAAAGGTGAGAAAGTTTTGCTCATGGACTTCAACAATTATGAGTAGTTATCTTTTACATTCCACTGCATGTTTACATTAATCTATACATTCACACTATTTAGTTTAAATTTCCTCACCCATAACTTGTTCCATTTCATATATTCATCTCACATGCATTAAAAAAACTCACCATGATCATGCTCTTTTATCTCTATAAATCTCTACTATATTTTCATGTTACCTTTATTTGCTATGATATATGTTTAGGCTTTGAAGTACTCTCATAAATCTCTTAAAAGAAGCACGGTGCTTAGTTTCAGAGTGGTAGTTTTACTTTAAAAGGCTTTTAAACTGAGCTCAGATTAAAATGTCTTCCTAAGTCAAATTAGATGTGGTGTCTAGGTTGATTTTTGAGCCGATAGTATGTTGTAGTGGATACTAGATATTTTGTCGGACTAACACCTACAGGAAAATTTTGAATTAAATCTAGGAAAGTCAAGAGATAAGTTCACACCGGGGATGAATCAAGGCAGATGATAACTTTGCATAAAAAGTCCAGCTTGTGAGTAGTAATATTTATTCATTTATCTTTTGTTACAAGTTATCTTTGCCTTGAACTATGATAGATTGCAACAACAAAATAAAACACAATAGACACAATTTATGCTAAATAATCTTAACCCATATATCATCTTGATTAGCATAGAAGAAAATAAAAAAAAGTATGGACAACAAAACCCATATTTCAATCTTGCTATTCCCTCGGGTATGTGTCCATTAATGTTTTACAGGAAAGAACAACCTTAATCTATTGGAGAAGAAGTTTTTAAATGAGCATTATCGCATCTCCAATAGACCCCAGCTCATCAACCACAAATTAATCAAAGAAATCAGAGAAGTTAATGAGTGAAGAGCATGTAATCTTCTATAGTTTCATTGAATGGTGAAAAGGCGAAGAATAAAAGGAAGGCCTTGCTTAGCAAGACCAGGAGCTCTCACCAACAGATGAACCTGAACCCTCCTCTTCCCAGCAAGTTCGTCATTACTTACTTAGAAAGATAAAGATATGAGGTACATTTGTCTAAGCCTCATGCAACATGTAACTACAATTAACATCTCATACAATGTTGCTCATTTGTCTTGGTCATTTCTACCCCATACTATGCTTAAACATAACTTGCTAATATATATATATATATAATAAAAAGCTCCTGTGGTTCACCATACATATTCTTGGTTCTATGTAAATAAATAACTTTAGTCTTGCAAACTTCCATATTCTATTATAAGTATACTTTAGAATATTACTTAAACATTATGAAAATCAAGCAAGCTTATATAAGAATTTAGTTGTACATATAGACTAACCCCTCCTACTTAAAAAATGTTTAAATCATATTAGGATACTATTCATAGAAACAATTCAAGGTTAAGAGTATGCTTCAAAATAATATCCTTGCTTCAAAATAGTATTGAATCATTGAAAACATGAGTTACAAATCAATCTTTAACTCTTAGGCAAACACTATTCATACTTTGATAAATAGTATATTCCTTCGGGTATGTGTTGTCCACTAACCTCTTGCAGAAAAGACATAATGAGAGAAGCAGAAGGTCTGAAGAGTGAGAAAGGAATATAACATATGAGACAAGATGCTAATGAATAACCCATGATACAAGAAAAAAAGAGAGACCATTGAAACTCAGCATGCTCTAATGAAGGTAACACCTTAAGATAAGTGGTCATTAGTTTCTTGTTGATTTTGGTATGCAATAAATGAAAATACAACCATGTTACAGTTACAACTTAAATTGATCAACCTGATTAAAATCAACATAATTTGTTCTCTGAGTCTGTTCATAGCACTATTCTTGTAATCTCAGTCTTAACCGAGTAAGCTAGAAATACTTCATCTATTATTCTTGATATATTATAAAGATGAATAGCCTTTCTAATGGTTAAGTAACTTTACTCTTTATCTTACAAGTTTAAATATCATATTTATACTTCTGGTCCTCTCACCCATGATAGGAATAAACAATATGAGAAATATCAATCTTATTGTACCAAGGTTAGAGGATAAATAAATTTCTAGTTCTGTTGGTGTTTTCCCACCAACAGAGCCCATGCATTTGATCTCTACCTTGTCTTTATGAAGGTTTTCAACTAGTTATAATGATGCACATAAGATTGGCTTTAAGACGCCTACAACAGAAAGAAATAAGGTGGCACCGCTATTGGGAGCCACTAGTGGAGGTACCACCTCAATCCTTACCGTCAAGAGCAACTCAAAGTACTCAATAAACCACTGCAAGGAGAAGTCCAGTTCGAAGGACTAAAAACATCAAACCCTCGCCGTAAGGTAACACCGGTAGTTATCTATATCTACTTTCTTACACTACATGAGTTAATTTCTCTTTGGTTTGTTTACTTTTCTATATTGGCAATGCATAGAAATAACAAAACTAAATAGTCTTGCATTAGGCTACATTCATGCATCTTAAAAAAATTATATATATATATATATATAGCTCTATGTGAAACCCTTGTAGTGTAAAAACTGTAGGAGTTCTCACTGTGGTGGCCTATAGAATAAAAATATATATCATGCATTTGCACTTTATGCATATAAACCCATAAAATCTAAAAAAATATTAACTGAGCATTCTGCTATAGTACTGTTGTCTTAAAAATACTTTGAAACCACCACAACACCCAATCCTCCAAAAACAATAATCATTAACATTTTATCCTAATACTGTTCCACGAGTTTTGGTGTTTTGTGAGATCTTTCTGCAGGATGACTCCAAGAGCCAGCTTACCAAGGAATATTCATCTTCATCACTTGAAGTACACCTTTCTAACATACAACTGACCTCTGTATGAATGAAGTAACTTCTTGGGTGATAAGATTGAAGTATTCCAGGCAACACTTGCTCTTATAAGCATGAGCTCCTCCATGAGGACCACTTAGCTTCAATGATCAACCATAAGCAAACATCTAGCTTAGGGGAGAGCATCCCCTAGCTATCAGCAAGCATGGGAGAAAGAGAATAAAGTTGAAGAGCTGGAGCCAAAAAAGAAAGAAGCAAAAGAGATAGAAATGAGATGGAAGAAGGAACTTGCGGCATCACCATGAAACGAGGAGTTAACTGAGGTTACCTCAGACGATGAACCCACTGAGTAAGTGTTCTCCTCTATCTAAGTCCTGTTGGTAGACTTTAAATTCTGTACCCTAGCCATAAGGTCATAATGGTAGTTTTCTAGTTAAGTTAGCATGCATTAGTAATTTTGCATTAATACACCTAGTAGCATATTTATTTCTCTTAATATATTAATACAAAATACAAACAAATATTTATTGCATTACTCATGGCATCACAAGCCCCATGTGGATACCCTATGGTATTTTCCGAAGGAACATCCACTGTGGTGGCATAAAATAAAAATAACAAATATATAGCATTAACATTTAAATTCCTGCGTCATAAATAGAAAAATCAAAAATAAGAGAAAATTGAAATCTTGTTTAAATTAGACAACAATAAAGCCAGCTCATAAAGGTGATCAATTACTCTTTTGGCTGACTGCTAACCCATTAACAAATTCGAGCCTTGAGTTTTGGTTTCTCTTCGTGGAGAGTATTTATGTAGGAATAACATCATAGTAAGGAAAGAGTCTATTAGTGGTGTTGATGGTCCTTAAGTACCAAATTTAATCATCAAATAAATAAAGAAAAGGATCCAAATGGAACCAACACCCAGACTTAGGTTTTTAACTCACAGAATTCCACGAGTTTTGGTGTTTGTCTATTTCTGCAGGGGGTTATCAGGAAATATGGAGGAAAGGCCCACACGTCGGGTTTACATAGAGATATTAATGTGCCACGCAATTTTTTATCATCTAGGAGACTCCAGAAGCCACAGGAACGAAGCGGAGGCAGAACGGGGCCCGGGGGCAGGGCGCCCGCCTAGGTATTTCCACCAATCACGTTCAACCTCGCGGATTATGCTCCACCGACCTAAAGGATCAAGGAGAACCGTTCAATCAATGTCAGTTTGATTCGACGGCCCAGATTCACTTGAGGGGACTATATAAGCAGGCCCCCTGGCCCCTGGAGGAGGCAATCCCATTATTCATTAGCATATTTTCTAGAGAGTATTCAGAGAGAGAGGTTCCTTAGGGTTCCCACCTCATAGGTCTTACCATCCATTGTAAGAGTAGAACTAGTTCTACTAGATTGAGAGAGATAGAGTGGAGGTGTAGATCGGAGGAAGCCCGGCCTGTCGGTGTCTACTCCGAGGTTGTACCTGCAGGATAAAGTCTCCTAACCCGAGGCTTGCTCCTAGGATTCTTTAGTATTTTGACTTCTAAATTCTAGTAAGTTCTTTGTTCTTATTGTTCTTTGGTTTATGAGTTTACTTTAATCTCTTCCGCTTGAGTTTAGAGTAATCATTGCTAGCGTAAACGTGGTGTTTGGGCTAGGGTACTCATAGATATCCCCTGTCTAGCCGGACTAGCGAGGAACGTGACATTTCCGAGTTACCTTTGTAGCCCACGTCCCGTTAGCAGGATCGGTAGGGTTTATAGGTGTGGGTCGAACATCCTTTGTGGTGTCTAGATTCCATAAGCCTCTCCAATAGAACAGTAGATCACCCTTACCAAGGTTAGAACGAGAGTGCGGTTGTAGTCTTCTCTATACATCGCTCACATCGAATTACACTATTTGTATCCTAAAGGGTAGTTGCAATAGATTTGGTTAGTCAGATGCACGCTTTCTCCCAATGGTAAAAATATAAATACGATACTCTTGATAACCTCCTGGGTGAAGTGCTCACCGATATCCGTGCGCTTGCGGATCATTTCTTGATGGCGTTAACAAATATCAACAAGCATTTCTAGCGCCGTTGCCGGGGAGAAAGACGGTTTGCTGAGATAACTTTGAGTCTTGCTATTATCTTATACTTTTATACTTTTATTCTTTTATCTTTTTATTTTTTCATCTTTATGGATAACTCAAATTCCACACCTATTATTGAATTTTTTGCACCTTCGGAGACCAGCCATAGACCATGGGAGTCAACAAGTCCTTTCTTTTCCCCTAATTATGATCTGTGTCCGGAGTTGATTGCAATAGGTCAAAACCAACCCTTTTCTATAGCTAAGGTCCTATCTTTTAATCAAGAAGATAATGAACTTTTAGCTACACCTAGGGAATCTTTTAATCTTTCTATAAATTCTAGTTTAAACCTAGCCCTACAAGACCATGTTTTTCCTCGATATTTTCACATTGGTCTTAATCATATAACCTTTGGTAGAGTTTTTCTTTCTTTATCTGTTAGTAAAGCAAGGTATGTCTTCATTCGTGGACATCCTTCTTGCACTAGTCTTCATCAAAAAATCCTAGAGATAGAGAAGGAATCATCTCCCAAACGAGGAAGGGAAGTTTCAATAGCCGATTTCCAAACATTTCAATCCCATGATTCGGCTATCCAACCCAAACTAGTAGTGCTCCAAAATCATCTAAGGGAAGAAGGAATTCTACCTTTGGAAATTCATTTTGGGATGAGCTTAAACTTCCTGCTTCATAAGAGACCTTTGAGTGCATATAGTCTGAACCTTCCTAAGAAGGGATCTCTTAGAAAGCATCTCAAATCTAATCCCTTTGATGGACATCTAGAAAGACTCAAGGATGGCGTCTTAAGTGATACAATAGAAGGAGAGTGAAGCCATTTAGAAGAGAATCTCATCTTCTCCCCTTCTATGCCCACTTTTGATGACTCAGTCGACCATATCTTTAAACCCATCCTTTAGCCTAATAATTTCTCCTATGCTCTTTCTCTTGAACCTCCTGATGATCCTATGAATCTCTCTAGACATCCCATGCATAAGAGTCACCAAGACCACACGGAGGATCGAGAAGAGCAACATCAATGGCTAGAGGGCATTAAAAATCCATGTGCTATCACCATTGAATGGATGGTCAAGGAAGAAGCCTTAATGGATTCTGACTTTGGCTCAATTTCAAATGGTGAGTTCTTGACTCCCTTTGAAGATGAGATTCATCCTACTACAGAAGAGGACATAGGCGAGACCAATCTAGGAGAAACTTCGAACATTCAGATTGGAGACGAAGATAACATTAATGAGCATAGAATTTTCATAGCCACTTCGTTTACTCCATGCTCATATGCAACATCTTCTCAATCTTTTGGTCTCTCCAACATCACCACATTTGAGATCTCCAACCCCCTCTTCCTTTCTATTTATAAAAACTTTAAAAGGGCGGTTGTCGATGTATATGTCTATAATAAATATTGCAGATCTCGTTGATTTGATCTTGATGTAGGTCAGCATTGGAGGGGAAACCACTTCGCCGACATAAATTGATGGTTTCCGAAGGACAAGCTTAGTATCCTAAAATAAGCACTAATCAGATCGTAACATGAGCTTTTAATTATTTGCAACATTACCTTGTGTATTGAGCATATAAGGATAATGTAAAAAAAATATCCTTCGGGTATTCTTGTCACTAACCTTTACAGGATTGGAGCAAGAAGATCGGATGAATGACAAGCGCAAGGTATGTCCAACCAATCATCATACAACTTTGAATTAAATTCATCCAAACTTGAATTTTGCAAAATTCAAGCTTGGGGGAGTACTTTACATAAAAACATCCTTTGCCATGTTGCTATGTTGGTTGTCCCTACCTTTGATACATGCTCAATTTGTTAAATACTAATCACACTACTAAATCTCCACTTGAGTAGATCTCTATAAATGCTCTCATGCTACCTTTATTTGCTTTAGTATATGTCTAGGTTTGGAGTAGTTTCATTTATCTCCTAATTAAGCATGGTGCTTAGTTTAGGAATGATGATCTTACTTCCAAGGAATTTTAAATTAAGCATGGTGCTTAGGTTAAAATGCCCTTCTAAATCAAATTAGACATGGTGTCTAGGTTGATTTTTGAGCCAATAGTATGCTATAGTAGATATTGGAATATTTTATTGGACTAACCCCTGCAGGAAAACTTTCAATATCAACCTGGGAAGTCCTGAGATACAAACTCACATTGGAGACAAAGAGAGAGACACATGAAGGTTAACAATTTACACAAGGAAGGCATAGCTCACAAGAGATGATCCATGGAAGGTGCCACAAACACGATGCACAACCACTAAGAAAGGAAAGCTTACACAAGGTGATACTGTACCATCACTCTTCAAGTAAGGTAACATCTTAAGGTACTTGACTATCACTTTTATAAGTTTCTCCTTGGTTCTGGCGTTCACATAAAATAAAGAGACAAACATGTATGATTTGTAACTCCAAATTAACCAACTCAATTCATTCAACATGTTTAGTCCTTTAATCTTTGTTTATAGTACTACCTTCGTGATCCCACACTCCTAATCATATAAGCTAAAATGTTGCACATTCAATCTTCGGAAGATATAAACAAAACATAAATATAGATAGATTCTCTTTCCATTAGGTCGAGCGATCTGATCTGACAAATGTTTTAAACGCTACACTCATGATCTTATTATCCATCAACTTTGTCTTGCTCACTATGCTTAAGGTTAGAGAAGAACAAATACACTTTTTGTTTTGTTGGTGTTTTTCACCAACAGGGCCCATGCACTTGATCTCTGCCTTGTCTCTATGAGCAGGTACACTTCGAGCAGAAGGAGTTTTACAACTCCCAGATTCCACTAAGTGAAGGACTTGGATCTACAAGCACAAACACACTGAGAAGGATGCTGCCAATGTCGCACCTCGAACTGCTAGACAAACGAAGAACATGAGTGACACCGTATCAAGAGGTGTAGATGTCAAGGCCCACACCTAATCAAATGATGCACCTAAAGGATGAACACGGTAAGAAGTCTTGTCTAGAAGACTTAAAACATTGGATCCTTGCCGAAAGGTAAAATCGGTATTTATCCATATTTATCTTTTCTGCATTCCTTTTCCTTTTTATTCCATCACGTGCATTAGCATATTTACTTTTCCACATTAGCAATAGAAAAGAAAACAAAAATATTTGTTCATTGCACTGCATCATAAAATCTAAAGCCCCATGTGAGTAGACTTGTGGTTTAAAACCCATAGGTATATTGACTGTGGTGGCATAAAATAAAATAAATTTTCATCTTACAATAAAAATATAAAAATAATAAGTGCATGATCCTGCTAAATAAATAAAATTTATTAGGAGGAATCTCAATATGATAAAGGCTAAGAGATTTTATGCTAACACTTAACCAGTTTCACAAAGCTTTGTTGTCTATTTGAGCTCCACGGAATTCAAGGATCAAAGAAGACTAGCCGGCGGAGAACATAGTAATCGCTGTGAGGGTGCTGCCGACATTCAAATACACCTCCGTCACCTGCTAGCTACATCAGAAGAAATTACGTCAAATCCAGCTTGGGGGAGAGCACCCCCATTTATCCAGCTAAGTGTTTCTACTCACGTTTATACTTTACTCAAATAATAAAAAGATGCATAATCATGAAAACCCAAATAAAAATTTTATGCTTATATATATCTTTGCTTAGTTTGCTAAATAAATAAATAAAGTGTCTAGGCCAAACTGAACTTAAATGATAAACTTTTACATGGATAAGATAAATAGTTGCTCTGCCATGTACCTAGTTTTCAAGTTTGAGCTCTCTCTCAAGTTTAGACATAACTGTTATAATTTAAACCTGCTCTAAACCTGAACTTGTGGGAAGAGTACTTGATCTAAAGTCTAAGTCGTTAACGGATATGATATAGAAAGGTTGAGCTGTTGTTTATCTGTTCATAGAGTTGCTAGAAATTTGGAGAATTTTATCTTTGAAAATCTTTAAAATATCACATGATGAGTTCCTATATGATGAGAGTTTAAATTCCTACCACAGCCATACATACATGCTTATTAGACTATGAACCATATATTTACTTTTTATTGCTTATGAGCATTGAGTGTGGTCAAGCTGTGTAGACCCTTAGGAGCTTGTCATACGGTTAAAATCAAGATTCACTTGCACGTTCACTCATACATGCTACTTCTACTCCGGAAGTACGCATCCATATACATCCACTCAATTCCGGGAGAGAACAGCCAAAAACATTCTTCTATTTCTGTTTTTCCCTGTGAAATAAATGCTCGAGTTATCTTGGTTACCACTTGCTATATTATTTCAGGAGATGAGTGCTCTAAAAAGGGGGAAAATACGAGCAAATAAAAAGGGGCAAGTGCCCGGAACCTCGAAGAAAAGAAAAAGTAAGACGAGAGGTAAAAATGGACAAGTGTCCGACAGTAGAATTAGGGGTACAAGATACCCACCTAAGAAAAAAGAAAAATATAGAGCATCTCATTCTCCCCAAAAAGCTTCAAAGTGCAAGAAAGGTATGTATCCCCTTAAAAGAGCAAAAGTAGAATTAGACTTTCACCATTGTTATTACCATACACCATTCATTCGCCACACATGCACATCTTGATTTGACTTATTGATTTGTTTCTCTGGATCCATGGTTTGACTATGCAATAAATGTCTTATAAGTATGTATGCTTTATTTCCCACCTATGAGCTCCAGATATCAAAACCTTATTAGAGTAGGGTGAGAGAGAAGGCAATATCACTATGCCTCATACCAAAAATACCACATACTTTGAGAGAAGGCATATACCATTACTACCTTGGAAAGGATTCAGAAATACCGCAAAAGAGAGATTTGAGAGAGTCATACACGGAATCTCTGAGCTTTATTTGAAAATCTGCAAAAACTCCAGAGCTATAGCTGATCAAAGAGCAAGAGACATGGCGCTTGACTAGACTGTTCTATCTTTTAACTGCTCAAGAAACAAGTGATGGTTGCAAGCCCCATGGTGAAAGGTAAAATGAGTAAGTTTTAAGTCTTAACAGTTTACTCTAACTCAGAGATGAGATCTTGCTTGAACGCATGTGTACTCTTAAGGCATGAAACCACTGCAGAAACTCTTGAGTCCATCCTTGCTCAGGGACGAGCAAGAGGTAAGCTTGGGGAGTTGTTGACGGTCCTTAAGTACCAAATTTAATCATTAAATAAATAAAGAAAAGGATCCAAATGCAACCAACACCCAGACATAGGTTTTTAACTGACAGAATTCCACGAGTTTTGGTGTTTGTCTATTTTTGCAGGGGGTTATCAGGAAATATGGAGGAAAGGCCCACACGTCAGGTTTACATAGAGATATTAACGTGCCGCGTAATTTTCTATCATCTAGAAGACTCCAGAAGCCATGGGAACGAACGGGAGGCCGAGCGGGCCCAGGGGCAGGGCGCCCGCCCTCCCCCCTTGGGCGCCCGCCCAGGTATTTGCACCAATCACGTTCAACCTCGCGGATTATGCTCCACCGATCTAAAGTGTGGGGGTATAAACCCCTATACCCTTACGGCTAGACTTGGGCCAGGAGGCTTGGCCCATTACGAGACAAGTTCGAGGCTTGATCCGACCGCTCGGAGTTTCGCGCAAGGAAGCAAGATGTGAAGATCAAGCAGGATTCTAGTCGGTTAGAATAGGAATTGATATCGAACTATCTATGGCAATTGTAACCGACTATGATTAGTTTCCAGATCTGTAACCCTGCCCTCCGGACTATATAAGGAGGGGCAAGGGGCCCCCCTAAGACATATTATTCTCTCAACACAAATCAATACAATCAGACGCAGGACGTAGGTATTACGCCCACACGGCGGCAGAACCTGGATAAAAAGCTTGTCCGTGTCTTGCGTCACCATCGAGTTCGTAGTTTGCATACCGTCTACTGATAAACTACTACCGTGGGTATACCCCCAAGGTAGACTGCCGACCAGCTTTCGTCGACAGTGGCGCGCTAGGTAGGGGGAGTGCGTACAGCTCTTCCAGCGAACAAGATGGTCATTGTTCCAGCTTCTGCGGCCATGCCTGAAGGCCTCACGTTCACCGTCGGCCATATTACGTGGACGACTCATGGCGGCGGTCACACAACCACGGCTTCGGCAGAAACCCAGATCTGATCTGGGACGACGGCGGCATCGGCTCCGACCACACTGACACCGAGCACTCGACCACCACTTCCTCGCTACGAGGGAAAGAAGGTCGACGACTCGGACCTCTTTCAAGCCCTTGATCGCGCCGATCTCAAGCTTCTCGAAGCTTCCCGACTAGTAGATGGGATCTCACACCAGTCTGATCAAGCCGCGCTAACGGATTTTTTCAACTCCTACCGGCCAACTCATGTCATCACACACGAACGGCTGGGTACGTCTCTGACGGTAACTTTCACCCCCTCAGGACGGTCCGTCGAACTCAAGGCTGATCCAGATCAAGGTTCCCCTTACGGGCTAAACAACTCAGCCGTTCACTATTCGCGGCACGTCCAATCCCTTTTCAACAGGGCAGGTTGGTTGCCAAAACAGAGCGGTCAACCAGCCTGTCACTACGTCAACATGGTGACGATCCGAGAACTACGGGAAGGCCAAGCCTCCAGCACAAACTCCAGCACTGGATCCGTTCCCACCGAAGTTATAAACTCCGAGGACGAAGACTACGACCTGGATTTACCACCGTATCCTCTGGGTTTCTCTCGCTTCCCGGTCTTTCCACCCCGGCGAGGAGACCTCGTCTTCAACGTTAGCGGCGATGAACCGGCCGTCTATGGAGAGACCGACGAGCAGAGGCAGCTCCGCGAGTAGCGCAATGCCGACCGTGCCCGACGACGCGCGGACGAGGAACGACAACTCCCGCCGCACAACCTCAGCGATGCTTTCGACATAGTCGGGGATCAACAAGTCTACAAAACGCCAAGCGCTAACGTGGCCGTTGCTATGGCAAACTTAGACCGACTCCCTGATACTCCCGAGTGCCAGGGTGTCCGATCCAGCATACGTGCGCATCAGATTGCCGCGATGGGACAGACAGCCACCTTGCTCAAAAGAGTCCAAGCTACGCGGATGTCTCCTCCGATCACACTCATCACAGCCAGACCTCACCACAACCCAGCGAGCGCCACCATAGCCGCTCCCCCAATAATCGCCGGAGGGGTTCACGACGCGATAACGGTGGTCGGGACGCCGGCGGCTACCGCGAGCAGAATCGTGGTCGCGGCCAGGAAGTTAACCAGGACAGGGATTTACGACACAACATCCCTCCCAAGGACGCTCGGGACCGCATCAACAAGCGCGTCACGGAAAGAGCAGTGCACGAAAACCTACGTCGCATTGAGTACGACGCCACACACGGTCCCCCCGACCTGAGACAATTTTCCTCACACCTCCGCCAGGTCGTGTGGCCCCAAAACTTCAAGCTCGAGAAACTCAAAAAATACGACGGCAAGGAGAACCCAGAAAACTGGATCACTCTCTATGAGATCACAGTTCGTTCAGCAGCAGGAGATGAGCACGTCATGGCCAACTACTTCCCGGTCGTCCTCGACTAGGCCGGTCATCAATGGCTCCTGGGCCTGCCAGAGGACTCTTTCGACTCTTGGGAAGAACTCTGCCAAGCGTTTATCGACAACTTCATCGCTACCTGCGAGCAGCCCGAGAACAAGTACGACCTCGAGAGGATAAGGGACAGGAAAAACGAGCCCCTGCGCGACTACATCCGATGATTCTCGGATATGCGCCTCAAAATTCTGAAAATTTCCCACGACGAGGCCATATCTGCTTTCATTAAAGGGCTACGCTTCCACGAAGCACTGAGGAACAAGCTACTGTGCAAAAGGCCAACGATGATGGCCGAACTCCTTGCCACGGCCAAAAATTATGCCGACGCCGACGATGCAGAAAAGCTCATCCGGGACGATGCAAGAGGTCCCGACCAGCTTCCTAGACGAGACGACAGTCGTGGTCGTTTCGACAACAGGAACCATCGTCGCCCCGATAACTGCGATCACAGAGAAGGTTGGGATAGGCGGCATGACAACCGTGATGACTTCAGAGGCAAGCGCCCTCGTGACCACGACCACGAGGTGAATACGGTCAAGAAGACCCCGCCAAGAAAAATGGGAAACAGGACGGGCGCGATCACGAAGACGAGGACGAGGACCAGGATAGGGACCCACGACACCAGTATGTCAGTCCCACCGACGTTGTCCACTCTATCTTCGGGGGCAAGGTCTCCATCAAGTCTAAGCGAGAAAGAAAGCTCCTAAAGAGAGCCTGCCTCAACATAGACAGCACGGATGGCCTGATCGCCGATCCGAAATTTCCCCCCTCGTCGCACAAGGAGATCTCCTTCAGTAGGAAGGATCAGTGGGCTGCCATCCCAGAACCAGGATGTTTCCCTCTAATACTGGATCCTTGCATCAACAGCATCAGATTCGAGCGCATGCTCGTCGACGGGGTAAGCTCCATTGACATCCTCTTTCGCAATAGATTGCCTGCTCTCAAGATAACCCCGGCACAGATAAAGCCCTACGACGCTCAATTCTGGGGAGTCCTGCTGGGTCAAAGTTCAATACCCCTCGGACAGATAGCGCTACCTGTCCAGTTCGGAATATCCGACCACTTTCGAACAGAGTTCGTCAACTTTGTGGTCGCCGACTTTGATGGAACTTACCATGCAATACTGGGCCGACCATCGCTGACAAAGTTCATGGCAGTTCCACATTACTCGTACCTAGTCCTCAAAATGCCTACAGAAAAGGGCGTCCTAACTGTTAGAGGCAATGTCTACACCGCATACACTTGCGAGGAGGAGAGCTTCAAGATCACCGAAACAATTGATCTCTCAATCCGCATGGCAGAAACAGCAGCCCAAGCTGCACGGCTGCCTCCCGACCAGCTCCGACTACCCGAGCAGGAGACCGCTAGGAAGAATTCAAAGTCCAAGGAATACAAGGAAATACAGCTGGTCAACGGCAGCCCCGAGAAGACGGCCCTCATCGGGGCCAATCTGGACCCTAAATAGGAAGACACGTTCGTCAGGTTTCTAAGGGACAACGTGAGCATTTTCGCATGGAAACCCGCAGACATGCCCGGCGTCCCACGAAACCTGATCGAGCACTCCTTAAACGTCTCGAAGACCGCAAGACCCATCAAGCAAAAGCTACGACGGTTCGCTCGTGACAAAAAGGAGGCTATTAGGATAGAAATAACACGGCTTCTAGCAGCCGGATTTATAAAAGAAGTGTATCATACCGATTGGCTCGCCAATCCGGTTCTTGTACGCAAAAAGAATAATGAATGGAGAATGTGCGTTGATTACACTGATCTCAATAAACACTGTCCTAAAGATCCTTTCGATCTCTCTTGCATCGACGAGGTGGTCGACTCAACGGCCGGATGCGAACTCCTCTCCAGATCTTGCTAAAGGAAGATGATCAGATCAAAACGTCTTTCATTACTCCTTTCGGCGTATATTGCTACACGACCATGTCCTTTGGACTCAAAAACGCCAGGGCCACCTATCAACGGGCCATCCAGCAATGCCTCCACAACGAGATTCGTGATGACCTCGTCGAGGCTTATGTAGACGACGTCGTCGTCCAAACAAGGGATGCAAGCACTCTAATCGACAACTTAGATCGAACCTTTAAGGCACTAAACAAATACAAGTGGAAGCTTAACCCCAAAAAGTGCATCTTTGGGGTCCCTTCTGGTCTACTACTCGGCAACGTCGTCAGCCGCGACGGCATACGACCGAATCCTTCAAAAGTAAAAGCAGTGCTCGACATGCGACCACCTAAGAATGTCAAGGATATTCAGAAGCTCACCGGATGTATGGCCGCTCTCAGCCGCTTCATCTCAAGACTAGGTGAAAAAGGCCTCCCTTTCTTTAAACTCTTGAAGGCGTCGGAAAAATTCTCCTGGACAGAGGAAGCTGACGCTGCGTTCACCCAGCTCAAGACTTTCCTCACCTCACCGCCTATTCTCACAGCACCTCAGCCCAATGAAGACCTACTCCTTTACATTGCAGCAACCGACAGGGTTGTCTCCACGGCAATAGTGGTCGAGCGAGATGAGCCAGGCCACGTCTACAAGGTCCAGAGACTCGTTTATTTCATAAGCAAAGTCTTAAACGAGTCCAAGGCCAGGTACCCACAGATACAGAAGCTCATATACGCCATCCTAATAACGTCGAGGAAGCTAAAGCACTACTTCGACGGCCATCGGGTCATGGTAACCACCAGCTTCCCTCTGGGGGACATTCTACGCAACAAAGATGCCAACGACAGAATTGTAAAATGGGCAATGGAATTATGCCCATTCTCCCTAGATTTCTAGAGCCGCACCACCGTCAAGTCTCAGGCCCTGGTCAACTTCATCGCAGAGTGGACGGACCTCAACAAGCCTTCCGTTTCCGACATCTCCGACCACTGGTCAATGTTCTTCGACGGGTCCTTGAACATCAACGGCGCCGGCGCTGGGATACTTTTCGTGTCGCCTAACAAGGACAAACTATGCTACGTCCTTAGGATCCTCTTTCCGGCATCAAACAACATCGCTGAGTACGAAGCATGCCTACACGGCATACGGCTAGCTGTCGAACTGGGAGTCAAACGCCTCTACGTCCACGGCGACTCTGCCTTAGTCATCAACCAGGTCAACAAGGAATGGGACACAACCCACGAGAAGATGGATCTCTACTGCAAAGAAATCTGCAAATGGGAATCCAACTTCTATGGCATAGAATACATTCACGTGGTCCGGGATAAAAACCAGGCAGCGGATGCGCTGTCAAAGTTAGGGTCATCTCGGGCCCAGATCCCGCAAGGCATTTTCGTTCAGGACATCCACGCGCCAAGTGTGGGCATAAACCTGGTCGAAAAGCAACCTAACGAGGCAATGCTAATAGACGACGCTACTCCGACAACCAGCAGCCGTGACTGACGCATACCTTTCATCAGGTATATATCAGATGGGTCGGGCTTTCAGGATAAAACGGAGAACGAGCGCCTCATTCGACGATCCAAGAATTACATACTGGTGGACGGCAAACTCATGCGAAAGAACACAAGTTCTGAAGTGCTGCTCAAATGCATATCCAAAGATGACGGCATCAAGCTCTTGGATGACATACACGCCGGATCCTGCGGCAACCACGCAGCCTCAAGAACACTGGTCAGGAAGGCCTTCCGAGCAGGTTTTTACTGGCCAACCGCGGTCGTCGACGCTGAGAATCTAGTCCGACATTGTGAAGGATGCCAGTTCTTCGCTAAGAGGACCCACGTACCTGCTCACGAGATTCAAACTATTCTCTCGACCTGGCCTTTCGCCTGCTGGGGCCTCGATATGATCGGACCATTTAAGCCGGCTCCCGGCAACTTCAAGTTCGTCTTCGTGCTAATCGACAAATTCTCAAAGTGGATCGAATACATGCCACTAGTCAAAGCAACCTCCAAGAAGGCTGTGGAGTTCCTTAATCAAATCATACATAGATTCGGGATCCCTAATAGTATAATCACTGACTTGGACACTCAGTTCACTGGCACTACGTTCTGGGACTTCTGCGATGACAGGGGCATAGTCATAAAGTACGTGTCAGTAGCTCATCCACGAGCAAACGGTCAAGTCGAGCGCGCGAATGGAATGATCATTGATGCCCTAAAGAAAAGGTTGTACACCGAGAACGACAGAGCACCTGGACGATGGATGAAAGAGTTACCGGCTGTGGTGTGGGGTCTTCGGACACAGGCTAGTCGCAATACAGGCGTGTCACCCTACTTCATGGTTTATGGCTCTGAGGCAGTGCTCCCATCTGATGTAACCTTCGGATCTCCAAGAGGCGAACACTTTGACCAGTCAACAGCCGACATCGCCAGGGAGCAATCCCCTGGTCAACAAAACTAACCACGTGGCTACATACAGCTGCTCGGAGTACGCGACTGACCTCTCCTTTGCCGATCCTGGTCGGCTAACCGTCGATTGAGGTCGAGAAGGCGCCCTTCCTGAGCACTCATCTCGGCCGCCTTCTCCCCAGCTTCCGACCGAAGCCGATCCACCTCCACGGACAGGGCCTTGTTCTCGGCCACAATGGCCTCAATTTGGTCGAAGCACCTTTTCGGGTACTTCGCTGTTTTCATTGCGCCCTGCAAGAAGAACACATGTCGAACCCAGGAACATAGCACATAAGCGTCGAGCAGCACAAAGGATAACTTACCTTAACCTCGTCCACGAGACGTTTTGCCGCACGCTCCACCCTCGCGGCCTCCTCCGTCTCCGCGAGCTCCTCATGTCCGATGAAGTGGTCCCCGCGTTGGCGCCACACGTAGACGTGCTGGCGGCCATCACGGGGACGACCTTAGATCTCCTCCACGTCATCGTCAGAGGCTGTCCGGGTCTCCTCGTTCATCGCACTGCCACCGGCTGTGGTCGCAGGCATCACTGGCCCCTGGTCTAGGCCAGGGGAGCCTACGGGCGACGAGGCCCCTGCTCGGGGCGGCGTTGGGACTCCCCTTTCTTCGGCTGGTGGAGGAGTCGGGGCTCTGCTCTCCTCCTCCACAACGTTACTCGGGGGAGGTGTCCTCGCAGCCTCCTCGTTCCTCGTCGGGGTGCTCACCGTGGCACTTGCCGAGGCCGGATGCTCCTCGATGCTCGTAGCAGCGGTTATCGCCGCAGGATGCTCCGTGGTCTGCGGCGCGGCATCCCTAAGAGCAGCTACAGGCTCGGCCGCCCTCTGGCCAGCAACACGGTCAGGGTCGACGTCTGATGCTGCGCTAAACAACAAGACGACATTTAAATAATGTCAGAAACAGCAACAAAACGTAGAATATCGCAGTACGAAAGTAAGATTGAACACTTACAGGTCAGAGCGCCTGTGTGTCACGGTGAACCTCCTCCTGGTCCTACCGGTCGGTGCGTGCGCCCCCGTCTCTACGACGCACGTCGGCTCGACGTGTGCTGCAGGAGGGTCGCTGTTCACCCGACCAGTGGTGGCCGGCGCAACGTCCGGACGACTGTACGGCCTCCGGACCAGAGAAGGCGCGGCCTCCTCCTCGTCGTCGTCGTCGGTGATCCGGATGAGCCGACGGCGCTTTGGCGCCTTGCTGCTCTCCGCCGGCAGCGCCTCCGCAGGAGACGGATCCGCCACCAGCGGCCTTTTCCCCGTCACTCTGTCTTCGGTGGTCGGGGCAGGGCGGTTCTGTTCCTCCTCGCTGCTGGTGTATTGAGGACACTCAGCAGCGTCGTCCTCTGGCGGGTCTATTCCCGCGGGATTCTCCATGCCGGGTGCCAGTGATATGTACACCGCGCACCGGTCAACGTACCCAATCTACAGCAACATCAAAGATAAGTCGATAGCTGGGCAAACAAGTACTCAGGAAGTAAACTCAGTCAGTAATATTACCTTAGGAGCTGGTCGACCCAGCTTGAAAGCCTACATCCGATCACCACTCCGGACGAAGCTGTTGTCTGCAAAGTTGAACAACTCGTTCAACAGCTGTTGCACTTCCGCCTTCTCCAAGACCTCCGGACTCATCCTGGTCGGGTCTTGGCTCCCAGCGTACTCGTACGCCGAGTGCACCCTCTTCTGGCAGGGCATCACCCGACGACAGACAAAGTTGCCGACCACTCCTAGCCCGTCCAAATGGGACCAGTCGATCAGCTTCATCAGGTCTTCTACCTGACCAGCGAACTGCAGGCGGTCTGTCCAACTGACCCTCTTCTCGGGAATGTACCCCACGTCGCAGAACGTGGAGCTGTCCGGCTCTTCCCTGACGTAGAACCACTTCTTGTACCATTCGGTGAGAGAAGTATTCCACGGCCAGTTGAGATACCGGTTCTTCATCCCGTCACGAAGATTGAGGTATACTCCACCTGCAATCTTGGAGCCTCCAACCGCTCCCTTCTTCCTCAAACAGAAAAGGTAGTGGAGAAGATTGAAGTGCGGCTCTATCCCAACATAGGCCTCACACAGATGGATGAAAGTGGAAATAAGAAGAATCGACTTTGGGTGCAGATTGCAGATCCCGGTCTCATAGTAAAGAAGAAGCCCCTAGAGAAAAGGATGGATAGGAACCCCAAAACCCCTCTTGAAAAAATCTTCAAAAACCATGATCTCACCGGCACGGGGGTCGGGGTAGCTCTCCCCCTCTGGCACCCTCCAGCCGCCGAGCTCTTGGTTGTGCAGTAGCCCCATGCCAACGAGGTCATTGAGGGACCTCGCGCTGCTTCAGGACTTCTTCCATTCCTTAGCCATCAGCTCGGCCCTCTTCTTGGAGTCGCTCTTCGCCATTGACGCTGCGGGAATGACTGCGAGTTGGGAGGACTGATGGTGATTGTAGAAGGCAAGAATGGAAAGCTTGAAGGCAATGGTAGGGTAAGCAATACGGGGGCAATGTCAAGCTTTTATAAGCAACAACTCCACCCCTCCCACTTCCCGCATTCTCGGGAAGTGGCGGGCCCAACGGCGGACGCGGCGTTTTGGTTTTCAACAATTACCGGCAGTTAATACGGCGGCCTTTTTGTATAATTGATGGTTTCCTTTCTTGAACCATGCAAAGAGCGGCTGCACAGTTACCAGGCGCACCTTTTAACGCACCATCCGACAATGCGTCAGGAGGTCTCATCACATCACTCATTTATGTGATAAGATGCTTTTTTCAAAATAACAGACAAAAATTGGTGGAGGATCAACGATCTGGGGACTGCACCGACCACCGAGCACTGTATGCTCGGGGACTGGTCGTCCAGCCTGCCAGTTTGGAGGTCTGGGGACTGCACCGACCACCGAGCACTGTATGCTCGGGGACTGGTCGACCAGTCTGCCAGTTTAGAGATCTGGGGACTGCACCGACCACCGAGCACTGTATGCTCGGGGACCGGTCGACCAGTCCGCTAGTTTAGAGATCTGGGTACTACACCAACCACCGAGCACTATACGCTCGGGGACTGGCCGACCAGTCTGCTAGTTTGGAAGAACTAGGGACTGTACCAACCACCAAAGCGTTATCTGCTCGGGGACTGGTTGATAAGTCTATCCGATGGCAAACGAGCATGAGATGCTCGGGGACTGAATAAATTTAATTTTTTAGACCTTGCTACAGGCTCATACTTCACCTTCCAGCAAGCTCGGGGACTACATCGGTACGATGCATCTGGCGATGCATCTCAGTTTCAGAATTTCTCTGAGGACTTTTCTTCTGACCCTGGCACCACGTGCCTACGTCACCTACTACTAGGCTCGGGGACTAAGTGGGCACACTTCACCTTGCGGTGAACTTGCTTGCTAGGGCACACTTTTTGTAAAAGTAAAGTGGGCACACTTCATCGAGAAAAGAAATATTTTTTCTTAAGAGCACCATGCATTCTTCGAACAACCAGCTTTTTCGACGCCAATGTTGGTCAACTATCTTTTGAGTTGGTCAAAATACCATTGCAACTGTTTGAACGACTTTCCTGCTTATTGAAGACGTCAAGTTTTACTGGTCGAAAAAGCTCAAGATAGCGTGTTACTTCACAATACATGGTGCTCGGGGACTAGCTGTGGGGGTATAAATTCCTATACCCTTACGGCTAGACTTGGGCCAGGAGGCTTGGCCCATTACGAGACAAGTTCGAGGCTTGATCCGACCGCTCGGAGTTTCGCGCAAGGAAGCAAGATGTGAAGATCAAGCAGGATTCTAGTCGGTTAGAATAGGAATTGATATCGAACTATCTATGGCAATTGTAACCGACTAGGATTAGTTTCTAGATCTGTAACCCTGCCCTCCGGACTATATAAGGAGGGGCAAGGGGGCCCCCTAGGACATATTATTCTCTCAACACAAATCAATACAATCAGACGCAGGACGTAGGTATTACGCCCACACGGCGACCGAACCTGGATAAAAAGCTTGTCCGTGTCTTGCGTCACCATCGAGTTCGTAGTTTGCGCACCGTCTACCGATAAACTACTACCGTGGGTATACCCCAAGGTAGACTGCCGACTAGCTTTCATCGACATAAAGGATCAAGGAGAACCATTCAATCAACGTTGGTTTGATCCGACGGCCCAGATTCACTTGAGGGGACTATATAAGCAGGCCCCCTGACCCCTGGAGGAGGCAATCCCATTATTCATTAGCATATTGTCTAGAGAGGATTTAGAGAGAGAGGTTCCTTAGGGTCCCCACCTCATAGGTCTTAGCATCCAATGTAAGAGTAGAACTAGTTCTACTAGATTGAGAGAGATAGAGTGGAGGTGTAGATCGGAGGAAGCCCGGCCTGTCGGTGTCTACTCCGAGGTTGTACCTGTGGGATAAAGTCTCCTAACCCGAGGCTTGCTCCTAGGATTCTTTAGTAGTTCGACTTCTAAATTCTAGTAAGTTCTTTGTTCCTATTGTTCTTTGGTTTATGAGTTTACTTTAATCTCTTCCGGTTGAGTTTAGAGTAATCATTGCTAGCATAAACGTGGTGTTTGAGCTAGGGTACTCATAGATATCCCCTGTCTAGCCGGACCGTGGTAGTAGCGAGGAACGTGACATTTCCGAGTTACCTTTGTAGCCCACATCCCGTTAGCAGGATCGGTAGGGTTTACAGGTGCGGGTCGAACATCCTTTGTGGTGTCTAGATTCCGTAAGCCTGCCCAATAGAACAGTAGATCACCCCTACCAAGGTTAGAACGAGAGTGCGGTTGTAGTCTTCTCTATACATCGCTCACATCGAATTACACTGTTTGTAGCCTAAAGGGTAGTAGCAATGTATTTGGTTAGTTAGATAAACGCTTTCTCCCAGTGGTAAAAATATAAATACGATACTCTGGATAACCTCCCGGGTGAAGTGCTCACCGATATCCGTGCGCTTGCGGATCATTTCCTGATGGCGTTAACAAATATCACCTAGTGGCACCCACCAGGTCTGCTACTGGTTACCTCACTCTAAAGGACATCTACACCAAATATTGCAACCATCCAGCTTGGGGGAGAAGCATCCCCTAGTTCTCAGGTAATTATACCTAAGTGATTTTGAGTCTATATAGTCATAAAAATACCAAAAATATGTGGGCACATAAAGGTCCACAAGTCATAGAGTCTTTTTGTGAGTTTATAATAAGTTAAGTGTCAGAGTCTGTTTAGAGTCAGTCTAAAGTAGAGCTAAACAAAAATTAATGAACATTAAAATTTTGTCTTAGAGATGATGAATAGTTGCTTTGTTATAATTCTTTACAAGTACCTAGAATCCAACGTTAGATGCTCTCGAGTTTTGGACTTGACTATTTTAATTTGAAGGTTTACTCTAAATCTGTAACTTGTGGAGGCATAAGTTTGAGCTAAGTCTAGGTAGTTGGTTGATATGATCATTGAAAGTCTGAGCTGCTATTTATCTTATTCCTAGCATTACTAAGTTCTGGAGATTTATTTTGAAACCTGAAATTTACATTATGAGCTCTTGTATGACAAGTTTGAATTCCTACCAAAGCCATACATAATATACATTTAGAGTTAGGAAAACTTTTGCACATTTATGCTGCTTGTTTTGCATTGAGTTCAGTCAACCTTTGTAGTATACCTTACGAGTCTTGTCATGCTTTTAAAACCAAGATCACGTACACACTTCAGTTCACATATGCATTATTCCTACACTAGAAGTAAACACCAACATAAACCATACCCATATGATAAAGCCCATCATAAATGCCCTAAGTTCTTATTATTACCTCTCTGATCATTTATTGTATTCAAAGGATACATGTGGCTATGCAAAAATATAAAAGAAAAAAAGGGAGTAAAAGATGGAAAAGTGTCCCAGTAATTAAAACAATGGGTACTAATGCCCGCCTCCTTGAATAAAAAATTATAAATAATAAAGATAGCCCATGTCTTTCCCAAAAAGTTTCAATAGAGAGTTATTCCCAAAGAAATAGAAATTAGCCACAAATACCACAAATGCACCCATCCACCATATTCCATACACATGTACATCTTGGTTTGATTGTATGCCTCGATTCTCTATGGATCCATGTCTATCCTTGTTATTGGCACTCCAATAAGCTCTACCATATATACCTTTAGCTATAGGAGGCATAACATCATTAATGCCACAAGAGAGAACCATAAATACCATATACATTGAGAGACTTGAGGGTGTCATACAATTAAGCTCTTTGTTTTATTCTAAAAACTTATAAAAAACTCTAGAATAATGGTTCTGCAAAGAATTTAAGACATAGTGCTTGACCTGATTGTTTTGTCTTCTGATTGCTCAGGATTCATGCAAAAGCTGTAAAGCCCCATGGTTAAAGTAAAACGGGAAAGTTTGAAGATTAGAGCAGTTATTGACTAATCTAGAGGAGAATTTTTATTTGGGAGCATGTGTACTTGGAAAGAATAAAAATATTGTAGCAACTCTTGATCCAAATACATATACTGCTTAGGCTTAGTTTGCTAAGGAACTGGCAAAAGGTAAGCTTGGTGGAATTGTTGACGGTCGATAACGTCAACTTTTATTAGAACTTTTAAACCGAAGGAGAACATGAAAACACACTAGTCTAAGGTTTGAACTGAAAATTTCCACGAGTTTTGCATATTCTATATTTTCTAGGGTTTATTTCTAGAAAAGCTGAAAAGAGAGATTCAAGTGCATATTTACCACAAAACTTATCCGCCACGAAAAAGATCATGAACGGGACGTGGGAAGACTCTGGAAGACACCGGAAGAAACCGGGGGCCAGAGGCCACCAGGTGGGCCCCACCATGGCGCCGGGCGACGCCCCTCTGTTAGGGTTTCGGCCCCCCTTCTAGAATGTTCCTCCACCATCTCCAAGGAGTTATCTTGGCCCTTGGTTAAGTCGGTTTGATCCTGCGGCGCACGTTGATCCCACCGGGCTATAAATAAAGGGTAGACCCCCTCTCTGAGGGCATCAAGTCATTTGGAGATCCATTCATCAAGAGCCTTCTCTAGTTAATCAAAGTTTTAGCCTAGTTAGATTAGAAGTAGAAGAGTTGTAGTTCTTCAGCGGGATCCAGAGCCCCTGGCGTGTGTCTGGAGCGTGGAGTTCGGTATAACTCTAGTATCTTTCTCTTATTGTATTCAATATTATGATTCAGGCAACATTATTCTTAATCGCTTATATATTCTTAATTGCAATAGTTATTGTCTACTTTGATTATATGTCTAGGATAGTTGGTTTGATCTTATTGAATTCATGTAATTGCTCGTATAGTGTTTACCCAATCAATTGGTGAGTAGATGGTAGACAATATGTAGATGTGGTGTCTAGATATCTTGTTTATCTGCGAGGGCACCATGATGTGTCGGGTCGTGTGGTAGTTCGCGCAAGTGATAGCTGTGTTGGTTCCTCTGTAGTCTACCCCCGTACGTAGGACAAGCTTGGGCGCGGTCGCGAAGGAGGTGACGGTTGCATCTTAATATCCTCATTAGTTGATGCCTCTTTACATGTGATTATGATATAGGGTTGATTTAACAATGATTTCTAGATGTAATTGCACTAATTAGAGTTATTCATTGACGTAGTTATAGAATTACCTTAGTATTTCTTCCTAAGTTTATCCAATGGCTAACTATTACTATGACTAGAAGAGCTCTGATATTTATCTATTTATGATGACTGATCATTATTTATCTTATATCTTTTATCAAGTGACTTATCCCTGTTATGATTAGAATTCTAGTTATGGTTTATCGTTCACACCAATAGTATAAGTTATAGTTATAAGTCCTACATATAGACCTTCCCTGTGGATACGATATTTAAAACCCCCCAGGTAAAATGTGACATTGGTACGATATCTGTGAGCTTGCGGATAATCTTACTTAAATCTTATTTAAAGGAGTGCAGTTAATTTATACCAACACGTGGCTAGCCTAGCGGACCTAGACTCAGCCAAGCCAGGCTTGTTTGGTGCAAGTGCTATTGTTTGTGTCATTGCATAAAACAAGCCTGGCCCAAGGGAGCTGGTGTTTGTGAAGCAGTTGGGAGCCAGGCTAACATGCCAACAACCTCAACTACCTTTTGGAGATTGTGTTTAGCACATCTGAAACTCGACCAGACCCATGATCAAGATGCAGCAATGCACATCATTGGAACTCAAGCATGTAGAGGTGAAGGAAAATAAACATGAACCACACATAATTGTTCCCAGTTACAACATCAAATTTGGGCCTCAGTTACAACATCATTGGCCATTGAAATTAATGAAGTTCAGCAGACAATACTTAATCTGAAAGCTAGAAAAGCAACATCAGCTTCTCCCTAGTTTTGAAACTCTGATACAAGTTATTCTCCTCTCCAGCAAGAGCCAGACATAGTTGTGTCCAGTTAGAGTAGACACCTTGGTGCCTACCTCGGTATACAACATAACAGGTCGTCATGGAACAGCTACAGGACGTACTTATTTGAAGGACAAGTGCAACAAGATTTAGGGACATAGAATAGCATGGCCAGCAAAAGCACAAAAAGAAATAAAGCAATAGGAAGGAAGATGTTCATCCTTACAACAGCTTGCTTGGGCTCAATGATGCCTTGTGGATTTGGAAACACTTTGGTTTCTAGGGAAACTTGCTACTACCTCTTCCTTTGTTGGAAACCCCTAGTAGTTGTTCTTCTTAAAACTAGCAACCTGGGCATTGCAGTCAGCCCAGTTTTTATGCACTCCAGGCTTATAGCCTTTGTACACAACATACCAAGTCATGATCCTTCAAAAAAAGTAAAGAACCAAACATTTAATATAGACAAGCAAACCCAAACATCAATATAATTTTCAATTGTGCCTGTCTTTGATATGAAACTGACATAGCCTCAGTCATAACCCAAAAATTTGAAATAACTATAGATGCGGCATTGAAGATCTTCAGTTTGGTTTGAACCAAATGGAAGGTCTTCCATGCCACACTCCATCAGACATCATAGGCAACAAATAATGAAAAATAGGGGCCTCAGATCTTAATGTTTTTGCAGAATTTTTACTTAAGACAATCATCCTTGGTGGCAACTAACATGAGACAACAAAAAACTCATGACTACCATGGGGTCATGAGACATGCCATCCTCAGCCATCAGGTGGTAAGGCCAAGACTTGTTGCATTGGGAATGGACGTATCTCATGGCCTGATGATAGTCATGAAGGAATGATAGCCATACAAATCAACAACAAATAAACATCTAAGGCCACCTCAAATTGTTTATGTATGTCATCATTGGCCTAATGTATGTCATGATCCCTCAAAAAAAGTTAAAGGACCAAACTTTTAGAACAGGTAACCAAAATAGTGTAGACAGATTGGGAAGATAGCATCCGATGGCCTCAGACTTTGGTTGTCAAGGATTCTCTACATATTAGGTAGTAATCATTGGTAGCTGCAATTGAAAATCCAAATAATAATAGCATGCATGGCATCTGGAGGACCATAAACTGCTTGCCATCACATTGAGTCATGGACCCAAGTGTTGCTAAGCAAAGTTTATGGTTCCTTCACAAGTGATGAATGACACAAGAAAAACAGGATAGTCACCTCATACATTTTTTGTCATCACAGACCAAAAACAAAACTAAAGCCTCAGAGTATGTAATGAAACTCATGCATGCCATGGAAGAATGTGTAGTGAGCTGGCTGTTGGGCATTCTTAACGTCACTACAAAAGTAGACTTAGTTTTCTAATTCTGATAACGGCGCCAAAAATGCCAAACCTATCCCTCATGCCACTTAAGCCAAGTTGTCATCCCTAGCATGACATGAGAGACGCGGTATTGAAATATGCAATTGCTCTTTTAAATAAATAATAAATGAGATCTGCAAGCGCACAGATTAATACCGATGTAGCATTTTAACTGGGAAGTATTCCAGGTATCGTTATTTATATTTTTACCACTGGGAAGGGATTGCTAAACATCAGTGTTGATTATGGAATGGAATATATAATTGAGTGTCTATCATTGCATGTATAATTGAGAGCATTTATCTATCTCTTTCATACAGGGATAAGTGTCACATAAAAAATAGATAAAGTACGAATGGTGACAAAGATAATTAATCTGATCAGCATAACTTAGTCACATATAAATATGATAAGCATCTCAATAGATATTCTAGCAAGTCATTAACATGGAATTAGGACGAACTATAAAAATATTTTCTAAGTTATTCTCAACTATACAGTCTAGCATATCATAGTTAGTGCAATTATACTTGGCAATCATTGCGAGACAGGATTACGCCCATGCATAGTGATATAATCAAGGTAAATGAGAAACATAGCAATCACTCCCCTGTAATAGTGTTGCTCTGCCAGCCCTATACACGAGAGGGGGACTATATAAGAATCAATGGAGCTGTCACTACCACAAACTACCCCACAATCTGGCATATAGGGTACAATCGCAGAAAAATACGGTATAGGCACCACGCCTACACAATACTTATCATTTACCCACTGTACACATGGATAAACGCTATACGATCCTAAACATGTATATAAATCCAATCTAACTAAGCCAAGCATATAACTATGATAAACTAAGAACAATATAATTGAAATATAAACATGTAGAGCAAAGTCATAATCAATATATTGAAGTAGAACAAAGTCATATTCATAATATTAAAGAACAAAGATAAACAATTGAAGAACAGTAGCTTGATTAGAACTAGAAGGAGTCAATCTAGAGGCTTCTTCTCCCAAGATGAATAATGAATTAGGGGTTAGAGGTCCTCTCCTCCAAGGGCCAGGAGGTCTGCTTATATAGTCCTTCCAAGTGAATGTGGGGCGTTGGATCAAACCGACATTAATCGCATGGTTTTCCTTGATCCTTTAGGTCGGTGGAGCATGATCCGCGAAGTTGAAGCTGATTGGCCTGAGGCCAGGGTGGGCGCCCAAGGGGAGAGGGCGGGTGCCCTGCCCCCGAGCCCGTCCGGTCTCCTGTTTGTTCCCGTGGCTTCTGGACTCTTCTAGATGTTAGATAATTGCGCGGCACGTTAATATCTCTATGTAAACCCGATGTGTGGGCCTTTCTTCCATAATTCCTGATAACCCCCTACAGAAATAGACAAACACCAAAACTCGTGGAATTCTGTCAGATAAAACCCTAAGTCTGGGTGTCGGTTGCATTTGGATCCTTTTCTTTGTTTATTTGATAATTATACTTGATACTTAAGGACCGTCAACACTAGCCACACAATAAAGTGAGTAACAACCTTGTGTAGGCCAACTCACTATCACATTGTTTGATGATAGACATGACATAATAAAACTTAGTAATACTCATCATTGGCAAACAAACAAAAGTTGACAGAAAACAATGTAGACAGAATAGATGCATGAAATAAACAACAACCAACAGAGGCTACTAATAGTATGTTACAATAAATTGTTCTGCCCAAGATGCTATAGGGCCCAAATTGTTAGCCACCCTCTTAGCTAATCCTTACCAAAAGGTCAGTAGTCAGTCATACAACCTGCCTACACAAAAGATCTACAACAGCCAACTCCCAGCTAGAGTCAAAAGAAGAAGAGAGTGGGTGAGGGGGGTAGAGAAACTATACATCTCAGCACTTAAGCCCCTCCTAGGCATGTAGACCAGCATGTATGGAACTACATGAAGTAGTTCTTGGCTAGAAGGTCCTAAGCTAGATGGTCTTATGTCCCTCACTCATGTTCACAAAGCTTTTGCCCTGAGCCTTGTTGTCTAGGAGGAAGGTGTAGGCCACCATCAGTGCATCCTTAGTGTATCCCCCATCTCCATGATAGCAGAGTAGAGATCTCCATCCACATAAGCAGGCCCTGTCTCTCTAAGAGCTAGAGCCACATTGTTGACAACATCACTCATTTTAGTGAGTATAAGCATCTCATCCTCACTGAAGTGTCCCCTCTTCCTCTTCCCACCCACAATAGTAAAAGACAGGTCAGTGGCCTTGCTACCCTCAGCTATCTCAGTCTTGTTGTAGGTCTCGGTAAGTGTTGGACCATCAACCTTGCCTGCAACACTATCAAAATACTAACCTTGGGAATCACCAGAGCCAATAGCAAACTTGCTAGTGGCCAGGTTGCCCCCAAAGATGGACTCCATCTCAGTGTAGAACCTAATTGGGGTGTTAAGGAACTCTGCATCCTTAGGGTGGTCCTGATAGAATTACACATAGGATTAGAGAAGAAAACAGGAAAGACAGAGGATTAGCCCATACAGAATAAGACATGGAGTACCTTGCAGTGGCCAAGGTAGTGATCCTGATCAAGCATGATAGCATTGGCATTAGCATCCCACAAAGCCCCACTAAGATCCTTCAGTTTGACCACTCTAGCCCACTTCTGCCTCCACTTCCTCAAGTGATTGTACACCTAAGTTGGGCTCATCACTTCCCCCACAGAAGTCCTTCATAGCTTTGGCAACAAGGTTCACATCCTTGTCCTTAAACAACTTGTCTGGTCTGCTACCATCACTCAACAGCTAGGACATCCTCCTAAGGATAAAGCCAAAGGTGTTGTTATTCCACCTCATAGCCCCCCCTACCAGTAGCTGCAGCAGGGACAGTAGGGGCAGCAGTAGCATCAGGTGCTGTTGGAGCTGCACTAGTAGCTGGAGCACCATTTTTAGGTGCTCCAGCATCAGCACCACCTACAACAGCAGTATCTGAACCATTCCTGATTATCTCTTCCAGCACATCAGCAACACCCACAAACCCATTAATCTCAATAGGAGACATAGTTGTGTTTGCCATTAACAAGTCAGGGTGGCCCAAGTATAACAAGCACCCAAAATATACACAACAAAGGCAAACAATATTACAAATATAAAGGCGGTGACAAGAAAATACAAGGTAATAAAAATTTGGTCTCAGTATGGATTATTACATGTTCACAGTGCAAGCAAGAGTTCATAGCAGGATAGACTAAACAAAACTGACATAAATGAAGTGTCAAATTCTATGGGTACCCCTCCCCTCCCACATAGCATTGCAGATTGCATCCCTCTTTGCAGACATGACTATAGAGTCTTGTTCTTGGGCTGTCAGTATCATGTGGGTTAGGCAGATTACCAGTGAACCCAACCTCAGAAGGGACATGCTCATCAGTACCAAACCCCAGGATCTAGTTGTGAAGGATGCAGCAGTCAATGACAAGCTTAACTTGGGTCTTATACTTATGAAATGGCTTGTTGTCTAAGATCCTGAACCTATTCTTTAGTGCACCTATAGCCCTCTCCACTATGACTCTAAGTGATGAGTGTCTGAGATTGTACAGCTCCCGAGCATTAGTAGGTCTATTAGCTCCAAACTCACTCAAATGGTATCTGACCCCCCTGTATGGAGGTAGGAAACCATTTCTGCATGCATACCCAGCATGCACCAAGTAATATTTACCTACAATGGAACAGAAATAGCTCTAAGTGACTTTATGTGATTACCTATGAGGTGAACAATGTGTTGTAGTTTGTGCAGATTACCTTGGGGCATAGTGAACCCATCCTGCCTCTCAATGGCATCAGAAAGAATAAGTGCATCATGAGCAGACCCTTCCCAGCCAGCTAAAACATAAGTGAACTTGAGATCAAAGTCCACAACAACCATGACATTCTGTGTGGGGTCCTTTTTCCTACCCCTGAAAGCTTGCTGCATGTTCCTAGGAACTCTAGCAAGCACATGGGTGCCATCAATGGCACCAATGTATTCCTATAAACCATACCAATGAGATACAAGTGCATCTTGTGATTATTAACAAATAATGAATCCAAGGTAAACAATGACCTTCAGATATGGATTCCATCTAGGACTCCCAAGGATCTTTGGAGGAGTGGCTGTGCTAGATGGCCTAATGACCTCTGTCCTAAGCTGACCAACAACATTCAACACCATATGAAAATGCTTGTGCACTGTCTCTATGGATCTCCTAAAAGAATGCCTTACCACCCTAAACCTTTGGTTGTGACCAACCACGTGGAGAAACATGGCTAGTTTGTTCCTCAACAGACACCCCCTCCCTATCTGTCACCAACTGCCTCTACCTAAGCAAATCACAGAGAGCAAAAAAGGTGCTCTTCTCATCCTAAGCATGTATATGCACTCTACATCAGTGGAGTTATAAATAACTGCCAGTGTTCTCTGCCTGTGCAACTCATTTTGCTCTCTAAGCCAGGGGGTTAAGGGGTTAGGCTCAGTATCAGGTTCAGGACTTTTCCTTTTAAGCCTAGTGCTTACAAAAGACACCATCACAATAGTCATAGCAACAGCCTGCCTACGCATCATGTCTCGGCGCAAAGAGGGATCCATCTACATGCATGACATATAAGAACAGTTTAGCTAATCACACCCTGCTATGCATCAACATGCTTGCAACATGAATCAAGGACAATATGATGTGTACACGGCTGCAAAATAAATGCCTCCTAGTACACACTAATGACTACATCATCAACCATAGAACGCAACTCACAGATGAACCAAACAAATCACAACTCATAGAAAGCATCTCACACACCTCAACAAAATAGAAGCTCACAGATCTACCCTAAACAGAGCAGATACGCAAGTAAAAAAACAGACTTTAAAGCAAACCCTAGCACATTGAACATCATACAATATAACACAAACGATACCGGATTTCACCTTAGCCTCGGGGTCCTTTCATGAGAGAGGAAGAAGATCTGCAAGTAGAGGTTGCAGATCCGATAGGAGAGGAAAAAGAGGTTGCAGATCCGTCAAAGAGGAAGAAGAACGCGACGGAGAGGAAGAAGCCCCCCACCTCGGAGTCCCGGCAGCAGCACACGAACACGCACCACCAACGGCGAAGGAACTCACCGCCGGCTACTGGAGAACACCGCCACCACTGCGCAGACACCCACTGCCACCGGTCTCTCACGAGGAAGAAGTGGATTGAGCTCGGAGAGGAGAAGGAACGGATTGAGACTGTTGTGGGTCTACTTATAGAGAAGGGTTGGGGAGGATGTGAAATAGGACCGGAAACTTTCATCTTCCCGCGCGAGCCCGCCGTAGCCACCCCGAGCTCCGCCATAAGCGTCCAAAATCGCCAACCGAGTGCCGCGCGCAGCCGTACTCTAGAAACGAACCTTAACGGCATCGCTGAGAGCCGGATAGAAAGGGAGGTTTTGCCCACCTCGAACCCCGCCCCCAACAGCAAAACGACCAAACCGCCTTTATCACCAGCCCCACCCGTCTCATCACGCCGCGGGTCCCACCCCAATTAACACAAATGACACACCCGCTGCGCAGCGGGTTCGATTTACCGATCCGCCAGCTGTTGACCTCATCTGACCCCCTGGGCCCCACTAGTCAGCCCCACCGCCACGTGACCTATTAAATGCTCATCCACAGACTCATCAACCGCTCCTGCTCCCCCCTCGTCTCTTCTCATTCATTGCTGATTGATTGATCCTCCCCGCCTCACTCTCCTGTGTCCTCGCCTCGCGCTCGCTCAGTCGCTCCCGGCGAGGAGGGCAGCAGAAACCCTAGCGGCTCGGGCCGGGCGGGGGTTAGATGCTCCGAGAAGGCTCGAGAAGGTAGGGTAGGTTAGAGGTGCGCCACCGGCTATGGGCTGCGTCTTCGGCCGGGCGGCCGCGTCGTCCCCTGCGGCGCCGAGGAAGAAGAGGGGCAAGGAGAGGTCGTCCCCGCAGCCCGAAGCGGGGTCGCCCTCCGCAGTCGCCACCGCAGACGGGGACGGGAGGCCGCGGCGGCGGCTCGGGGGCCGCAGGGCGGCGGGGCCCAGGCAGGGGTGCGTCCCCGCGGCCGCCGCGGCGGAGCAGCTCGCCGCCGGCTGGCCGCCGTGGCTCGTCGCTGTCGCGGGGGAGGCCCTCCGCGGCTGGGCGCCGCGCCGCGCCGACACCTTCGAGAAGCTCAATAAGGTAGGCGCTCCCCTGAAATCTGGTCGTGCTACGGGGAGTATACCGTACTGATTCGCCATTCCTTTCTTGTGTTGGCTTTGTCCGGCGATTCACTCTTAAGATAGGATCGGGCACGTACAGCAACGTGTACCGGGCGAGGGACACCGTCTCCGGCCGCATCGTCGCCCTTAAAAAGGTCCGCTTTGATAACCTCGAGCCAGAGAGCGTCAAGTTTATGGCCAGGGAAATACTCATCCTAAGGACACTCGACCACCCCAACGTCATCAAATTGGAGGGCTTGGTCACCTCCAGGATGTCGTGCAGCCTCTACCTTGTCTTCGAGTACATGGAGCATGACCTTGCTGGGCTTGCCGCAAGTCCTGATGTCAAGTTCACATTGCCTCAGGTGTGTGAGAGTTGATTGCTATTTCAGACGGTCGATGATTACTCGGTGGAAATTGTGAGTTTGATGTCACTGTGTTATCTTGCAGATAAAATGTTACATGCAGCAGCTGTTGTCAGGGCTTGAGCATTGTCATGACAATAATGTATTGCACCGGGATATCAAGGGGTCAAACTTGTTGTTGGATAATAATGGGATTCTTAAGATTGCAGATTTTGGGCTGGCGACATTCTTTGATCCACGGCATAAACGGCCAATGACGAGCCGAGTGGTCACGCTGTGGTACCGTCCACCAGAATTGTTACTTGGTGCCACTGATTATAGTGTAGGCGTTGATTTGTGGAGTGCTGGATGCATTCTGGCAGAGCTCTTGTATGGAAAGCCCATAATGCCTGGGCGCACTGAGGTGAGTCTTGAACATGGGGTCGCTCTGTACTCTGCCATGTTAATTTTTGTAGTAATCCTTGGGGCTACGCTGTCAATATCAGAACTATGGTTAAATCTCCCCTTCCCACTGTTCCCATTATAAAGAATTCTGTAGTAGTGGCTGAAAATGTTGACTTTTTGCTCAGATAGCCTTGTGAGGACAGTGTTATCTCTCCGCTGTCTGGTCTTTTGTTCAATTTATTTATGTTGGCAAGTAGTTGTTTGTAAACATGTCATTGTCATTATGGGAAGACATGGATGGCCTTTTGCCCTTATTGTAAGTGTCTGACTAACGTTTATCTAAGGATATTGTGGACTCCCATTGGTTATTGCCTTTAGTGGGAACTTCTATTGACAAACATGCGTCTGCTGTTTCTGCTATAATAAGCTTTTGATGCAATTGTATTCATTATTGGACATGTCCAAACAGATTTGATGTTTCTAAGTATTTTGTTCATATATCTAGTACTGGTGGAATGACATACATAACAATAAGGTTAAATTCAACATACATGTTTAATTCTTAATCAGTTTTTACAGATTCAATGCTTGGCTCCCTGTGGTAGTTATTATGTTTTTTGTCATTTGACAACCTCTTTCATTAGTCACCAAAATTTGCCAATATGGCCAATAGTTGCAATATATTTTCACATTTATTAATGAAAACCTGTTGTATTGGACAAACCGTTGTTGTCATACATTGTATATCAGTAGCATCCAAAAACACAAGACATAAAACAGTCAACTTCTATTTAGTTTATTTACAGCAATGCTCTTGTTAAGGTATAATATTCAGGGGTATTAGTGTAATCTCCTAGTATAGGTTTCCCCTCTTCTAGTTCTTGTCCGTGCATATCTTGTTGCGGCATCTTCTGTGGATGCCGTTTCCATCCGCCCGTCTTCAAGCACGGAGAGGACGCTCGGCCACGCGACTCTTCGTCCGTCGTTTTTGCCCGTCTTCAAGCATGGAGAGGATGCCCAGCCACGTGACTCTTTGTTCATCATCAGCCCGTCTGCTGACCCATCGCAGAAGTTGCCTCGGCCGCTCATTGTGGCTTGGAGTCTGCCCATCGTGGACCCTCTTCAACGCCGCTCGTACACGTGGCCTGTCCGCCCATCTTCGTGTCGTATGTGCCTCCCACCATCCGTGAGCCTGTTGCCTATCCTCGCGGACTCTTCTCGCCTGTTCTGTTGTCAATCTCGTCTAGTCCGTGGATTCATCCGCCCATGTTTGGTTGCTCCCGAGCGCCCTTGCTTCCATCTTTTGCCTTCTTTTGTACGAGTCCAATTTTCTAAATTTCATTGAATTTGTCGCATTTGTGTCCATCCAAGTCTAGTTCTAAACCTACAGTTTGTCCAAGTCGTTCATATCCACAAATTTATTGTTGGATTCGCCAACTTTTTTTCTTTGGTTAGCTGAGCCCCGTCAATTTAGCTAATCATCATCATCTTGATGCGAGTTTGCCCTCTTGATCTCTTTGGTAGCCATTTTGCTACACTTCATGATCAACCACTCTGTCTTACTGCTTGTCATCTAGCAACAGTGATCTCTCTATTCTTCCTTTGGCTTGATTGATACATCAATTTATTCTCGTCGAGTTCAAAGTCTCCAAAGCAATGTTCATAGTTGAAGTACCATTTGTGAAGACTTGGCGTATTTGCTGAAGTACGGGTTGTGAAGGCAATACCCTCTTGTCAAGGAGATCATTTTGTACATCGACATTGTTCAAAAGTTGCCTTTCGACATCTTCATTTTTTGGATTTTGGATGTATACACTATTACACTTTTCTTTTTCAGTTCTAGTGCATAGTGCCAACTCTCCAAATGTACTGACATTGCATTCATGTTGCATTTGAGAGGGGGTGTCGGGGTATAATAGTCAGGGTTATTAGTGTAATCTCCTTGTCTAGGGTTTCCCTCATGTGTCTCTCATGTACTCTATATATAGTCCCCATTGGGCCTCAATACAATCATCCAATTCAGTGTCCCTTATTCATATCAACTCTTACATTTGAGCTAAAGGATTAGTATCTCATGAGCTTTCTTGCTGCACTTGTTGTTCAGGGATGATTAAGATGGCATATATTATATAAGTTCGAGTTGCATGAGTGAACCAATTCATATACTCTTATTGGCCTATGAATCCCATGAACAGCCCTGCCCTTTCCCCAATGTCAGCTGCTCATGCAAGGTTTAGTCTTGTATAACTCTAGAAAATAGGCTGATTGTCCGCCTAACCTCGCGGGATTAAAGTAAAAAGTGAAATCCTGATGTGCCAGATATTACGTAGAAACTAGGAGGGGATTGCTAAAAACTCTGCAATATATGAATGGGTGAAAACGTAGAAAATACTGAATTTAATCTTTTGAAATTGCTTAGGAGATTAGTATGGAATGGGCATGATGCTTGAGTTGCCAATGGCCATGTACATGCACTTTGGTTATTCATAAATCTATTGAGTTGTAAATTCAGCGAGAGTGCTTACACCACAACATTTTTTCTTGAGTTTTCTGTTCATGTTCCTCCAGCCACCATATATTCTTTTTTTTATGCCACACTTTTATTCTACTGTTAAAACTGGGATGTACACTATTTACCAGGTGGAACAGTTGCACAAGATTTTCAAGCTATGTGGTTCCCCTTCTGAGGAGTACTGGAAGAAGTCTAAATTGCCACATGCAACAATATTCAAACCTCAACAACCCTATAAACGTTGCATCAAGGAGACATTTAAAGATTTTCCTACATCGGCTTTGCCATTGGTTGAAACTCTGCTTGCAATTGATCCAGCTGAGAGACAAACTGCGACAGCTGCATTACACAGTGATGTATGTTCCTATCCTTTCTCTTCTTCTTAGTTGGAAAGAAATTTTTTAGGTGTGTAATCAGAAAAGTTACTATGAAGAAAGTATGGTGCTGCAGGAAAACAATTTAGATCTAGAAAAAAAAAATATTTGCTTCAAAATATTAATAACTAGATATGGAGCAGAACTCCACAAGCTGGGAGAATCTGTATGGTTGGTATTATATATTTCTCAAATTTTATTTATGGGTTGCATATATTGCAGTCTTTGCAAATAAGCAATATATGATTCTATTTTGGACGCATATAAGTTTGTACTACAGTCTTGTGCAATTCAATCATATATACAGTATGTCATAGAAAATGGTGCTCTCCTACTAGGATCAATATTATATATCCATTTTAGTTTTAGATTTGCAGTGTCGTGATGGTGCCTGATCTCTAGGAGATGCTTGTTGTCCATTGAGTTACTCAATCCTTATCCAGCCCCATTTCATCGACACTTGCAACATGCTTCTGTTGACGGGTGGCAAAGAAGTGCCCCCCCCCCCCCCCCCCCCGGTTTCCTTCTTTTCCTCTAGGATCAGGCGATGAAGATGGTTGTTGTCTTTTTGAATGGCCTTATGGTTTTGTGCTGCTTCTAATGAACTATTATTCCATCATCAATAGTTACTCATCATGTGCTCTTTTCTTTTTTTTCTTTTGGGAAAAAAAATGGCTTAGTTTTTTTCAACCGAGCCTTATGCTTGTGACCCTTCAAGTCTGCCAACATATCCACCAAGCAAGGAGATGGATGCCAAGTTAAGGGACGAGGAGGCTAGAAGGTGTGTCACATTTACCCTTTTTACTTTTTGCTGGACATACATGCGGATATAAACATGTTTGAGCCCTACATACAACATTTACATCACATGTTTAATGGGTTACATGAACTGTCTTGTGTCAAGTTGGGATTAGTGTTTTGAGTCATAAATAATGAAATGTTGATACTGTACACATTCTGGATTCACATCATTCTTCATTTTATCATAACTATTGTTATTCATTTGTAATCTATCTGATAGGAACTTCCTGTGTTTTCCTTAAACTGTCATGCAGCCACTTTCTGCTATTTTCTGTGTGGTTTAGTGTTCGTTTTTTTACCTTCTACTGTTATGAAGTAGGAATTAGCCAGAAGCCAAAAAAAAAAAAGAGAGAGGAGACCGTCAGCAAGTTATTGGCTAATCACATTTGTAAACTTGAATGGCATATATCTGCATGCACTCTAACTGCTACTGCTTAAACTTCCTCTTTTCAATCAAGAGACTGCACCAGTAAGCAATAAAGGATATATTCATCTTTGTAACTAGTTTATGTTTCTGTGTTGTATTATCATCCTTCAGACTACGAGCTGCTGCAAAGGACAAAGGAGAAGCAAAAAGGACTCGACCACGGGATCGGTCTCGCAGGGCTGGACCAGCACCAGAAGCTAATGCAGAGATTCAAGCGAACTTAGATGTGAGTCAAAGCTCTTTATGACTGAAGACTATGCTTGTTTTGCTTGCTATGATTTTCACCATTGAGAAATACAGAAACTGCCAAGTTAATTGTGATTATCTGATACTGTTAGGTAGTTCACCTTTTGATTTCGCTAACCTGTCCTGCAATGAACAAAATTGTTGCAAAGCTTGCACAAGAAAATGAGTTTCCACAGAACTCTTCCTTTTTTCCCTTTTAGGGAAGAAATACAGACATAGCAAAATTCACTACTTCAACACTTCAAAATTGCCAAAGTGTCATAAAAAGTTGAAATTAACTAGTGTTCGTATGTCGCTGACAAGGCATTAACCGATGCCAAAGGTGTCGCTGATGCCTAGCTAATATCTATGCATCATAGATACAGATATGTGGTATTGGACAGATATGGATAGGTGGATATGACATTTTATGTAAAAGCCCAATACACAAATGTCTTAGTTTTTTTTTTTAAAAAAACAAATAGATAATAAGGCATATTATAAAATTCTAAAAGCCTATAGCAATTTTGCCAACACAATCTTGCATTTGTACTGTTTTGCTCATCATTTCCACATTTCAATTTTGCTAACACTCCCAACTGCCAAGCCTGTGAAGCACCTCCATCCAATTCTCAAAATCCAAACTTGCAAAATCACCTTCGACTTGAGGCTTCCAGGGTCGGAGGAGATCAATAGATAACTGATCCAATTCCTTTCCCTCCCACTTCCAGTTCCAGCAGGCAGTAAAACACATACTACTAAAAGCACTCCTTGTGTTATTGCTGCCATCTAGTCTTGGCTAGGAAAAAACAAGCAAAGAGTACGAATGAATTTGACTAGGTATGGGGTGGGACATGGGAGAGAGGACAGGAAGGGACTAATAACCACGGGAGGGAGGAGGAAAGAGCTCCCTGCCTATTTACCACAGGTGCTGTGTGCCTTGTGGGTGGTGTGCACCTCTGGCAGCTGTTGCCTGCTTGAGCATTGCAGGCAGCTGCTTAAGCTCGCTGCCGGCGCTGTTCTCCACGTGGGCTGTGTGCGGCGGCAGTTGGATGTTTGGGTGAGGGAGGCCACGGCGCAGAGGGATCTAAGGAAGGAAGGTGGGGCACTGAACAACCAAACACAGCTGTGCTGGGTGTATGTATCAATGTTCTGGGTTAGGCTGTATCCAGTAGATGGGCTGATACATATTGGCCTAAGTATCTGAAATTGTAGTATTTATTTTGTCCTGATACTTCCTGGATATATCCACCACATATCTGTATCAGATATGTATCTGTTACAGGATATGGCCCCTACCTCACGTATCAGGGTAACATAGGCAAAATAGGGAAGGAGAGAGGGAACAGAGACAGATAGACAACAGAGAAAGAAAGGAAGGGCAGCATATGGGCAACCAGCAGGTGGCACGGCTCTCCCTTTGCCTTCCCCCACCTTCGTTGGCTCCTGTGCAGTTCTGCCCTGCTAGATCAAGCACGATGGGTGGCACGGTTCTGCCCTCTCAAGTGTGGTAGTGGCGATCTGGAAAGGGGAGGCAGTGGTGCACCATTAGCATAGGGGGAAGGGTTCGTCAGTGCTCCTGGGTGGTTGCATCGGGGAATACATAGACGACGCAGAAGGGGGAGTTAATTGGCCCCATGAGGTTGGAAGAGACAGGTGTTTTATGGGCTGTTGACTTGGAATCTTGGGTTGAACCTTAGGCTAGTTGGGCAGTTGGTTCACCGTTTCTTGTGTTTGTGGTCCATTGATGGGCGTATTTTTTCTTCTTCTCTGATATACATGACTAGGGCGTCCGCCTTGCCCGCCTTAGTGCCTAGTGCCCTGCTTTAAGCGCCTAAGTGATAAGAGGATGGTGGGTTGCCACACCTTTGGTTTGTTGCTTTAAGAACAATGAAATTAAGATAAAAATATGATCAAAGCCAACATTGTTTGATTGCACTACTGCTAAGTGCCAAATAAATCTTTGCGAAATCATTTGCCTCTATTAATTTGTGGCAAAACCTTCCAAGAAGTATCCCTTGTCTCTTAGTACATTTGTTATTGCTGTGAATCAGGGAGATTTATCTATGTTTTTTGCTTCTGATCACAAATGAGTTGTTCCAGATGAATTAACATAAGTAAACTCAGGCAGTTTGTCACTTTCAAATGTTATTGCTTAATGTGATACTGAATATTGAGGTTCCCAAATTTCTTATTAACAGCAGAGGCGACGGATGATAACTCATGCGAATGCAAAGAGCAAAAGTGAGAAGTTTCCTCCTCCGCATCAGGATGGAGGTACGGGTAATCCACTGGGATCCTGTCGTCACATGGAGCCTATGTTCGAGCATCAGGATGCTTCCTTCAGTACAGTAGTCCCCATAGAGAAGGGGACCTCACAAACATGGTCGGGGCCGTTGTTTGACCCAGCAGCTCTTGGGCAGTCAAGGCGGAAGAAGCAAACTACCCTAGATGCTAAGGCTGCTGCTTACTCAAAGCAGCTCCAAAAGGAAACGGGAGGGATACGAGCCCGATAATAAAGTGTCCCAGTGCTGGCGAGCAAGCTCCACAGTTTTCCTTCAAAAAAAAAAAGAAAAAGAAAATGAAGTGTCTTTTTTTTTGGTCATCAGTATGTGGAGGGACCGTGGGAAAGGTTTTTCATGGCGTATAGATGAATTTTCTTGTTTTGTCCCTCCGGTGGTTGGAAAGCAGGCAACAGCACTGTTTGTAGGGTGAAGTCTTCCGGATTGTGTACATGTCATGTGGTAGCGTTTCCAGTACTGTTTAGATGCTTCTGAACAAGCTGCCGTCACCAGGACGGGACCTTTAGCGGTCTAAAGACTCGTGTATTTATGCTCTTGACGACAATTCAGTTGCCCATGTGTATATATGGATTAATTCTTTCTTCTGTATGTAAAGAGACGATGGTAGGCTTGACTTATTAATGAATCATCAAGTGTGATGGCGACCTTTCTCATGTAACAGTGGTAATAATTGTATAGTTTTGGTTCTCGTAAACTTGCTGGCGGCGGGTTGCTTCGCCTTGTACTCGGGGTAGCATCCTCAATGAAAAGGCACTGTTCTTTCAGTTTTCTTGTTTTCAGGAACATTTACTACTGCTGCTAGTCAATGGATTAGCTCCGATTGTACCTGAAAAACGTTAACGATGTGAGTCCAGGTAAAGATAGATCTAGGCAGGGACACATCTAAATAATACAAGTCTCATGTAAATGATTATATCCAGTGCTATCGTAAACAGTCCGTCACCCTTTGCTTGGGTAGGTTGGCCGACCCGCTCAGTGGCCTGTGGGGCCTTCGGCCGTTGTGGTGATTGGCCCACTGTCATAGTGATGTGTGGTAGATGTTAAAGTGTTTGTCACGTTGGTGTTCTTGAAATGGTGAGTCATTGTGTCGAGGATGTTAATAAGGGGTGCCTAAACAAGACATCCTTGACAAAGGATGAAAAGCTAACCTGAGAGTTAGACTCGACACCCCCCTCTACAAGAGTGCGTTGATTAGCGCCCTAACTCGACCCACAACACGGACATTAATCGATCCTAGTCTCGGTTACGGAAACGAGGTCGAGCGAACGACTAAAGGCTTAAAACCATACAATCCTCGACTACGGAATTACCGTCGAGCAAATCGACTAGCCTCGAGCGCAAGGACGCACCCCTGCCGCCTGCTGCTGGTACGGGATTCAGAGCATTTAATGTGACTGACAGGTTCCCACCTAACCCAGCGGGCACGGTAAACGTGATGATGGGTCGTGCACCCGTCAAATCCCACGTTTTCCTAGCTTTATCCCTGAATTCGGAGAAAGGTACATACAAGTAGTGACGCAACAGGCGTATTGTCCCGTCAGGAAGCCCCTCAAGACGTAATGGTCAGTGCTCTTGTATACGGACGCCGTCTAAACCGCCAGACCCTCGAGTCCGCATGCTCCTTTCCAGAGAAGGATTGAGCGACGGAAGTCAGCGCTCAAACCACTCCCGACATGACGCCTGCTACGACGTACAAGCATGCGTATTCACGGACTAATACCGAGCAACATACAGGGGATAAGCTCGGGAGGTGCACGCGCCATCATCACCAAGTACACTGCAACAAGATAGGTCGAGGCCACGCCGGTAGGGAAGCCTCGAGTGGATTCACGCCATACCCCTATCGAGGCCTACTCTAGTACCTACATCCTATAACCTTGAGCCTCCCCTTGGTCTATAAAAGGGGACGCCGAGGCTAAGCAAGAGAGAGAACACAACTCGCACACATCACTCCGCTCCTCTAGAACATTCTTGTATTCACCCCTGTATAAGCACTTAGCTGCAAGGTAATACAAACTATCTCCCCCCCGCTGGACGTAGGGCCTTCTCTTGCCCGAACCAGGATAAACTCTCATGTTCATCTTGCATCGCCATCCGAAAAGGAAGACACGCACACAAATTCACTTGTTGGTGTTACCCCCCGAGGTTAAAACACCGACAGTTGGCGCGCCAGATAGGGGTCCTGCGTGTTTGCTGACGATTTTCCACCTGTTTTCCGGATGGCTTCCCCTATTTCACCGATTCCACGCTCCACGGTGATCTAGTTTGGGAGCCTTGAGTTCATGTCCACCGGCTTCGGCTACGACATGATTTTGCTTTCTATCAGAGGACCGGAGGGCGCCCGCATTGTGCCCGCACGATCAAGGGCCGCGCGTCGACCTCACCACCACGCCTCCCCGCCCAAGAGGCGCGATCAGCACCGTCACCGCTGCCCCATGGCTACTGTGCGATCACCGCCCCGCGCAGGGCAGCTAGACCTCCTGGTTGAGGGTCCGTCAGCTCCGCGCCTCAGAGCAGTGACCGAGCCAGCCAGCCAAGGGAGTGATCGCTGCTCGGCAGCGCAAAGGGAAACCATCCCTCGCGCACCTTCACCGCCATCCGCCCTGCTGCCGCACGGGTTGTTTGCCACCAGGTGAATGTTTCCGTTCAGCCTCGACAATGCCGTGACATCCCTCACCAAGACAGTTCGTCCCAATGCCGATGCGCACGTAGAGCGGCCACTGGCCCTCGCACGTAGCGTAACGACGCTATAAGAGGTCCCCTCGTCAGCTGAAAGTCTAGGCTTTCTACAGATACATAGGCCTCGACCCCTTGGACCAGGACACTACACACTCACCACGCTGAGACAACAGCTAGTGAAAGAGTGGCACGGATGCTTCTACACCGCCGCAGAACCCGACCCCAGCTCCGAGTCTGATAGCTACGACCCCATGAGGGGATCCTTCAACATCGTAGACGGAGCCGTGGCTACCACGGACGATATGGAGGACGACGGCAATGCCGCTGCCACCGCCACTCTAGTAGCAAGGACAGACCCTAGGACTCCTGGGCAGGAAGGACGACCAGACCCTCCCCCTCCTCAAGACGACAAGGCCGCCTAGGTCACGCAACTGCGTGAGTTAAAGGCCAAACTCGACGAGGATCGGGAGCACCTTGACCAAATGGAGCGGGCTCTCGAGCAAGATCAAATGCACCCGCATGGCGGAGGCGCTCGAGGTCACACTTGAGACATCTACCAACAGATCGTCGAGGAGGGAGAACCGGAACGCCTTATCAATTGTTTCCCTCGAGTAGGCCAGAACATAGTTGCGGCAACTATGTTACTGCGTAACATGCCCGTACCCTCGAACTCCCAAGCACACCGCATATGAGATGAGGTACAGGGCTTACTCCACGTCGCAGCGGCCTAGCAGGCTAAGAGCTCGGCCTCCCGACGTCGAGGGGCAGCCACGGAAAGACATCCCGAGCCAGTGCGACATGAGAGGGAGGTTTCTGTCCACCAGGAACCTCCTCCTCGAGGCAAGAGGGCGACGCTGATCCAGGAGCGCCTTGTCGACAATCGGGAGCCGCGTGACGCATGCCACGACATCAACAAGCACCGACGGTGCAAGCACGGGGATGCCGAGGAGAAAGGCTATAGCACTCACCGCGGCAGACATTACAACAGCAATGAGGATCAGATGGCTCCAAAGTCGCCGGGGCCTTCGAGTCTTCAGCCGAGCAATCCACAGCATGCCGTTGCATAACCCATTTCAACCCCTGACCAGTATCGCCAAATACAACGGCGAGACTAAGCTAGAACTATGGCTGGCATGCCAGTTGGGCGGAGCTCGAGGAGACGATCGACCAATCATCCGACGCTACCGCTCTTCCTCTCCGAAACCGCTTGGAGGTGGCTCGAGGAGCTCCTCGCAAACCAAATCCATGACTGGGCCGACCCGGTCAGGGTATTTGAGGGGAATTTCAATGGAACCTACGTCCGCCCCGGCGATTCATGGGACCTAAGCAAATGCAAGCAGAAAGCGGGAGAATCTCTCCGAGAATACGCTCAACGCTTCTCCAAGCAAGGCACCGAGCTCCCACACATCCCCGACCACAACGTCATCCTGGCGTTCATGTCAGGCACCACCTGCAAGGACTTAGTGCGAGAGTTGGGGAGTAATCGCCCACAGACCATCGACGAGTTGATGGATGTAGTGGCTAACTACGCGGCCGGCGAAGAGGCAGTTGGCACATTCTTCAGCCATAAAAATGACAAGGGGAAAGCACTGACGGATGATGATGAGGGCCCTAGCAGAGGACCCAAGAAGAACAACAAGAAAAAGAAGAAGGCGTGGCAAAACAAGCACGAGGCCATCGATGATGATTTCGTCACCGCAGTCAAGTGCAAGAAGCCTCAGGGGCCCCTGAGGTGTTGTCTTCGACAAGATGCTCAAAGAGCCTTGCCCTTATCACAAGGGAGGGGCCAAGCACAAGCTCGAGGACTGCTGCATGCTGAAGAAGTACTTCGACAGCCTAGGGCTGACGAAGGATGATCAAAAGAAAGACAAGGGCGATGACAAGGGTGGAAGCAAGGACGACGATGGGTTCCCTGACTGTTACATGATCTATGGTGGGCCCGCGACATAGCTCAGGTCTCGACAGCGCAAGAGGGAACGTCAGGAGGTCTTTGCAGCAAGGATGGCAATGCCACAGTAGCTTGACTGGTTGAGCACCCCCATCACCTTCAACCGCGATGACCATCCTGATTGAGTCGTTAGCCCCGACATCTATCCACTTGTCGTCAACCCCATCATCGTCAACGCCTGACTCTCCAAGGTGCTGATGGATGGCGGCAGTAGCCTCAACATCATTGTTGATGGTCCTTAATGCTCACATTTAACCATCATTGTTGATGGTCCTTAATGCTCACATTTAACCATCAACTAATTATGGAAAAGGATCCAAATGGAACCAACACCCAGACTAAGGGTTTTATCTGACAGAATTCCACGAGTTTTGGTGTTTGTCTATTTCTGTAGGGGGTTATGAGGAAATACGGAGGAAAGACCCACACGTCGGGTTTACATAGAGATATTAACGTGCCGCGCAATTTTCTATCATCTAGAAGACTCCAAAAGCCACGGGAACGAAGCGGAGGCAGAACGGGGCCTGGCCCAGGGCGTCCGCCCTCCTCTGGTGCCCAATCAGAGTCCGCCTCGTGGATTATGCTCCACCGACCTAATAGATCAAGGATAACTGTTCAATCAATGTCGGTTTGATCTGACGGTCCAGATTCACTTGAGAGGACTATATAAGCAGACCCCCTGGCCCCTGGAGAACATACCTCTTCTACAGAATCAAAGTTAGGGTTTCAATTCTTCATCCAAGTAGAGAGGATCCCTCTAGTTCATCTAGTTCTAGTTCTAATTCCTCTAGTTCTAGTTCTACTTAGTTCTAGTTGTAATCTAGAAAATAGGGAGAGAGAAGAGGAGAGCGGAGGAGGAGCTGGGTCTATCAGATCTTCCTCAACATTATACTTTTGCTACAACTGGTTCGTTCTTCATCGTTCTCCAAGTCCTTCAATTCATAATTCCTGAGTTCTTTAATTACTTTTATTTACATTCAAGTTATTTATTGGATTCTCGCTTGCATCAAGTGCTCTAGTCTTTATAACGCTAGAGTAGTAATTAATAGATTAGACGTGGTGTTTAGTCTTGCAATTACCTGGAATTGCACCCAATCCTGCGGATTGTTGTGGTAGCCCTAGGGTAGTGACAGCCCTAACGGTCGACGTATTCCACCTCGTTCGGATCGGTGTTTGTAGGACCGTAGTCAGAGCTTCCTATCCCCCTTCTCATCTCTTTCTGTGGTTAGTGTTCTGATGTCCCGAAATAAATAATCTTTGAAGTAATTCTTGATTCTTAGATCAACTAGAGAACTCTAAGGAAACTTCCTCTCTTTCCACCAAAAATAATTATATAGTTATCCTTGGGCGATCTTGAATCTTAATTAGTACACTCACGTTCCCTGTGGAAAATCGATACTCTGGAATACTCCCGGGTGAAAGCTACATCGGTATCCGTGTGCTTGCGGATTTTTCTGTTTGCGTTTAAAATACCGAACAAGCTTTCTGGCGCCGTTGCCGGGGAACGGTAGCTGTGCTAGTTTCGAACCAAGTCGTCTATGTATCCTTTTTCTTTTCTTTTTACCACACTCACCTTACCATTTTCACCACACCACATGGATTTCACTCTAAGCATTAACGAGCATGGAATTTATTTCATAGCCACTTCATTTACTCCATGCTCATATGTAATATCTTCACAATCCATTGGTCTCTCCAACATCACCACATTCGAGATCTCCAACCCCCTCTTCCTTTCTATTTATGAAAACTTTAAAAGGGCGGTTGTCGATGCATATGTCTATAATAAATTTTGCAGATCTCGTTGAGTTGATCTTGATATAGGTCAGCGTTGGGGGGGAAACCACTTCGCCGACATAAATTGATGGTTTCCCAAGGACATGCTTAGTGTTCTAAAATAAGCACTGATTAGATCGTAACATGAACTTCTAATTATTTGCAACATTGCCTTGTGTATTGAGCATATAAAGATAATTGTAGAAATATTCCTTCGGTTATTCTTGTCACTAACCTTTCCAGGATTGGAGCAAGAAGATCGGATGAATGACAAGCACAAGGTATGTCCAACCAATCATCATACAACATTGAATTAAATTAATCCAAACTTGAATTTTGCAAAATTCAAGCTTGGGGGAGTACTTTACATAAAAACATCCTTTGCCATGTTACTATGTTGGTTATCCCTACCTTTGAGACATGCTCAATTTGTTAAGTACTAATCGTACTACTTCATCTCCACTTGAGTAGATCTCTATAAATGCTCTCATGCTACCTTTATTTGCTTTAGTATATGTCTTGGAGTAGTTTCATTTATCTCTTAATTAAGCATGGTGCTTAGTTAGGAATGTTGATCTTACTTCCAAGGGATTTTAAATTAAGCATGGTGCTTAGGTTAAAATGCCCTCCTAAATCAAATTAGACATGGTGTCTTGGTTGATCTTTGAGCCGATAGTATGCTATAGTAGATATTGGATATTTTGTTGGACTAACCCCTGCAGGAAAACTTTCAATATTGACCTGGGAAGTCCTGAGATACAAACTCACATTGGAGACAAAGAGAGAGACACATGAAGGTTAACAATTTACACAAGGAAGGCATAGCTCACAAGAGATGTTCCATGAAGGGTGCTACTAACACGATGCACAACCGCTAAGAAAGGAAAGCTTCCACAAGGTGATACTGTACCATCACTCTTCAAGTAAGGTAACATCTTTAGGTACTTGACTATCACTTTTATAAGTTTCTCCTTGGTTCTAGCGTTCACATGAATAAAGAGACAAACATGTATGATTTATAACTCTAAATTAACCAACCCAATTAATTCAGCATGATTAGTCCTTTAATCTTTGTTTATAGTACTACCTTTGTGATCCCACACTCCTAATCATATAAGCTAAAATGTTGCACATTCAATCTCTGGAAGATATAAACAAAACATAAGTATAGATAGAGTATCTTTCCATTAGGTTGAGCGATCTGATGTGACAAATATTTTAAATGTTACACTCATGATCTTATTATCCATCAACTTTGTCTTGCTCACTATGTTTAAGGATAGAGAAGAATAAATACACTTTTGGTTCTATTGGTGTTTTCCACCAATAGGGCCCATGCACTTGATCTCTGCCTTGTCTCTATGAGCAGGTACACTTCGAGCAAAATATGAAGGAATTTTACAACTCCCAGACTCCACCAAGTGAAGAACCTGGATCTACGAGCACAAACACACTGAGCAGGATGCTGCCAACACCTAGACACGCAAGAGAGGTGGAGGTATGCACCAGCTCAAGGAAGTAGACATGCTGTCTGCCAAGCTAGACCTGCTCATGAAGAAGCTCGATGATAGAGCTGGAGATAAGAAGGAAGTCATGCATGTCTACGACTCTCATATGACTTGTGAGGAGTGTGAAGATACTGGACACTCAGGCAATCACTTCCCTGAGATGCTTGAGGACGTGAACTACATGAACAATAACAACAACAACTACTACTACAACTGTCCTCAACAAAATCAAGGTTGGAATCAACAGAGGCCTAACTACTTAGAGAGGCGATCCAGGACGCCCCGTCATCCCGATCTCTATCGGCATGGTGAACTTCCCAGAAGCACTCTGCGACTTTGGCTCCAGCGTCAACATTATGCCCAGGGTACTCTATGAAAAATTCTTTACACATCCTTTACGAGAAACAACCATGTGTTTGCAGCCTGCAGATCAGACACTAAGTTTCCCAAAGGGAATATTGAAGAACCTCTACGTCTGAGTTGGTACCTTGTACGCCCTAGCAGACTTCGTGGTGATAGAGACTGATACTGATGAGAGGGCACCCATCATCCTAGGGAGGCCATTCCTGAATACCTCGGGAGCTGTCATTTACGCTAGTGCTGCCAAGATCAGTTTCTACATCAAGGGGAAGAAGGAGACGTTTTCCTTTGAGAACAAGATTACATAAATCTTAGAGCAATCCCGATATGAACCAAGGAAGAGGACCAACAGGAGGAACAGGAACAAGCAAATGTGGACCGAGTCAGCTAAGATGGTCACTGCAGTTCAAGGAGGTGAAGATCGTCGACTTAAATCACCGTTCCTGACCAAAAAGGATGACCCAGGTATGCCAAGCATCCAGTGCTCCATTAATGGATACAACTTCCAGAAGACGCTTTGCGACACCGAGTTAGGCGTCAACATAATGGCCGCAGTCACCTATCAGCTCCTGTTCGGAACCATGCCCCTAAAGCCGACATACATTAAGCTCCAGATGGCAGATCAGACATTCTGAAAGGTTGAAGGTCAGGACAAGAAGAAGACGACACAATCGCCAAGGACGGATGGGCAGACTACGAAGGAGAAGTGATAAGGTCTGAAGACATACAGCTTGAACAGAACTGTCCTGAGGAGACCGTTGCACCGAGTCAGGTATGTAGAGAGAAGATAGTTATACATGAAGAGCAGGCGCTGCCGGAACCACCGACTACGCCATCCAGCGAATCCCAGGACGATTGAGAAAACGGAGAGTCCCGCTCAGAGAACTTAAAAACACCGAACGCCTTGCCAAGAGGTAAACTTGGTAGTTATCCTTTTCCTTTCAATTATTTAAAATAGTTTGCTTAGTTAATCAGGTTCATATCATCTCGAAAAGAAAATAAAAATATTAAAAATAGTAAGCCCCATGTGAGTATGCTCATGGCATAAAACCCATAAGTACATTCACTGTGGTGGCATAAAAATAAAATAAATATATTTACGTGCTATAAAAATGAAAATATAAAAATAAATTTATGATCGTACCAAAGTGTGTAACATTTATTGAGGAGGCTCAACATGATAAAGGCTAGATATTTATGCTAACACTTAACTAGTTCCACAAAGCTTTGTTGTCTATTTGAGCTCCACAGAATTCAAGGATCAAAGAAGACTAGCCGACGGAGGAAATTCTAATCGTTGTCAGGGTGCTGCCGACATTCAAATATACCTCTGTCACCTGCTAGCTACATCAGAAGAAATTATGTCAAAATCCATCTTGGGGGAGAGCACCCCCATTTATCCAGCTAAGTGTTCTACTCATGTTTATACTTTACTCAAATAATAAAAAGATGCATAATCATAAAAACCTAAATAAAGATTTTGTGCTTTATATATATCTTTGCTTAGTTTGCTAAATAAATAAATAAATAAAATTTTCTATGAACCCTCGTGATAAGCTCTCATATGGAAATGATGAATAGTTGCTCTGCCATAACTAGTTCTCAAAATTGAGATCTCTCTCAAGTTTAGGCATGACTGTTATTAATTAAGATTTGCTCTAAACCTGAACTTGTGGGAAGAGTACTTGATCTAATGTCTAAGTTGTTAACGGATATGATATGGGAAGGTTGAGCTGCTGTTTATCTGTTTCTAGAGATGCTAGAATTCTGGAGAATTTTATCTTTGAAAATCTTTAAAATATCACATGATGAGTTCTTGTATGATGAGAGTTTAAAATCCTACCACAGCCATATATACAAGCTTATTAGACTATGAACCATTCATTTACTTTTTACTGCTTATGAGCATTGAGTGTGGTCAAGCTGTGTAGACCCTTAGGAGCTTGTCATGTGGTTAAATCAAGATTCACTTGCACGTTCACTCACACATGCTGCTTCTACTCCGGAAGTACGCATCCACATATATCCACCCATTTGCATCTCCAGAACCACCCAAAAATATTCTACTCCTAATCCGGGAGAGAATAGCCAAAAATATTCTCCTATTTCTGTTTTCCCCTGTGAAATAAATGCTCAAGTTATTTCGGTTACTACCACTTGCTACATTATTTAAAGAGGTGAGTGCTCTAAAAAAAAGAAGAAGATACAAGGACATAAAAAGGGGCAAGTTCCCGGAACCTCGAAAGAAAAGAAAAAGTAAGACGAGAGGTAAAAATGGACAAGTGTCCGACAGTAGAATTAGGGGTACAAGATACTCACCTGAGAGAAAAGAAAAAGAAAATATAGAGCATCTCATTCTCCTCAAAAAGTTTCAAAAGAGCAAGAAAGGTATGTATCTCTCAAAAGAGCACAAGTAGAATTAGACTTTCACCATTATTTTCACCATTATCACCATTCATTCGCCACACATGCACATCTTGATTTGACTTATTGACTTGTTCTTCTGGATCCATGATTTGACTATGCAATAATGTCTTGTAAGTATGTATTAGCTGTCTCCCACCTATGAGCTCCAGATATCAAAACCTTATTAGAGTAGGGTGAGAGAGAAGGCAATGCCATTATGCCTCATACCAAAAATATCACATACTTTGAGAGAAGGCATACACCATTACTGCCTTGGTAAGGATCCAGAAATACCACAAAAGAGAGACTAGAGAGAGTCATACAAGGAATCTCTGAGTTTTATTTGAAAATATGCAAAAACTCCAGAGCTATAGTTAATCGAAGAACAAGAGACATGGTGCTTGACTAGACCGTTCTATCTTTTAACTGCTCAAGACATAAGTGACAATTGCAAGCCCCATGGTGGAAGGTAATATGAGTAAGTTTAAATCTTAACAGTTTACCCTAACCCAGAGATGAGATCTTGTTTGAACGCATGTATATCTTTTAGGCATGAAACCACTGCAGAAACTCTTGAGTTCATCTTTGCTCAGGGACGAGCAAAGGTTAAGCTTGGGGGAGCTTGTTGACGGTCCTTAATGCTCACATTTAACCATCAACTAATCATGGAAAAGGACCCAAATGCAACCAACACCCAGACTAAGGGTTTTATCTGACAGAATTCCATGAGTTTTGGTGTTTGTCTATTTCTACAGGGGGTTATCAGGAAATACGAAGGAAAGGCCCACACGTCGGGTTTACATAGAGATATTAACGTGCCGCGCAATTTTCTATCATCAAGAAGACTCCAAAAGCCACGGGAACGAAGTGGAGGCAGAACGGGGCCTGGCCCAGGGCGCCCGCCCTAGAGACCAGGGCGCTCGCCCTCCTCTGGTGCCCAATCAAAGTCCGCCTCGCGGATTATGCTCCACCGACCTAATGGATCAAGGATAACCGTTCAATCAATGTCGGTTTGATCCGACGGTCCAGATTCACTTGAGGGGACTATATAAGCAGACCCCCTGGCCCCTGGAGAACATACCTCTTCTATAGAATCAAAGTTAGGGTTTCAATTCTTCATCCAAGTAGAGAGGATCCCTCTAGTTCATCTAGTTCTAGTTCTAGTTTCTCTAGTTCTAGTTCTAGTTAGTTCTAGTTGTAATCTAGAAAATAGGGAGAGAGAAGAGGAGAGCGAAGGAGGAGCCGGGTCTATCGGATCTTCCTCAAGATTATACTTTTGCTACAACTGGTTCGTTCTTCATCGTTCTCCAAGTTCTTCAATTCATAATTCCTGAGTTCTTTAATTACTTTTATTTACATTCAAGTTATTTATTGGATTCCCACTTGCATCAAGTGCTCTAGTCTTTATAACGCTAGAGTATTAATTAATAGATTAGACGTGGTGTTTAGTCTTGCAATTACCTGGAATTGCACCCAATCCTGTGGATTGTTGTGGTAGCCCTAGGGTAGTGACAGCCCTAACGGTCGACGTATTCCACCTCATTCGGATCGGTGTTTGTAGGACCGTAGTCAGAGCTTCCTAGCCCCCTTCTCATCTCTTTCTGTGGTTAGTGTTCTGATGTCCCAAAATAAATAATCTTTGAAGTAATTCTTGATTCTTAGATCAACTAGAGAACTCTAAGGAAACTTCCTCTCTTCCCACCAAAAATAATTATATAGTTATCCTTGGGCGATCTTGAATCTTAATTAGTACACTCAAGTTCCCTATGGAAAATCGATACTTTGGAATACTCCCGGGTGAAAGCTACATCGGTATCCGTGCGCTTGCGGATTTTTCTGTTTGCGTTTAAAATACCCAACAATCATCTACCTCGAGACCCTTGACCTTCTGGGAATCGAGAGAGCACAGCTCTAACCCAGCGCGGGAGGCTTCCATGGGGGTCGTGCCTGGGAAGAAGGCCCTACCTGTGGGTCGAATCGACCTACGGGTCTGTTTTGGCATGGAGGCCAACTTCAGAAAGGAGATGCTCACTTTCTAGGTGGTGGATTTTCGAGGCACCTACCACACCATCATTAGCCGTCCAGGGTACGCCAAGTTCATGGCTATCCCCAACTATACATACCTCAAGCTGAAGATGCTCAGACCCAAGGGAGTTATCACTGTCAGCTCCCCCTACGAGCACGCCTACGAATGTGACGTCGAGTGCATCGAATACGGGGAAGCGGTCGAGAGCACCACCAAGCTCGCCTTAAGACTCGAGGCCCTTGCTGCTGAGGCACCAGAGCCAAAGCGCCATGCGGGCAGCTTTGAGCCGGTGGAGGGCACCAAGAAGATCCCGCTCGACCCGACAACTCAGACGGCAAGGTGCTGATGATCAGTGCCAACCTCAACCCCAAATAGAAGGTCGTGCTCGTCGATTTTCTCAGTACAACGACCAGTCTACTTCATCAGCGAGGTGCTCTCGGAGACAAAGCTACGATACCCACAGATTCAGAAGCTAATCTATGTAGTGATTCTCGCCCGATGGAAGCTCTAGTACTACTTCCTCGGCCATCCAGTCACGGTAGTCTCATTCTTTCCTTTGGGTGAAATCATCCAAAACTGAGAGGCCACTGGAAGGATCGCCAAATGGTCGGTCGAGCTCATGGGAGAAGCCCTCACGTACGCGCCCCACAAGGCCATCAAGTCCCAAGTGCTGGCGGACTTCATTGCGGAATGGACCGACACCTAGCTCCCCCCGGCGCAGGTCCAGGCGGAGCTCTAGACGATGTACTTCGATGGGTCGCTCATGAAAACAAGAGTTGGCGTGGGCTTGCTCTTCATCTTGCCTCTTGGTGTTCACATGCGGTACGTGATTCGCATCCATTTTGCTGCCTCTAATAACGTCACAGAGTACGAGGCTCTTGTCAACGGGTTAAAGATTGCCATCGAGCTTGGGGTCTGGCGCCTTGACATTCGGGGTGACTCTCAACTCGACATTGATCAAGTCATGAAGGCCTCGAGCTGCCATGACTCTAAATTGGAGGCCTACGGCAAGGAGGTATGCAAGCTTGAGGACAAGTTTCACGGCCTCGAGCTCAACCACGTCGTCAGACGGTATAACGAGGCCGCAGACGAGCTCACCAAAATCGCATCCACTCGAGGCACCATCCCGCCAGACGTGTTCTCAAGGGACCTCCTTGAGCCCAGTGTCAGCCTCGGCTCGAGGGCTGGCGTTGAGACACCAACACCCGAGTCGGCCGACACTATCAAGTCTCTTCTGGCGACCGCAGAGGTGATGGAAGTCGATCAATCATCTCGACAGCCGAGCCGACCTTTCGACTGGCACACCCCTTTCCTGGACTGCCTGAACCGAGGCGAGGTACCAGAAGACTGGGTGGAGGCCTGCCATATAGCTCGACGAGCCAGGTCTTACGTAATCTACGGGGACGACAGGGAGCTATGTCGACGGAGCCCGACAGGAATCCTACAGCGCTATATCACCATGGAGAAAGGTCGAAAGCTTCTCGAGGATCTACACTTAGGGGTTGTGGCCACCACGTGGCCCCCAGGACCCTTGTTGGCAACACCTTTCGACAAGGTTTCTACTGGCCAACGGCTGTCGCCGATGCCATCGAGCTTGTTTGCTCATGCCATGGGTGCCAATTCTACGCCAAGCAAGCCCACCTCCCAGCCCACGCCCTGCAGATGATTCCCATCACTTGGCCATTTGCAGACTGGGGCCTTAACCTTGTGGGACCACTCCAAAGGACGACGAGTGGGTACACTCACCTGCTAGTGGCCATTGACAAGTTCTCCAAGTGGATCGAGGCTCGACCCATCACCAACATCTGCTCCGAGCAAGCCGTCCTATTCTTCATAGACATAATCCAAAGATTTGGGGTGCCCAATGTCATCATCATCGACAACGACACGCAGTTCACAGGCAAGAAGTTCCTAGACTTCTGTGATCGGCATCACATCCGTATGAACTGGCCCGCAGTCGCCCACCCTCGAACTAACGGCTAGGTCGAGCGTGCCAATGGCATGATGTTGCAAGGGCTCAAGCCTAGAATCTAGAATTGGCTTAAAAAAATTTGGCAAAAGGTGGGTCGAGGAGCTTTCTTTGGTCCCGTGGAGCCTAAGGACGACTCCCAGTCGAGCCACGAAATTTACTCCATTCTTCATGGTCTATGGCTCCGAGGCCGTGCTTCCCACGGACCTCGAGTATGGGTCACCTCGACTCAAGGCTTACAACGAGCAAACAAACAAGGAAACCTAGGAGAACCTGGTCGATCAGCTCGAAGAAGCTCGAGACATGGCCCTCCTCAACTCGACAAGATACCAACAGAAGCTTTGACGCTACCATGACAAGCACATATGCAAGAGCGACCTACATGTTGGTGACCTCGTCTTACACCGGCGACAAAGCAATCAAGGATGCCACAAGCTGACCCCACCTTGGGAGGATCCATATGTGGTGGCTAAGGTCCTAAAGCCAGTAACGTACAAACTCGTAGATGAGAAAGACGCGGTCTTCACCAACCCTTGGAACATCGAACAACTACGTCGGTTCTACCCCTAGAGCTTTGAAGCTTTGTATTTCCCATGCATTTTGTACCATTGAGACACTTTGAATAAATGAAAGTATTTTCAACAATGCACAATGTTACTATTAAGTCTCGATAATAGAGAAAGTCTCGACTATGACTCATCATAGTCGAAACTCCCTCGGGGGCTAGCAGGGGGAACCCCATGAGCTCCTAAAAACTTGAACGTTTTTTCAAAAGCTCAACATTATTTCTTTCCTAAAAAGTTCTGCGCAGTCAAGTAGCAAACACTTCGAGCCCCTTATGGGCCGAGGGACGTCGAGCCTGAGGATCCCTACGCCTTTGAGCTATGGTAACTCTACTCGCTCCCTTACTCTCGAGGCAATCGAGTCTATTTCAGAAACTTGACTGAGGAATGGAAACTTAGGCAATAAACAAATAAAAAAAACTTGAGCATAAAAATAACAAATATTTACAGGAATCACAAGTTTTAGGGCCATCTAGGCCATAATACCGTCAAGTAGCAACAACTAATTTATTACATTGGGTCTAGGTACCGAGTTCAGGCTCACAGGCCTTGATCATCATCGCCGCCCTCTCCATCCTTATCTTCTTCACCCGCGCCATCCTCAGCGGGGAGCACCTCTGGTTCGAACAGCGTCGCCAGCCTCTCACTAGGACCTTCAGCTTCGTCGATCAATGCGTGAAGCCTCTCCTCGTTCTCCACATTAGTCTTGGTGATGTCCGTGACAAAACCATGGGACACCACCTCCATGTCGTAGGAGAAGCCCGAGCAGACAACCACCATAGCTCGCTTCACCCAAGTATGGAGTGCATCCAAGACCCGGTTCCTCACGGTAGCACCCAGGTAACACAGCTCGTCAACCAAGGCATCGCCCCGAGCCGCCTTCGCTGCCTTGTTTGTAGGTTCGAGCTCCCAGGAAGTGGAGAGGTCATTGATGGTAGTCCTAAGCCGATCTGTCAACATGACCTCCCCCTCGAGCTCATTCTTAAGGGTCTAAGAGGCAGTCTAGGCCGCCAACAGGTCATCCTTAAGCTCTGTAGGAGTCAGCATGAGAGTTAATTGACAGGAAATAAGTATGATTAGAGAAACACGTGCGAAAGAGTAAGAGCTTACCATGGATCTTCTCATTGAGAGACGTGTTTTCACCAAGTAAGTCAGTGTTGGCCCTCTCGATCTCCTTGTACGAGCAGGCCATTCCCGTCTTCTCGACCAACAAGTCTGTTGGGTATTCTTAACATCATTACCAAAAGTAGACTTAGTTTTCTAATTCTGATAACGGTGCCAAAAATGCCAAACCTATCCCTCATACCACTTAAGCCAAGTTGTCATCCCCAGCATGACATGAGAGACGCGGTATTGAAATATGCAATTGCTCTTCTAAATAAATAATGGATGGGATCTGCAAGCGCACAGATTAATACCGATGTAGCATTTTAACCGAGAGGTATTCCAGGTATCGTTATTTATATTTTTACCTCTGGGAAGGGATTAGTAACCATCAATGTTGATTATAGAATGGAATATGAGATTGAGTATCTATCATTGCATGTATAATTGAGAACATTTATCTAACTCTTTCATACAGGGGTAAGTGTCACATAAAAGATATATGAAGTAATAAATAGTGACAAAGATAATTAATTTGATCAGCATAACTTAGCCACATAATAAATATGATAAGCACCTCAATTAGATATTCTAGAAAGTCATTAGCATGGTATTAGAACGAACTACAAGAATATTTCCTATGTTATTCTCAACTATATAGTCTAGCATTATCATAGTTAGTGCAAGCATACTTAGCAATCATTGTGAGACAAGACTACGCCCATGCATAGTGATATTAGCAAGGTAAATGAGAAACATAGCAATCACTCCCCTGTAATAATGTTGCTCTGCCAGTCCAATACACGAGAGGGGGACTATATAAGAATCAATGAAGCTGTCACTATCACGAACTACCCCGCAATCTGGCATATTGGGTACAATCGCAGATAAATACGGTATAAGCACCACGCCTACACAATATCTATCATTTACCCATGGATCCGATGGATAAACGCTATACGATCCTAAGCATGTATATAATTCCAATCTAACTAAGCCAAGTATATAACTATGATAAACTAAGAACAATATAATCTTGAATATAAACAAGTAGAGCAAAGTCATAAGCAATATATTGAAGTAGAACAAAGTCATATTCATAATATTGAAGAACAAAGATGATTAGAAGAACAATTAGAAGCACAATTAGAGAATTACCAAGAATCCGCTTGACAGATCTGTAAACCAATCGAAGATTGACTCCTTCTAGTTCTAATCCTATGTAGCTATGCTAATCTAGATGTCTAATTGATGTGGTGGCTCTAGGCTTGATCAGAGGCTTCTTCTCCTTTGAGAATAATGAATTAGGGTTGAGAGGCTCCCTCCTCCAGGGGCCAGGGGGTCTGGTTTTATAGTCCCTTCAAGTGAATATGGGCCGTTGGATCAAACCGACATTGATTGAATGATTATCCTTGATCCTTTGGGTCGGTGGAGATCTTTCCCGAAAGAGTGTCCTGATTGGAGTCCAACAGGGGGCGGGCGCCCAGGTCAACTGGGCGGGCGCCCAGTGCCTAGCCCCGTTCGGCCTCCGCTTCCTTGCCGTGGCTTTTGGAGTCTTCTAGATGTAAGATAATTGTGCGGCACGTTGATATCTCTATGTAATCCCAACGTGTGGGCCTTTCTTCCATATTTCCTGATAACCCCCTACACAAATAGACAAACACCAAAACTCATGGAATTCTGTCAGATAAAACCCTAAGTCTAGATATTGATTTCATTTGGATCCTTTTCTTTGTTTATTTGATAATTAAATTTGATACTTAAGGACCGTCAACAAACTCCCCCAAGCTTACCTCTTGCTCGTCCCTGAGCAAGGATAGTCTCAGTGATGGATTAGAAGTTGTTGCAATATCTTTAAAAATTGACAGTACACATGCTTTTAAACAAGATCTCATCCCTGAGTTAGAGTAAACTGTCAAGACTTAAAACTTACTTACTTTACCTTTCACCATGGGACTTGTAACCGTCACTTCTGTCTTGAGTAGTTAAAAGATAGAACAGTCTAATCAGGAGCCATGTTTCTTATTCTTGATCAGCTATAGCTCTGGAGTTTTTGCAGATTTTCAAATAAAACTCAGAGATTCCTTGTATGATTCTCTCATATCTCTCTTTTGTGGTATTTCTGGATCCTTACCAAGGCAGTGATAGTATATGCCTTCTCTTGAGATATGAGTATTTGTGGTATAAGGCATAGTAACATTGCCTTCTCTCTCATCCTACTCTAATAATGCTTTAATATCTGGAGCTCATAGGTGGGAGATAAAATATACATACTCACAAGACATTTATTGTATAGTCAAACCATAGATCCAAAGAAACAAGTCAATAAGTCAAATCAAGATGTGCAAGTGTGGCGAATGAATGGTGTATGGTGATGATGGTGATAACAATGGTGGAAGTCTAATTCTACTTTTGCTCTTTGAGAGGATACATACCTTCCTTGCTCTCTGAAACTTTGCGAGGAGAATGAGATGCTCTACATTTTCTTTTTCTTTCCTCTCAGGTGGGTATTTTGTACCTAATTATACTGTCGGACACTTGTCCATTTTTACCTCTCGTCTCACTTTTTTCTTTTCTTTCGAGATTCCGGGCACTTGCCCCTTTTTATTTCCTCGTATCTTTCTTTTTTTAGAGCACTCATCTCATGAGATAATGTAGCAAGTGGTAGTAACCAAGATAACTCGAGCATTTATTTCATAGGGGAAAACATAAATGTTTTTGGCTATTCTCTCCCGGATTAGGAGTAGAATATTTTTGGGTGGTTCCGGAGATGGAAATGGATGGATATATGTGGATGGTACTTTCGGAGTAGAAGCAGCATATGTGAGTGAACGTGCAAGTGAATCTTGATTTAACCACATGACAAGCTCCTAAGGGTCTACACAGCTTGACCACACTCAATGCTCATAAGCAGTAAAGAGTAAATGTGTGGCTCAAAGTCTAATAAGCATGTATATATGGCTGTGGTAGGAATTTAAACTCTCATCATACAGGAACTCATCATGTGCTATTTTAAAGATTTTAAAAGATAAAATTCTCCAGAATTTCTAGCATCTCTAGGAACAGATAAATAGCAGCTCAACCTTTCCATATCGTATTCGTTAACAACTTAGACTTCAGATCAAGTTTTCTTCCCACAAGTTTAGGTTTAGAGCAAGCTTTAAATTATAACAGTTATATCTAAACTGGTGAGAGAACTCAAATTTGAAATTAGGCAGAGCAACTATTCATCATATCCATGCTAGAGTTTTATTTAGATACAGTTTAGCATAGCCACTTTATTTATTTATTAAACACACTAACCAAAAGACATATATTTATATAAGCACAAAATCTTTATTTGGTTTTTCCTAGTTTATGTATATTTATATTCTAATATAATATAAGTGTAAAGATAGATAGAAATACTTATCGGGATAAATGGGGGTGCTCTCTCCCAAGCTGAATTTTGATGTAATTTCTCTTGATATAGCTAGCAGGTGGCAGAGGTATATTTGAAAGTCGGCAATATCTTGACAGCGATTAGAATGTCCTCCGTCTGCTAGTCTTCTTAATTCTTAAATTCTATGGAGCTCAAATAGCCAACAAAGCTTGTGGAACTGATTAAATGTTAGCATAAATATCTAGCCCTCATCATGTTGAGACTCCTCAATAAATGTTACTCTCTATTTTTATATTTTCATTTTTATAAAGCAGAAAAATATTTATTTTATTTTTATGCCACCACAGGGAATGTACTTATGGGTTTTATGCCACTCGTATACTCACATGGGGCTTACTGTTTTTTTAATATTTTATTTTCTTTTTAGGATAGTATGAACATAATTAACTGAGTGAACTATTAAAATAATTGAAAGGGAAAGGATAACTACCAAGTTTACCTCTTGGCAAGGCGTTCGGTGTTTTTAAGTCATCCGAACGGGACTCTCCGTTTTCTCAGTTGTCCTGGGATTCATTAGGTGGCGTAGTCGGTACTTCCGGCAGCGCCTCTTCTTCATGTATGGTTATCTTCTCTCTCCATACCTGACGTGCTACGGTCTCCTCAGGATAATTCTGTTTAAACTTTATGTCATCTGACCTTACAACTTCTCCTTCGTAGTCTGCCCATCCGTCCTTGATGATTTGCCTCCTCTGGTTGCGGTTGCGTCGTTTTCTGACCTGCTTAGAGTCTTCAACGATATAGTTAGGGTCAGTAAAATAACGGCGTACCTTCTCTGAGGGGAAGTGCATATGGACTTCTCCAGTTCCAATGTAGATGATTGCTTTAACAGTGCTGAGGAACGGTCTTCCAAGGATGATGGGTGGATCGTATTCGTCTTCTCCCATGTCAATAACCTGAAAGTCTGTGTAGACAAAATGATCGTCTATTTTGACAGGGATATCAGTTACTATACCTTCAACCTTTCGGAATGTCTGATCTGCCATCTGGAGCTGAATGTATGTCGGTTTTAGGGGCATGGTTCCGAATAAAAGTTGATAGGTGACTGCGGCCATTATGTTGACACCGGATCCGGTGTCGCAAAGTGTCTTGTAGAAGTTGTATCCATTGATGGAGCAATGGATGCTTGGCATTTCTGGGTCATCCTTCTTGGTTAGAAACGGTGACTTAAGTCGATGATCTTGACCTCCATGAACTGCAGTGACCATCTTAGCTGACTCGGTCCATACTTGCTTGTTCCTGTTCCTCCTATTGGTCCTCTTCCTTGATTCACGTCTGGATTGATCTGGGATTTGTGTAGTCTTGTTCTTGAAGAAAAATGTCTCCTTTCTCCCTTTGATGTAGAAACTGATCTTGGCAGCACTAGCGTAGATGACAGCTCCCGAGGTGTTTAAGAATGGCCTCCCTAAGATGATGGGTGCCTTCTCATCATTACCAGTCTCTATCACCACGAAGTCTGCTAGGGCGTACAAGGTACCAACTCGGACACAAAGATTCTTCAATATTCCCTTAGGGAAACTTAATGCCTGATCTGCAAACTGCAAACACATGGTTGTTTCTAATAAAGGATATGTAAAGAATTTTTCATAGAGTACCCTAGGCATAATGTTCACGCTACAGCCAAAGTCGCAGAGTGCTTCTGGGACGTCCACCATGCCGATGGAGATTGGGATGACGGGGCGTCCTGGATCGCCTTTCTTGATCGGCAGAAGGTCAGTAGTGAATTCAGTGACGGGGTTACTCCAGTTATTATCTGCATCAAACATGTCTACAAGATTTGCAGATTCTAATCCTTCCAGTTGTGATGGTATACCGGGGTTAGTAGCAGGAACAGCAGCAGCTATTTGATTTAACTGAGATTCAATCATTTTGTTAAAGCTAATTTGATTCTTGATGGCAGTAGAGAAATTATCCATTCTATTATTTATATTTTCTAGCATTTTATCATTAGATGCCAATTTCTTAGATAGGTTATCCATTAGCTTTCCTTGATTAGATACTAATTCTCTCAGAGGTTGAAAATTATTATTATTGTTGTAAGAATTGTTACCTTGATAATTACCTGAGTAGTTAGGCCTCTGTTGATTCCAACCTTGATTTTGCTGAGGACGGTTATAGTAGTTGTTGTTGTTGTTGATGATGTAGTTCACATCCTCATGCATCTCAGGACAGTGGTTGCCTGAGTGTCCAGTGTCTCCACACTCCTCACAAGTCATGTGAGAGTCGTAGATGTGCATGACTTCTTTCTTATCTCCAGTTCTATCATCGAGCTTCTTCATGAGCAGGTCTAGCTTAGCAGACAGCATGTCTATCTCCTTGAGCTGATGCATACCTCCACCTTTCTTGCGTGTCCGGGTCCTCTCTTCATTCCAGCCTTGATTGGATGCCATCTTCTCCACAAGAGCTGTGGCTTGTGGTATGGTAAGTGATGATAGGAATGCTCCTCCAGCTGCAGCATCCATGGTCTCTCGGGCACTGTTGCCGAGCCCATGATAAAACGTCTGCATCAGTAGCCAACTCTCCATTCCATGATGGGGACATTCTAGGATGTAGTCTTGGAAGCGCTCCCGTGCTTCTGGAACGGATTCATCATGTTGTTGCTGAAACTTGTAATCTTCCCACGGAGAGCATTGGTCTTGCCCATGGGAAAGAACTTAGCCAGAAAGTTTGTTGAGCAGAGTGCCCACGTAGTATTCTTCTCCTTTGTAGCATAAAACCACTGCTTCGCTCTCCCCAATAGTGAGAATGGAAAGAGGCGAAGTAGTATAGCATCTCTGGGAACTCCTGATATGGTGAATGTGCTGCAAATCTCCAGAAAGTGTTGGTGATGAGCACTAGCATCTTCGTGTGCCTTCCCACAGAACTGGTTGGATTGCACCATGTTGATAAGTCCAGGCTTGAGTTCAAAGTTGCCATCGATCTCTGCAGCAGGTCCAGTGCGGATGTTGTCCGTAGTGGGAGCTGAGAACTTGCGGATTGATTTGTTCGCCATGGCTTCGAACTCTGAAGACAAGTTCCGGTGATCTTCTTGATTGGATGAAGCTTCTTGCTGAAGTGTTGATGATCTCTTCTTGAGCTTGGCTCTTGTTTTTCTGAATAATGCTTCGGGATTATCAACAAAATTTTCTGGAAGATGTCTTCTATTCATACATTACCCTGCATAAGATAAAATAGAAAAATATCGGGGTAAAACTGTATGAGAGAATAGATAAGCTCAATCATATTAGTGATGCGAATGATAACTCAAAATCCTATATTCATTCCTAATTAGTAATCAACCTTCCCCAGCAACGGCGCCAAAAATGCTTGTTGGGTATTCTTAACATCATTACCAAAAGTAGACTTAGTTTTCTAATTCTGATAACGGTGCCAAAAATACCAAACCTATCCCTCATACCACTTAAGCCAAGTTGTCATCCCCAGCATGACATGAGAGACACGGTATTGAAATATGCAATTGCTCTTCTAAATAAATAATGAATGGGATCTGCAAGCGCACAGATTAATACCGATGTAGCATTTTAACTGGGAGGTATCCAGGTATCGTTATTTATATTTTTACCACTGGGAAGGGATTAGTAACCATCAATGTTGATTATAGAATGGAATATGAGATTGAGTATCTATCATTGCATGTATAATTGAGAACATTTATCTAACTCTTTCATATAGGGGTAAGTGTCACATAAAAGATATATGAAGTAATGAATAGTGACAAAGATAATTAACCTGATCAGCATAACTTAGGCACATAATAAATATGATAAGCACCTTAGTTAGATATTCTAGAAAGTCATTAGCATGGTATTAGAACGAACTACAAGAATATTCCCTAAGTTATTCTCAACTATATAGTCTAGCATTATCATAGTTTGTGCAAGCATACTTAGCAATCATTGTGAGACAAGACTACGCCCATGCATAGTTATATTAGCAAGGTAAATGAGAAACATAACAATCACTCCCCTGTAATAACACGAGAGGGGGACTATATAATAATCAATAAAGCTGTCACTATCACGAACTACCCCGCGATCTGGCATATTGGGTACAATCGCAGATAAATACTATAACACCCCAGTGTTATGGTTGCATAAATCACATGCATAACATGAGCATCATCTACTCAAGCATATCATAATCATCATCTACCTTGAGCCATGTCATTTTATGCTTAAGTGTGCTTTAACTTGTTTAATCATGTTTCCTATGCTTGTGTTGGTGTGTACCATGCTTATATGTGTGTGCCATGTCTTGGTAATTAGTTTCTCTATGCTTAACTCAACCTTAGGAACAATGTTCATGTTGATCACTTCTCCAAATTAAGTGCTTAAGTCATATTTACATGTATATGCCCTAGAAACCTCTTTTGCTTAGGCCTTTAAAAAGTGTTTCATAAATTGTTTGCATGTCAAAACTTTCTACAGCAAAGTTGTAGCAAATTTTATAAGGAACAAAAGTTGTTTTATGGCCATCTCATGAAAATGAACACATCTAGCTCAAAAGTGACCAACAAGGCAAATTTGGGGCTGTTTCCAACACTTAGAAAATTTTCTAAGTCTAGGATCGCAACAGTTTGCTCGAGGGTATGTTGTTCATCTTCCAGTTTGAATTCTAGACCATTGGGCACGGTTCTCTAACAAACTTGTACCTGCTGCTTTTGGATGGATGGTGTACGACTCTGGCTATAACAAGAACTTGTGAACTAAACTTTGGAACGTGTGTTGTAAACTATTTTGCTTCCGCTACTATAAACATGTGTTGTAATAACTAAGTAACTCCGATGTGGTGCCGCTTCGACGGCAATGAATGATTATGTAACATTCGCTGTGTTGTGTTGAACTATTACGATCTTGGTTTGTTGCAAGTTGGTTTGAAGTCCTTCGTGATTTCAGTTGACTACCGGGATTATATGGGCTCAAGTTTGGAAACTTGATTTCTTACCGATCGTTTCTACACTTGAACTCTTATAATTTGGTCGGTTCTGTGACAGCTGGCATCAAAGCAAGTTTAGCATTATAAATGCAGCGTTTGTGTATTTAAAAACAAAAGAATTTTAAATAAAATTGTGAAAATCAATATTTAAGTTATGCCAGTGGTCGAATCCTCCTTGCCCGTATAAGGACTATAGGTGGCTATTTAAGTACTGACTTGGGGGGGTTTTATTTTATGCATCTTCGACAGTACTCAGGTATGGATGTGTGATGACCGCACTATGCTACCCTGTGGTCTAATGGTAGAGGTAGCCTTCATATGTGAATTAGCCACATATGTCGCTAGATTTAAATTATGCAACGTCGCAACTACGATCTGGTAAGTGTGAGCTGTGAGAGCATGATCGTCCAAACGGCGGTCTTGGGGAGTGTTCGCGGTGATTTTCTGGAGTGGTTACATGTCTAACCATGGAACCACGAAAGAAACTTAATTGGAGAGCATTTAATTTCTCGGGTAGCTGTGGTGTTATTGTTTGTACATGTGGGGCATGTCCAAGCGATGTGCACTTAGTTTACTGCTTTCTTGAGTGATATATTGGGAACTGTTGGGCTGCAATGAAGTTTTCTGCAGGTACTCTAACAGCGCACTTGTAAATCGCTAGTTGTCGTATCGAGAGACGAATGTATGCCACCGTATATCTGTTAGAATATTAATTTTCTAAGTTTGTGAGGACGTACGGTTCGTGCATGCATCATGTCGCATTCATACATACATTCTATCTACTCCTTCCCTTACAATGTCGTCCCTTTTAATTAAATAAATGTTGCTTAAATTAATCCTCTCTTACCCATGGTATTCCTATTCCTTTCCACAGATGGACGTGCCCGCTTCACCTCGCCCCAGTGACACCTTCTTGAGCGAGTTTGGCACTCCTACCTTGCTCTGGAGGGTATTGCAGTCTGTGGGATATACTGAGCCACCTCAGTATTCTTGGTGGGAGGTGGATATGACAGGAGAGTTGCAGTGGTTTGCTGTGCAGGAAGTTGTCCCACCACACGGGGGCAAGCCTGCGTAGACAGGGTGGACCTGCAACTCCGATGGGCAGACTCCGTCGGAAGCAGCTCAAGTTGCAGCCCATGCTATGCTGCTCAACATCTGTCAGAGGTTTGGCGATGAGCTGACAGGAGGGCCAGCGGCCTCCATTCCACGTGCTGACCCAGCAGCAGTGGAGTGGAAGCAGGTTGTTGGGTGTGCGTTGGTCCGAGGCAGAGGAGAGCGAGCTGAGAGTTCTAGTCCTGCTATGAGTGCTATGATGGCTGTGCTCAAGCTATTCAGTCAGCGAGAGGACACCTATGCACAGGTGATGGTGGCTGTTCGCCAGGCTCAGGAGATGCAACAGAAGGCTGAAAAGCGTGCTCGTATGTTTCGCAAGCAAGCTAGACTCCTAGAGCAAGCTCAGAAGGACCACAATGACTGGGAAGGCATTGCAGAGTACCGTAGGCAGCAATGGGTAAAGGCCATCAGAGAGAGAGAGAGAGATCATAAGCAGGATCAGATGAGTCAGTTGGCTAGAGAGAGAGAGACTGTGCAGGAGCGCTTGGTGCAGGTCACTCGAGAGAGGGATACTGCGCTCCGTATGTCGGAGAACAGGAGCTGGGCGTGGGAGATGCACCGGATCCACTCGTTTGAGCGGGAGAACTATCTGCAGGATCAGATTGAGGCTGGTCTTGTGGAGATTCACCGTCTCAACAACTTGCTACACCCTATTCCTCATCATGTACCCGTGTATCCAGAGGTGGGACCTCAGGTGATTGTGGCCGATGATGATGGTATGGAGGTAGACGGACCAGCAGCGGCTGCACCACCTTTGCACGAGGACGTGGAGGACGAGGAGCTTGAGCCGGTTAGCGACGAGGATGGAGAAGCGATCTTCGACGCTGACTCGGGCGACGAGCCTGGAGTGTAGTGCGTAGTTGTTGTGCGGATCTTTTGTAGTTTGGCAGTTAGCAGTGGTGCTTTTGTAATCTTGTTGTAATCCGGAACCTTGATCTTTGACTATGTCATGTACTGGGATGGTGTGATAACTTTATGGACCCAATGTGTTAACGTTATCATGTCGATCAGTTGTCATGATGTTTTCCGTGTTGTGCATATTACGGATATCTCTGTCATGTGTTGGATTGGTGATGTTGTTTTGTGGAATTGAATTATTGTGCCTTTTCCGTAAAGCTATTCTTTCGAATACTTTCAGGCATGAATATAAGTTCTTCTATGGCAAATCTTGTCATCATCAATACTCACTGACTGTATTTCTACAGATGTCTCGTGGCACTCGAGGTGCGGAACAGCGTGCGAACATGAACCCACCCCCTCCTCCTCCACCACCAAACCCAGCTGAGCTGATGCAATTGATGGTGGAAAATCAGAGGATGCTTACTGAGACCATCAACCGGATGGCAAATCAGGGTGGTCGTCATGCACAAGAAGGGCCAGCACCTAACCAGTATAGCAGTTTCAAGGATTTCATGGATATGAAGCCCCCATTTTTCAGAGAGGTGAAAGAACCCCTTCAAGCTGAGGAATGGCTGAACACGGTGGAACAAAAATTCCGCTTGCTTCGTCTGACCGAGGGTTTGAAGGCCGAGTATTCAGCTCACCAACTGCAGGGTCCGGTAGGCATATGGTGGAATCTGTATCGGGAGGCTCTTCCTGATAATACTGTGGTTGACTAGAACCTCTTCCATGAGGCTTTTAAGGGGCACTTCATCCCTCCTGGTGTTATGGAGATGAAGCATACAGAGTTTATGCAATTGACCCAGGGCAACAAAACTCTGAAGGAGTACCTACATGCTTTCAATCATCTGTCTAGGTATGCTCTTGAGTTTGTGAACACTGAAGCAAAGAAGATTGCTAGCTTCAAACGGGGTCTTGGCCCCAAGTTGCTGAAAACCATGGGCCGCTGTAAGTGTGCAACTTTCAATGAGTTTGTCAGTGATGCTCTCACCCAAGAGAACTATAACACTGTGTACACTGCGACCAAGACTCGCAAGAGAGCTTTTGAGGCCGAGGTAGGGGCATCTCAGTCCAAGGCTCCAGTGGCAGCTAGGCCCCCGTACCGTGCTCCAATTCCTAACCAGCGATATCGCCCTCCAGTGAAGAAGAATCAGGCGAAGACGGGTTTCTGCAAGGGGTACTCTATTGCTCTTCCTAGGGGAAACACAGGTCCCAACTATGCCAAGACTCCACCTGCCAACCGTCCGTGCTGGAACTGCAATCAGACCGGGCACTGGCAGAGCAATTGTCCTTACCCGCCAAAGAAGGTCAACCAAGGGAACGTCCGCCAGGGGCGTGTTCACTACACAACTGTGGAGGCAATCCCTGCTGGTGAGGTAGTTACGGCTGGTAAGTTTCTAGTTAACCAATGTGATGCACTTGTGCTTTTTGATTCAGGAGCATCGCATTCTTTTGTGAGTTTAGAATTTGTGTCTAAGCATAATCTCAAGGCAATTACACTTGATAAGGGCAGTTATTGCATTAGTGCTGCTGGAAATGATATTTCTACAAATCAAGTGGTTTTGGGGGCAACTCTGGAAATAGGAGACCGTCAGTTTCTTGCTGATTTGGTTGTCCTACCCGGTGTGGGCATAGATGTAATTTTGGGTATGAAGTGGATGAGTGGTAACGGAGTTCTTATCGACACCACCACTCGTGTAGTGATGTTGAGAGACTCGAATACTAAAGAGGCGTTCTTAGTGCAACTTCCTCGGGATATTCATATCCGTAGCACGATGAATGCAGTTACATCTAGGGCCATCAAGGATATCCCAATGGTGTGTGAGTTCCCGGATGTATTCCCTGATGATTTACCCGGGCTTCCTCCAGATTGTGGAGTTCAAAATTGAATTAATCCCAGGTACCGCTCCTATCTCTAGAAGACCATATAGAATGCCACCAAATGAGCTAGCTGAGCTTAAGACCCAGTTGAATGAATTGTTGAAGAAGGGTCTTATCCATCCTAGTTCTTCTCCTTGGGGATTGTCCGACTATCTTTGTGAAGAAGAAGGATCAGTCCTTGCGCATGTGTGTGGACTATCTGTAACACCCGGCCCAGAGCTCAATAGTTTTAATAGGAGACTCATACCAACAAGTTGCAACTTCTTTTCCGGAAGCCCATCTCCAGAAAAACTCTAAAGTTAAGCGTGCTTGGCCTGGAGCAATTTAGGGATGGGTGACCGACCGGGAACTAGTTCCCGGGTGCGCACGAGTGAGGACAAAGTATGCAGAAAAGACCAGTGTTGGTTTGTGGGGGCTAACTATGTCCTAGAAAAGCTGCCAGATGTAAGCGGACCCGGTCTCGTGGAGGCGGGACGTTACAGAATGGTATCAGAGCCGACTCTCGCGGTATCACGGGCACGTGTGTTGCAGTTGCGCACGCATGGTGTGCATGGCTGGTGTGGACCCAGAGTGGTCACACAGCATGGCACATGCGCTGGCACTGGATGCACGGACGTGGCCAAGAGAGGACGTTCCTGGCTTGGGGTTGATCGACGAGGACGTCGATCTCTTAAGGGGGTGAGGATGTAACACCCGGCCCAGAGCTCAATAGTTTTAATAGGAGACTCATACCAACAAGTTGCAACTTCTTTTCCGGAAGCCCATCTCCAGAAAAACTCTAAAGTTAAGCGTGCTTGGCCTGGAGCAATTTAGGGATGGGTGACCGACCGGGAACTAGTTCCCGGGTGCGCACGAGTGAGGACAAAGTGTGCAGAAAAGACCAGTGTTGGTTTGTGGGGGCTGACTATGTCCTAGAAAAGCTGCCAGTTGTAAGCGGACCCGGTCTCGTGGAGGCGGGACGTTACACTATCGTCCCCTGAATGCGGTGACCATCAAGAATAAATACCCTCTTCCTCGCATTGATATCCTGTTTGATCAGTTGTCTAAAGCCAAGGTATTCTCCAAGATTGATTTGCGATCTGGGTACCATCAGATCAAGATTCGTCCTGAAGATGTACTTAAGACAGCTTTCTCGATGAGGTATGGGTTGTATGAGTATCTCGTCATGTCCTTCGGTCTTACAAATGCACCTGCTCACTTCATGTATCTCATGAATTCGGTGTTTATGCCCGAATTGGACAAGTTTGTGGTGGTCTTCATTGATGATATCTTGGTATATTCTTGCAATGAAGAGGAGCATGCAGAGCATCTGCGTGTGGTGTTGTCGCGCTTGCGTGAGCACCAGCTTTATGCTAAGTTCAGCAAATGCGAGTTTTGGCTGAAGAAAGTACCTTTCTTGGGCCATGTCTTATCAGAAGAAGGCATATTGGTGGATCCGGCTAAGGTGCAAGAAGTGCTGGATTGGATAGTTCCAACTTCGGTGCACGAGGTTCGGAGTTTTCTGTGGTTGGCTTGGTATTATCGTCGGTTCATTCCAGAATTCTCAAAGATATCCAAGTCTATGACTCGCCTACTCTAGAAAGATGAGAAGTTTGTGTGGACGCCTCAGTGTGAAGAGGCATTCCACAAGTTGAGGACATTGCTAACATCAGCTCCTGTCCTAGCTCAACCTGATATCGAGAAGCCCTTCGATGTCTTTTGTGACGCGTTGGGTATTGGTCTAGGCTGTGTGCTGATGCAAGAAGGTCGTGTCATCACGTATGCCTCGCGCCAACTTCGAAAGCATGAGGTCAATTACCCTACTCATGACTTAGAATTGGCTGCAGTTGTTCATGCTTTGAAAATCTAGAGGCACTATTTGCTGGGTAATCTGTGTAATATCTACACTGACCATAAGAGTCTCAAGTACATCTTCACTCAACCTAAATTGAACATGCGGCAGTGAAGGTGGCTTGAGTTGATTAAAGATTATAATCTACAATTGCACTACCATCCGGGCAAGGCAAACGTGGTTGCGGAAGCCTTGAGTCGGAAAGCGCACTGTCACTCAATTCAGGTGGAAGATCCATTGTTGTCACATCTTATGCACCCACTCGTGCTCAACCAGATTTCTCTGGAGAGTACTCTTCGCAATCAAGTCATCGAATTGCAGCAAACAGATGTAGGCATCCACCATATAAAGAGGAAAATGAAGGAAGAAGAAACCAAGCACTTCCGGGTTGATGAGAACGGAATTCTTTGGTTCAAAGATCGACTTGTGGTCCCAAAAGACCGTGAGCTGCGAAATCAGATCTTATCTGAAGCTCATTCATCCAAGTTGTCTATCCATCTTGGTAGTAGCAAGATGTATCAGGATCTGAAACCTCTGTTTTGGTGGACAAAGATGAAAAAGGAGATTGCTGCTTTTGTCGCTCGTTGTGATAATTGTTGTCGTGTGAAAGCCATTCACATGAAAGCAGGCTTACTTCAACCCTTATCAATTCCTGGTTGGAAATGGGAAGAAGTCAACATGGATTTCATTATTGGACTCCCAACTTCTGTCAAGGGTTACGACTCTATCTGGGTGATTGTAGACCGTTTGACCAAGGTTGCTCATTTTATTCCAGTTCGAACTGACTATCGTCCACACCAGTATGCAGAATTGTACTTCGAGCACATTGTTCGTCAGTATGGTGTGCCTCGAACTATTGTATCAGATCGTGGACCATAGTTCACTACCCATTTTTGGGAGTGTCTACATGAGCAGATTGGTACTCAATTGGTCCGTAGTTCGGCATATAATCCCCAAACGGCCGGCCAAACTGAACAGGTCAACCAAATCCTAGAAGACATGTTGAGGGCATGTGCTCTCTCCACAAAAGGTTCTTGGGTTAAGTGGTTGCCGTTAGCTGAGTTCTCTTATAACAACAGTTATCAAGAGAGTATCAAGATGGCTCCATTTGAAGCCCTGTATGGTCGAAAATGTCGAACCCCGTTGAATTGGGTGGAATCCGGGAAACGAAGGTATTACGGCATCGATTTCATGAACGAAGCGGAGCAGCAAGTCCGTACCATCCAGCAACATCTGGAAGCTGCTCAAGCTCGTCAGAAAAGTTATGCTGACAAGAGAAGGAAGCCGATTGAGTTTGCAGTCGGTGACCATGTGTATATCAAGGTGTCTCCGATGAAGGGCGTACGAAGGTTCGGAGTCAAGCGAAAGCTTGCACCTCGATATGTGGGACCTTATCGGATTCTCGAAAGAAAAGGGAATGTAGCATACATAGTTCAACTACCAATTGAGCTTCGATCTATTTTTCCTGTATTCCACGTATCACAATTGAAGAAGTGCCTTCGTGTTCCGAAGAAACGAGTGGAAGTTCGGGATATCAAATTGAAATCTGACTTGGTGTACGAGGAGAAACCTGTAGCGGTTCTCGACCGCAAGGAACGGGTGACTCGTAATCGTGTGGTTAAGTTCTACAAGGTGTTGTGGAGTAACCACGGGGAAGAAGATGCCACTTGGGAAACTGAGGACTATTTAAAAGAAGTTTACAAAACATTCTGCGAAAATCAGTAAGCTTCCAAATCTCGGGATGAGATTTTTGTAACGGGGGAGGGCTGTAACACCCCATTATTATGGTTGCATAAATCACATGCATAACATGAGCATCATCATCTACTCAAGCATATCATAATCATCATCTACCATGAGCCATGTCATTTTATGCTTAAGTGTGCTTTAACTTGTTTAATCATGTTTCCTATGCTTGTGTTGGTGTGTACCATGCTTATATGTGTGTGCTATGTCTTGGTAATTAGTTTCTCTATGCTTAACTCAACCTTAGGAACAATGTTCATGTTGATCACTTCTCCAAATTAAGTGCTTAAGTCATATTTACATGTATATGCCCTAGAAACCTCTTTTGCTTAGGCCTTTAAAAAGTGTTTCATAAAATGTTTGCATGTCAAAACCTTCTGCAGCAAAGTTGTAGCAAATTTTATAAGGAACAAAAGTTATTTTATGGCCATCTCATGAAAATGAACACATCTAGCTCAAAAGTGACCCACAAGGCAAATTTGGGGCTGTTTCCAACACTTAGAAAATTTTCTAAGTCCAGGATCGCAACAGTTTGCTCGAGGGTATGTTGTTCATCTTTCAGTTTGAATTCTAGACTGTTTGGCACGGTTCTCTAACAAACTCGTACCTGCTGCTTTTGGATGGATGGTTATGACTCTGGCTATAACAAGAACTTGTGAACTAAACTTTGGAACGTGTGTTGTAAACTATTTTGCTTCCGCTACTACAAACATGTGTTGTAATAACTAAGTAACTCCAATGTGGTGACGCTTCAACGGCAATGAATGACTATGTAACATTCGCTGTGTTGTGTTGAACTATTATGATCTTGGTTTGTTGCAAGTTGGTTTGAAGTCCTTCTTGATTTCAGTTGACTACCGGGATTATATGGCTCAAGTTTGGAAACTTGATTGCTTGCCAATCGTTTCTACACTTGAACTCTTATAATTTGGTCGGTTCTGTGACAAATATGGTATAAGCACCACGCCTACACAACATCTATCATTTACCCATGGATCCGATGGATAAACGCTATACGATCCTAAGCTTGTATGTAATTCCAATCTAACTAAGCCAAGTATATAACTATGATATACTAAGAACAATATAATCTTAAATATAAACAAGTAGAGCAAAGTCATAAGCAATATATTGAAGTAGAACAAAGTCATATTCATAATATTGAAGAACAAAGATGATTAGAAGAACAATTAGAAGCACAATTAGAGAATTACCAAGAATCTGCTTGACAGATCCGGAAACCAATCGAAGATTGACTCCTTCTAGTTCTAATCCTATGTAGCTATGCTAATCTAGATGTCTAATTGATGTGGTGGCTCTAGGCTTGATCAGAGGCTTCTTCTCCTTTGAGAATAATGAATTAGGGTTGAGAGGCTCCCTCCTCCAGGGGCCAGGGGTCTGGTTTTATAGTCCCTTCAAGTGAATATGGGCCGTTGGATCAAACCGACATTGATTGAATGGTTATCCTTGATCCTTTAGGTCGGTGGAGATCTTTCCCGAAAGAGTGTCCTGATTGGAGTCCAACAGGGGGCGAGCGCCTAGGTCAACTGGGCGGGCGCCCAGTGCCTGGCCCGTTCGGCCTCCGCTTCCTTCCCGTGGCTTCTGGAGTCTTCTAGATGTAAGATAATTGCGCGGCACGTTGATATCTCTATGTAATCCCGACGTGTGGGCCTTTCTTCCATATTTCCTGAAAACCCCCTACACAAATAGACAAACACCAAAACTCGTGGAATTCTATCAGATAAAACCCTAAGTCTAGATGTTGATTTCATTTGGATCCTTTTCTTTGTTTATTTGATAATTAAATTTGATACTTAAGGACCATCAACAAAGTCCTTGATCAGTTCCCCCGACTCAAGGATGGCGTCTTCCTTCTCTTGTAGTGCTCCCTTCAAATGATCGATGTCATCAGATAAGCTACGAGAGCGGGTCTACTCCTTCTCGAGCTCCTCATGGGCCTTTCTGTCATTCTTATCTGTGGTGTCTTATGCAATTGCATGGCTGCGCAGCTCCTCCTTCACCCCGGTGTAGTTGTCTTTGGTGGCAGCACGGTCCACCTCGAGCTTCCCAATGTGCTCGGTGAGCAAGACCATGTTGTCCTCCGCCACTTTCTAGTCCTCCCTAGCCTTGGCGGCTTCCTTCTTGGCTTGGGTGGCTTCTTCTCGAGCTTTCTCCATGACTTCCTAGGCGACCTGCGCATCTTCCTCTACGCGGTAGATCTTCCCGTTCATACCGGTCAAGGTCTTCAAAGCCTCGGTTAGGGCAGCCCCTTTCTTCTGCTGCTCCTCTACAGCCTCAATCAGCCCTTTCTGTGACTTGAGAAGCTTTTCTTGGGACTTGAGAAGCTTCTGCTCGAGAATTGGGACCTGCTCCCATCCTCTCTTCGTCGCATGGATGAAGCCAGACTTCATCTGGGAGGTCTCTTTCAAATCCTGCGTAAAGCATAAACTGATAAGAACGCAAGCGAAATCTGCGGCACAAAACAACGAAAGCAGAAGAACCCTTATGAAGAAAGCCTTGCTCAAGTCATTGGCGACGATATCGACCGTCAGACCTAGGGCATGTTTCATCCAGAGCTTGAGCTCCTCGACATGCTCCCACTTCTCGACCTCCTCACGGTCAACTATCTCGAGCAGCGGCTCCTCTAGCATCACAGGGTCCCACAGTCGGATCCTCCTAGGACCCCAATACTGAAGCTCCTCTCTCGAGCGTTCCTTGATGCCTCGAAGGAGCGTCTTTGCGATGTCGGTTGAGCCCCCCATGGCATACGAACAGGTCGACCAGGGTAGGAAACCTGGGGTCTTTCTCGCCAGCGCCAGAGGTCCTGGCTTCATCCGACCACAGCCAGACCTCCGACTTGGGGTCTATGGGCGTACGAGTGCGGAGCGCCAGCGCCATGACGCCGTCCTCTCGAACCGGCTCGGTCGGGCAAGTAACGGGCACCCCTGGTTTCAGCCATGAGGGGGTCTCAGGGCCATAGATAGGCAGCTCCGACCCCTGGACCTCTGGATCTTGCGGCTGCTGACCATATTGAGGGTCGAGACCCTACTGGACCTCCTTCTGCTGTTGTGACTGCTGGTGTTGCTGGTGTTGCTGGTGTTGCTGCTGCTGCTGGTGGTGCTATTTCTACTACTATTGTTGTTGCTGCTGGTGGTGGTCGTCGTCGTGTTATTGCTGATGTTGCTACTGCTGGTGTTGCTGCTATTATTGTTGTTGCTGCGGAGGGCTCGAGTCGGGCGCCCCTTTCACGGACAAGTCACGCGACAGGGATGCGACCTTGCTCTGCTCCTCCTCCTTCTTCTTCCCCTCACCTCTGTCTTCCTCTTCTACTCCTCCTTCCTCTTCTTCCTCTTCTCCTCTTCAGCGGCGTGAAGCCCAGTGGGCCATGGTGTCCACCCCTCGGTTCGAGGGACCTCGACCCCCTCAGCTGCGGTGCGATCGCCCGACGGGAGCAAGCCCTCCGCAGACTCGTCGTTGACGGTGATCGGGGAATCTTCCACCCCAAGTTTGGGTGGCTCGGGGGATCCTTCCAAGTCCTGAGGGTGAGGAACCCTGCCCTAACTAGAAACAGGAAGATCACGCATCGGGGCATCGCCTCCCACAGGTGCTTGGGGTGGGATTTCGCCACCACCGACAGGGGGTCTTGAGTCGGAAGAACCTATAGACAGCCAAGATCACCCACCTATCACCAAGAGGGCCTATGCTAGCAAAACCGACATTGAAAATACAGGAAAGAACCCAATGACGTACCAGGCGCCTGGGAGCTCGCGCCAATCTTGAGCCTCTTAGCAGTGGAGGGCTGAGCTTCCTCCAACTGCCTCTTTAGCCTAAAAAAGACAGGTGAGGCACATATCAGTAAGTGTGTAAGCTCAAGGAATGAGAAAGGAATATAGCAGCATCTAGAAAATCTTACCGCACAGGGAGGGTGACCTTTCTTTCGGTCCCATGGGCGACACCGACCGGCCTCGAGGCACCGCCACACATGGTAGCCCTAAGCCAACGATAGGTGCTGGTTCTGCTCACCCCTCGCGACGCTCCTCAGGGCTGGAACTCCTCTGGCACCCTCCGCCTTGGCTCGAGGTAGCCGCAGTAGCACGGCCTCGAGTCAGTGGCCTCATCGAGGAGGCCTTAACTCGATGGCCAGGCCCAAAGGTCTTGGGCGAACGTGGGGCAGGTCGGCCCGGCCCTGAGCAGTGGCAGGAGGCGCGTCGCCACAGGGGTGACGGTGTGACGTTTCCTCTTGGCGGCCTCCTTGCTCTTCTCCTTGCGGCTCCTCGGGGGCTCCCTCCTGCATCTACAGAATGTCAGCTCAAGGAGGAGGTGGTCGAGACGTGCCCCCATTCCTTCTACGTCATTGTTGTCATCTTCATCATCCTCCTCATCGTCTTTGTCGGGGGAGTCTTCCTCGGGCCTCCCCTCATGCCTCACCTTGGCCCGCTGCTGCTCGAGCGCCTAACGGGCGATGTTTTTCTTCTTCTCTTTCTTCTTTTTTTGCGTCGAGCTCGGTCTTAAGCTTCTAAGTAGAAGAGCGCCTCACCTCGCGGTCCATCTCGTCTTCTTTCACTGGGGGCCTGGATGACCTAGCGTCGATCTCCCCCTGCAAAGGAAAGGTTAGGTGTCAGAAAGGCCACACTAGGACTGCCAAAACTAAACAGAGACAACTAGGTTCGAGAAGCACAACTCAAGGGGCTTATGAAGTCTAAACAACCCTCGCCGGGCTTCGTAGGGAACGTATTCACGCTCTCAGCCTGGAAATCACCGGAGACAGCCGCCCTGACTCTAGTGACCACCTCCTCATCTCGAAGCGCCTCCCGCAACATCCGACACGCCTCGAGGTCTCGAGACGGAGCGTGTGGACCCATCTCATCCACTCTTAGTGGTCAAGACATCCACGGGAGTACCCATCGATGATGGACCGCTGAGAGGACGAGCGCTGCCATTAGACCCTCCTCACACAGATGCTTCAGGGCATCGAGGAGAGGGCACAGCCAGACTGGCGATCCTTGACCACGCCATAATTCCAGTTGTCGGGGCGCGCCGTGATGAGCCGCCCGGTGTAGGAGGGGAAGAGGCCATCATTGTTCCGCAGATAGAACCACTAAGAGTCCCACTGGGCATGATTCGACATCAGCCTAGTGGGGATGAACTCTCGAGGCTCATCGATGCGTCCTGTCTTCTGCACCAGGTTGAGGCAGCCGGCCCGCACTGGTTTCCTCACCCCAACGGTTCCACTAGGGGCGTGGAATAGCTCGCCCCAGAAGAGGTGGAGCCATAACTCCTAGTGCGGCATCACCCCCAGGTAGCCCTCACACACTACGGTGAAGATCGCCGCATTGGAGATGGTGTTGGGGGAGAGGTGCTGGAGCTCAGCCTCGTAGTGGTGGAGAAGCGCCCTCATGAAGCGGCTCGAGGGAGATCTGAGCCCGTGGCAATTGAACTTGATGAAGGAAACCACGTAGCCCTTAGGCGGGCTCGGCTCCCAGTGTTCCAACAGCGACGCGATCCACTCCGGCCGCGTCAAGGAGATAACAGGATGAAGAAGCCCCTCGCCCACGAGATCCTGCAGCCGGTGCTCCGTCATGATCGATGGGCGCCAGTCGTCGGCGGCGATCAGCTTCATCGGCATGACCAGTGAGGGATGCGGCATGAAGAAGACGGTCGGAAAGGCTTTTCCATAGCTATCTCTCTTTTCCTCTCTCGCTGGCTCTGTTCTTCTCTTGCACGTAGGAAAGTGTGGGAAGGAAGGAAAGCAGAAGCAGCAACGAAAGACGGAAGGGGGAGCAACGAGACGGCCCCCTCGAATATATAGACATGCTGCAACGGGCAGATCCAATAATCATGGCAACGCCCTACCTTAAATGCGCCGCCTAACGGTCCTGAGTTTCCAGCGACAGGATGTTGCGGTTTCCGCCCAGGAAGGATAACATTGCAACGACTCCCTCCTAAGAAGGCGCACCCAACGGGCAAGAACACAAACCGCCGCAGCGACTCCTTCTGCCGCAAGGTAAGCCCGGCCCCGGTCGTCAATGAAACCTCGAGAGAGCGCAGACTGGCCCGCCGACAGGGTTCAACAGTTGCTCTCGAGTACCCGAGTTAGGTACACCCAGAAGGAGGTCGAAACGAGGCAAGGCTCGAAAGCAGATCCTCAAGATTAGTAGATAGACGAGGAATACCCACGGACGGAGGCATCGAGCCACTGGACCCTATCGAATGGGACCAGTATCCTCGCCCGTACTAGTCTAGCTTTAATGAGACCGCCCCCGGGTTATAACCAACCCTCATCAAACGGAGCATGGGTTCTCGCTTGGATTTCCCAATAACAGATCACCAAGGACATTGACGCTCGCCCCATCGAGGGTACGTCACGCTCCTCACCCCGTGACCGAACAAAAGGAATCAGCAAACGTAAGCCAACATTAGCAAAACCACAAGCGAACGAGGCTCGGGGGCTCTGCAAAGATTTGACACCCCTCAATGGAAAGAAGGTCGAAAACAAGTAGACCCAAGGCTAATATAGCCCTCGAAGGAGTCCACTGACTCCTCCGAGGCCTCGGGGGCTACCTCGTGGGGGTCGCTCGTGCCCCTCCCCCCCACAGAAATTCGATCATTAATAAACCCCTACTCGATCACCAATGCTCGAGCAGAGGCTCGAGGGCTACTGTCGAGGATGTCAATAAGGGGTGCCTAAACAAGACAGCCCTGACAAAGGATGAAAAGCTAACCTGAGAGTTAGACTCGACACCCCCTCCACAAGAGTGCGCTGATCGGTGCCCTAACTCGACCCACAACATGGGCATTAATCGATCCTAGTCTCGGTTACAGAAACGGGGTCGAGCGAACAACTTAAGGCTTAAAACCAGACAATCTTGACTATGAAATTACTGTCGAGCGAATCGACTAGCCTCGAGTGCAAGGATGCGCCCGTGCCACTTGCTGGTGGTACGGGATTCAGGGTATTTAATGCGACTGACAGGTTCCCACCTAACCCAGCGGGCACGGTAAACGTGATGATGGGTCATGCACCCATCAAATCCTACTTTTGCCTAGCTTTATCCCCAAATTTGGAGAAAGGTACATACAAATACTAACGCAACAGGCGTAATGTCCCATTAGGAAGCCCCTCGAGACGTAATGGTTAGCGCTCTTGTATACGGACGCTGTCTAAACCGCCAGACCCTCGAGCCCGCATGCTCCTTTCCAGAGAAGGATTGAGCGACGGAAGTCAGCGCTCAAACCACTCCCAACATGACGCCAGCTATGACGTACAAGCATGCATATTCACGGACCAATACCGAGCCATACAGGGGATAAGCTCGGGAGGTGCACGTGCCATCATCACCAAGTACACTACAACAAGACAGGTCGATGCCACGCCTGTATGGAATCCTCGAGTGGACTCACGCCATACCCCTATCGAGGCCTACTCTAGTACCTACATCCTGTAACCTTGAACCTCCCCTTGGTCTATAAAAGGGGACGTCGAGGCCAAGCAAGAGAGAGAACACAGCTTGCACACATCACTCCACTCCTCTAGAACATAGAACCTGCCTCAGAACTTTCTTGTATTCACCCCTGTACAAGCACTTAGGTGTAAGATAATACAAACTCTCTCCCCCCGCTGGACGTAGGGCCTTCTCTTGCCCGAACCAGGATAAACTCTCGTGTTCATCTTGCATCGCCATCTGGAAAGGAAGACATGCACACAAATTGACTCATTGGTGTTACCCCCTGGGGTTAAAACACCGACACATCGATCCATATGTGATCTAAAGATAGAGAATCACTTGGAGGCATATGACACAAATGTGGGCCCAGTCTAGATTGGTCGACCCTACCTAGGGTTGCCTGACCTCTGAGGGATGGCCCATCTAGCCCCACTTTGCTTTATTATTTGCATTTAGCTTACACTTGCATAGAAATACTCCATGGACATGTGGAACTAGTTATTAGATAAAATATGCTCCTGATATCTTATCTCCTTTGTTCCAAGTTTGTTGATGGTGATTCATTTTTTTAGTATAGAAAAATATGGCATTTTCACTATCAACAATGACCGATATGCAAACAACTTTGTCCATCTTGATAGTATGGCCATCAAACCTTTTGTAATCAACACAAGTCTTTACATGGATTAATCTCCCATGAAATAATATGCTCCACTTCATGTCATCACATGGCCTCATTGGTTTATCGATCTTAGCGTCAACACTGTGCCTAGTCCATTAGTGCCAAGCCCTTCGCTCTAGCTTCACCGCCTCGAGAGTCCATCACTCTCGAGCCTTAGCTTTCCCTTCACACTAGCAACTTGGTCCTTTGTAACCAAGCCTTGTCTCTTGATCTTCTCCACCTAGCCACATGACATCATGTCATGTCTCATATGCAATGAGCTCCTTCATCTCACTAGTTGATAAAAGGCAACATGTCCAAGCTACCTCTCCACCATGGCTCTATGTATTGCTCACACTAGTGTATATATGGACTAAACACATGAGTATCTCATGTCAAACACATTAGTCCACCTAAGATTGTCATTCAATTACCAAAATCAAATAGAACCTTTAATCTCCCCCTTTGGTAATGTAACTCTATAAAGATGTGGAAATTAAGCATTCAAAGCTTGCACTTCACGCAAGTGTAAACTACTAACTTGGTTTAGACTTTGAGCTACTTATTCAACATTATGGCCACTTATTATGTTTTGGATAAGCACCACAAAACCCAACTTGGTAGTGGTAACTCCCCCCTACATGTGTGCTCAAATGGTTTGGCTTCAAGTTTCCACACATGCATAAATACGAAATTTATGGGAGTGTTACCACTACTAAGTGATGCTAAGGTATACAAGATAGAAATGTACCTTTGTAGTGTGTATACCACATTGAAATCATCCTTAGCATCAACACCTTGCTAGACACAAGTGAAGCTAGATACCACATAAGATCATCATTATAAACAAGGCTCTAGTTACCACTTGCTAACAAGACTTAGTTTTGCATACCACTAATTAGATCAAAAATCATCTAAGTCTTAGTCTAGCAAACACTTGCACATAAGCATGATACCACATGATAAACTACTAAGCAAATGAAATGCACAATTCAAATGTGTCAAACATTTAATTTATGAGTTTGCTCCCCCCTACTTGTGTGTTTTCTCTTATTCAAGAATTTTGATCCTCATTCTATTCTTCAATCTTGCTTATGTTGGTGAAACATATACCCCGATTGCAAGATTGTGCTCTTAATACCACTTGTTAACTTAAACTTAATATATCCATACCTCCCCCTTAGTCCATAACCCAAGTACTAACCTTAATGATAAGTGTGTGATATAAGGTTGGTACATGCCAAGTGATGGAGCAAGAGATGATCATGGTGATGATGGTGATGACCATAAGATGATCAAGTGCTCAACTTGAAAAATAAAAAAAAAGATAAAAATAAAACCCTTTGGAGATCAAGGCAAATGTATTTCTTAGGATTTTGGTTTTGGTGATCAAGACACCATAGAGGGTGTGATCACATTTAGGATGGATAGCCGTATTATAAAGAGGGGAATTCTTTGGCTAAGCAGTTATCGAGTGCCACTAGATGACATTGTTCATGTGCATGTATTTAGAACCTAGTGTGCTAACTTAACCCTTAAAAATATTTGTGAAAATATGCTAACACACGTGCACAAGATGAAACACTTGGTGGTTAGCACGTTTGAGCATGGGTTGAAGAGGTAGAGAGGAGTTGGGTCTCTCTCTCCCTCTCGCCCAACTTGCAAGGTGGATTTGGCGCTTTTGAGAAAATAAAATGCATATTTTCTATTACACCAGAGGAAAGTTTCAGAGAAGTCAGGAAGCACTCATCGGACGCTGGCCTGGCATGTGACGAGTACTGACTGTTGTAGCGTGCAAGACATGTGTGCGTCGGAGCGTCCGACGCTCTACCATCGGACGTGCCGGTGCTCAGCAGGTGACGTCAGTTGTGCGTCTATCAACGGTCCTTAAGTATCAAATTTAATCATCAAATAAATAAAGAAAAGGATCCAAATGCAACCAACACCCAGACTTTGGGTTTTATCTCACAGAATTCCACGAGTTTTGGTGTTTGTCTATTTCTGTAGGGGGTTATCAGGAAATATGGAGGAAAGGCCCACACGTCATGTTTACATAGAGATATTAATGTGTGCGCCAATTTTCTATCATCTAGAAGAGTCCAGAAGCCACGGGAACGAACGGGAGGCCGAGCGGACCCGGGGACAGGGCGCCCGCCCTCCCCCCTAGGGCGCCTGCCCTACTCTGGCAGACAATCAGGCTCCGCCTCGTGGATTATGCTCCACCGACCTAAAGGATGAAGGAAAACCATGCGATTAAGGTCGGTTTGATCCGACAGCCCACGTTCATTTGGAAGGGCTATATAAGCAGGCCCCTTGGCCCCTAGAGGAGGCACCTCTGCATCCTTATTCATTATTCATAGACAGAGCAAGAGCTAGGGTTTGGAGATGAGAGCTGTCCTCTCATCTCTAAACTAGAGTAGATCTAGATAGTAGCGAGATGGAGAGCGAGGGAGGATTGGAGGATAGGTTCTTCCTCTGGTTGTACTTCGCCATGATCAAGCTCTAATCAAGCTTGCTCATGGGATGACTCTGGTAATCTACTTCTATTTCATTATGCAATTACTATCCATGTATGTTTTGGTTCATAACTCTTTTAAGTACTTTAATCTATAGGACACTATAGGTGAGAGTGGTAGTATATGTGTAAGCATGGTGCTTAGACCTAGATTACTTGTGGATATCCCGTGTTAGTCGGATCACGTGGTAGGCCGCATAGGTGACAGCTACGTAGTCCTCTGTAGTCCATCTCCTGTTAGCAGGACTAGTAGGAGTCCTCGACCTTAGGTATAACCATCCTCTGTGTTGTTTTATACTTTTGGTATGTCATAGACAGACATACCCCTTTGAAGTAGAGAAACCCTAGTTATCCTCTCTATTCTCCTATTATCGCCCATATATTAGATTGCTCTACTCTATATTCCCCCATTATCATTTTACCTTTAATATTGTTCTTATTCAATTCTACCATCTTTCCTATTTACACCTATCTATCTATCTTGGTTAAGTTAGAGCGTAGTTGGTTCTCCCGTTTCCATGTGGATACGATAAAACCTTTAACCGGGTAAAAGCTACAACGGTATCCGTGCACTTGCGAATTTATCTGTGTGTATATAAATACCATAGTACACTCTAGTGCCATGCTAGGGATGACAACCTAGTATTCAAGTGGTGTTAGCAAGTGTCAACAAGCTTTTTGGCGCCGTTGCCGGGGAGACGGTTGCTGAGTTGACTACGAACTAGCTTAATCATTTTTTCTAAAAATTAAAAAATATATATATATATTTTTCCTTTTATCCTCTGCCTCATCTCTGCTATTCTTTCTTCTTATCTTATTCTTGGCTATCATGAATGCAAACATGTCTATCTATCAGTTTCATAGACCTACGGGCACACATCTCGAACCACCAAAATCTTCAAAGCCTATCATGACATCTAGTTTTGAGATAATCCCGGAATACATAGAATTTGTTCAAAAACAACCTTTCTCAGGAGAAGGTGAGAAAAACCCATACACACACCTAAGAGAGTTTTATCGAGTCTGTGACCTCCTTCGCATTGAAGGCATGTCCGATGAGACCCTTAAATGGAAGCTCTTTCCGTTCTCTTTAATGGGAAAAGCTAGACATTGGTATAAACTCAACATAGGAAGTGCTCATGGAGATTGGAAGGAGCTATACAATAGTTTTATTTTTAAATATTTTCTGATCTCCAAAGTGGTGGATCTTCGGATCGAGATTCTTTCTTTTAGACAACTAGAAGAAGAATCTCTTGGCGAATCATGGGATCGCTTTATTGAACTTACTCTCACTGGCCCAAATCTTTCTATTCCAGAAGAAGTTCGTCTAATTCACTTTTTTATGGGCCTTAGTAGGGAAAATAAGCAAACCCTTAATGAGGCCTCTAGAGGATCTTTCCACCGCCTGTCCTCTAGTGAAGCTTGGAATTTGATTGATTTAATCAGTGGAAAGTCTCGTAGCATTTATATTCCTGAGAAAGAGAAAGAATCAGTTCCTAGACAAGAAGAGGAAGTTTCAATAGCCAAATTACAACCACTTCAATCCCAAACTTTATCTATCGATCCTAAACCATCAATACCCCAAAATTCTCCAAGGGAGGAAGGATTTCTGACCTTAAATCTTTCAGATCCTGATGGTTTAGACTTCTGGTTCCATAAGAGACCTTCAAGTAGGGATAATTCAAATCCTTGCAATAATGGTTCTCTTAGAGAATGTCCTGGTTCTTGTTATGAAGAAGTCGAGGATGACATTTCAAGTGAAGGAGAGCTAAACCATATAGAATATTCTATCTTCTCCCCTTCCATGTTCACAAATTCTAAATCCATCCTTGACCTTAGAGACCCCTCTTATCCCTCTCCTTTTCAGTCTCATGATGATCCTAGCAATCCATCAAGACGATCAAACCATAGGAGTCATAAAGACCATGAGGTTGACATGTCAAGTAATGTCATAGAAGGAGAGCTAAGCCATATAGAAAATTCTAACACCTCCCCTTTCCTGATTAGAAGTTCTAAATGGCTAGAATGTGTAGAATGGATGGACAAGGAAGAAGCCTTAATGGATTCTGACTTTGGCTCAATTTCAAATGGTGAGTTTTTGACTCCCTTTGAAGATGAGATTCATCCAACTACAGAAGAGGACATAGGCGAGACCAATCTAGGAGAAACTCCAAACATTCAGATTGGAGATGAAGATAACATTAATGAGCATGGAATTTATTTCATAGCCACTTCGTTTACAACATGCTCATATGCAACATCTTCCCAATCTATTGGTCTCTCTAGCATCACCACATTCGAGATCTCCAACCCCCTCTTCCTTTCTATTTATAAAAACTTTAAAAGGGCGGTTGTCGATGCATATGTCTATAATAAATATTACAGATCTTGTTGAGTTGATCTTGATATAGGTCAGCGTTGGAGGGGAAACCACTTCGCCGACATAAATTGATGGTTTCCCAAGGACAAGCTTAGTGTCCCAAAATAAGCACTCGTCAGATCGTAACATGAGCTTTTAATTATTTGCAACATTACCTTGTATATTGAGCATATAAAGATAATTGTAAAAATATTCCTTTGGGTATTCTTGTCACTAACCTTTCCAAGATTGGAGCAAGAAGATCGGATGAATGACAAGCACAAGGTATATCCAACCAATCATCATACAACATTGAATTAAATTCATCCAAACTTGAATTTTGCAAAATTCAGGCTTGGGGGAGTACTTTACATAAAAACATTTTTTGCCATGTTGCTATGTTGGTTGTCCCTACATTTGAGACATTCTCAATTTGTTAAATACTAATCACACTACTTCATCTCCACTTGAGTAGATCTCTATAAATGCTCTCATGCTACCTTTATTTGCTTTAGTATATGTCTATGTTTGAAGTAGTTTCATTTATCTCTTAAATAAGCATGGTGCTTAGTTTAGGAATGATGATCTTACTTCCAAGGGATTTTAAATTAAGCATGGTGCTTAGGTTAAAATGTCCTCCTAAATCAAATTAGACATGGTGTCTAGGTTGATTTTTGAGCCGATAGTATGCTATAGTAGATATTGGATATTTTGTTGGACTAACCCCTGCAGGAAAACTTTCAATATCGACCTGAAAAGTCCTGAGATAAACTCACATTGGAGACAAAGAGAGAGACACATGAAGTTTAACAATTTATACAAGGAAGACATAGCTCATAATAGATGATCCATAGAGGGTGCCACAAACACGATGCACAACCGCTAAGAAAAGAAAGCTTCCACAAGGTGATATTGTACCATCACTCTTCAAGTAAGGTAACATCTTAAGGTACTTGACTATCACTTTTATAAAAGAGACAAACATGTATGATTTACAACTCTAGATTAACCAACCCAATCGATTCAACATGTTTAGTCCTTCCACCTTTGTGATCCCACACTCCTAATCATATGAGCTAAAATGTTGCACACTCAATCGTTGGAAGATATATAAAAAACATAAATATAGATAGATTATCTTTCCATTAGGTTGAGCGATCTGATCTGACAAATGTTTTAAATGCTACACTCATGATCATATTATCTATCAACTTTGTCTTGCTCACTATGCTTAAGGTTAGAGAAGAACAAATACACTTTTGGTTCTGTTGGTGTTTTCCACCAACAGGGCCCATGCACTTGATCTCTGCCTTGTCTCTATGAGCAGGTACACTTGGAGCAAAACATGGAGGAGTTTTTACAACTCCCAGACTCCATCAAGTGAAGGACCTGGATCTACGAGCACAAACACACTAAGTAGGATGCTGCCAACGCCGCACTTCGAACTGCTGGGCAAACGAAGAACATGGGTGACACTGTATCAAGAGGTGTAGACGTCAAGGTCCACACCTGAATCAAATGACGCACCTAAAGAATAAACACGGTGAGAAGTCTTGTTCAGAAGACTTAAAACATTGAACCCTCACCGAAAGGTAAAATCGGTAGTTATCCATATTTATCCTTTCTGCATTCCCTTTTACCTTAAATTATTTACTTTCCTTAAATAGATTGTTAGTTAATCATGCTATCTTGAAAAGAAATTAAAAATGCTAAAAATAGTAAGCCCCATGTGAAAATGCTCATGGCATAAAACCCATAAGTACATTCACTGTGGTGGCGTAAAAATAAAAATATTCTTATCCTATAAAAATGAAAATATAAAAATAAATTTATGATCCTACCAAAGAGAGTAATATTTATTAGAGGAAGCTCAACATAATAACGGCTAAGAGATTTTATGCTAACACTTAACCAGTTCCACAAAGCTTTGTTGTCTATTTGAGCTCCACAGAATTCAAGGATCAAAGAGACTAAGCAGACGGAGGACATCCTAATCGCTGTGAGGGTGCTGCCGACATTCAAATACACCTCCACCACCTGCTAGTTATATCAGAAGAAATTACGTCAAAATCCAGCTTGGGGGAGAGCACCCCCATTTATCCAGCTAAGTGTTTCTACTCGCGTTTATACTTTACTCAAATAATAAAAAGATGCATAATCATAAAAACCAAAATAAAGATTTTGTGCTTTTATATATATATATATATCTTTGATTAGTTTGCTAAATAAATAAATAAATAAAGTTTGCTATGAACCCTCATGATAAGCTCTCACATGGAAATGATGAATAGTTGCTCTGCCATGACTAGTTCTCAAAATTGAAATCTCTCTCAAGTTTAGGCATGACTGTTATGAATTAAGATTTGCTCTAAACTTGAACTTGTGGGAAGAGTACTTTATCTAAAGTCTAAGTCTTTAACGGATACGATATGGGAAGGTTGAGCTGCTGTTTATCTGTTCCTAGAGATGCTAGAATTCTAGAGAATTTTATCTTTGAAAATCTTTAAAATGTTGCATAATGAGTTCCTGTATGATGGGAGTTTAAAATCCTACCACAGCCATATATACATGCTTATTATTAGATTATTTACTTTTTACTACTTATGAGCATTGAGTGTGGTCAAGCTGTGTAGACCCTTAGGAGATTGTCATGCGGTTAAAATCAAGATTCACTTGTAGGTTCACTCACACATGCTGCTTCTACTATGGAAGTACGCATCCATATACATCCACTCATTTCCATCTCCAGATTCACCCAAAATTATTCTACTCCTATCTAGGAGAGAATAGCCAAAAACGTTATCCTATCCCTGTTATTCCCTGTGAAATAAATGCTCGAGATATTTTGGTTACTACCACTTGCTACATTATTCCAGGAGGGTGAGTGCTCTGAAAAAAGTGAATATGAGGAAATAAAAAGGGGCAAGTGCCCAGAACCTCGAAGAAAAGGAAAAGTGAGACGAGAGGTAAAAATGGACAAGTGTCCGACACTAGAATTAGGGGTACAAGATACCCACCTGAGAGAAAAGAAAAAATATAGAGCATCTCATTCTCCTCAAAAAGCTTCAAAGTGCAAGCAAGGTATGGATCCCCTAAAAAGAGCAAAAGTAGAATTAAACTTTCACCATTGTTATCAGCATCATCACCATACACCATTCACTCGCCACACATGCACATCTTGATTTGACTTATCGACTTGTTTCTCTAGATCCATGGTTTGACTATGCAATAAAAATCTTGTAAGTATGTATACTTTATCTCCCACCTATGAGCTCCAGATATCAAAGCCTTATTAGAGTAGGATGAGAGAGAAGGCAATGTCACTATGCCTCATACCACAAATACCACATACTTTGAGAGAAGACATATACTATCACTGCCTTGGTAAGGATCCAGAAATACCACAAAAGACAGAATTGAGAGAGTCATACAAGCAATCTCTGAGTTTTATTTTGAAAATCTGCAAAAACTCTAGAGCTATAGTTGATCAAAGAACAAGAGACATGGTGCTTGACTTGACCATTCTATCTTTTAACTGCTCAAGACATAAGTGACGGTTGCAAGCCCCATGGTGAAAGGTAAAATGAGTAAGTTTTAAGTCTTAACAGTTTACTCTAACTCAAAGATAAGACATTGTTTGAAAGCATGTGTACCGTCAACTTTCTAAGGCATTGCAGCAACTTCTGATCCATCACTAAGTCTATCCTTGCTCAGGGACGAGCAAGAGGTAAGCTTGGGGGAGTTTGTTGATGGTCCTTAAGTATCAAATTTAATCATAAAATAAATAAAGAAAAGGATCCAAATGCATCCAACACCCAGACTTAGGGTTTTATCTGACAATTCCAAGAGTTTTGGTGTTTGTCTATTTCGGTAGGGGATTATCAGGAGATATGGAGGAAACGCCCACACGTTGGGTTTACATAGACATATTAACGTGTGCGCCAATTTTCTATCATCTACAAGAGTCCAGAAGCCATGGGAACGAACAGGAGGCCGAGCGGGCCCGGGGACAGGTGCCCGCCCTCTCCCCTAGGGCGCCTGCCCTCCTCTAGCAGCCAATCAGGCTCCTCCTCGTGGATTATGCTCCACCGACCTAAAGGATGAAGGAAAATCGTGCAATTAAGGTCGGTTTGATCCGACGGCCCACATTCATTTGGAAGGGCTATATAAGCAGGCCCCCAGGCCCCTGGAGGAGGTACCTCTGCATCCTTATTCATTATTCATAGACAGAGCAAAAGCTAGGGTTTGGAGATGAGAGCTCTCCTCTCATCTCTAAACTAGAGTAGATCTAGATAGTAGCGAGATGGAGAGCGAGGGAGGATTGGAGGAGAGGTCGGCCTGACGGTTCCTCCTCCAGTTGTACTTCCCCCATTATCATTTTAACTTTAATATTGTTCTTATTCAATTCTACCATCTTTCCTATTTACACCTATCTATCTATCTTGGTTAAGTTAGAGCGTAGTTGCTTCTCCCGTTTCCCTGTGGATACGATAAAACCTTTAACCGGGTAAAAGCTACAACGGTATCCGTGCACTTGCAGATTTATCTATGTGCGTATAAATACCATAGTACACTCTAGTGCCATGCTGGGGATGACAACCTTGTATTCAAGTGGTGTTAGCAAGTGTCAACAGCGTGCAAGCGAGGTTTTGACCGTGTACGTCAGATGTAGAGGAGCATCCGATGGGGGACCGTCGAACGCTGAGGCCGTGTCTGACACCCTGACAGGGCAAGCCCTAGGACCCTAACGGCTCTATTTATTGAGGGGGCTTATAAATACTAGTTAGCCGAATCAAGGACCTCTGTTAGAACTTTGACATACTTGACATCCTTGTGAGCCTAAGTAAACACCTCCCACTCATCTCTATCATTGATGCATCATCATAGTGAGATTGGGAGTGATTTCAAGTGCATTTACTTGAGTGATTGCATCTAGTGGCACTTGAGGATCGTTGTGGCTATGGTTTTCTTGTTACTCTTGGTGGTTGCCATCACCTAGATGGCTTGGATCAGCGGAGGAGCATTGGCATGAGTTGGTGATTATTTGTGGCCATCTCTTGGTGATTGTGATGGTTTTTGTGCCTTTCCCGACAGAGTGCCAAAGGCAACTCTAGTGGATTGCAGGTGTCATTGAGCTACCTCACTTGTTGGTAGGTTCTTGTGGTGTCCTAGTGAGGACGAGGTTCGTGCAACACCTGTTAGCTGCTGAACCACCAAGTGTTGGTCGACACAACAGGGACTAGCATATCGGCAAGCACGTGAACCTTGAGAGAAAAATCGATTTCTCAATTGTGATTGATTAGTATTCTTCCGGTGTTTGATTGTTCATATATTGGTGATTGGTACATCCCCATGACGGTAAAAAGATATCATCCTCTCCTTTTACTAACCGCGAAGTAGTGTAATTAGTTTAGTTGCTTACTTTGCCTTGTGTAACTTAGTTCACTAGTGTAGCTTGTAGTAACTTAGCTTTGTGTGCTTAGTGATCATAGTAACTAGAATTGTTGGGTGGTGGCATGCAACCCCTTGTAGAGCTAGAGCAAAATTGCATCACGCTTTTTTGTTGTACTAATCGTTTGCTCTAGTGGTTTGTAGTTTTTTATATAGGCTATTCACCCCCACCCCTGAAGCCATATAGGACCTTTCAATGTCCAATTCTCCCCTTTGCATATCTTTGTTCCAGTCTTTACCCCTTGTCATTAATTACCATAAAAGGGTTGTACTAGGGTGAAGGAAGGTTGACATCACTTTTGAATCTTGTTTCTTTTATTAACACCACCTATATGCAGGGATGAAAATGGTACAAATATTTTTCGACCATATTCGAGACTGAATTCGTTTAGAGAGGTTCAGATCTGTCCGTATTCGAGTCCGAATATTCACATCTGATACTGTATCCATATCTGAATACTTAAATCGTATATTTATGATGTCAACATCCAATCGTATCTTATCCAACATGGTTGACATTATCCGTATTTGAATCTGAATCTGACCAAAAATATGAAAACAAATATGATATCGGTGATATCCATCCGTATCTGATCTGTTTTCATCCCTATGGCATATGGCTTGAAACCACCCACCAACTGCTATTACGACATGCCAACAATACCGCATTCCATGCAATTGAGCCAAACCAACCACCATCCCAAAATAAATCTTTTTAAGTCATTTTTTAAAACTTTGACCAAATATACAAGACTATATGTACATAATAAGTATATGGTAGACTAATCATGATCATCTAGCCTAGGACATCTTCATCTTAGCTTGGAGTGCAATCTGCAAGTAAAGCTAGATTAATAAACCTTTTCTATCTCAAAATGCATGTGTGATCGCTAAACATATAATAGGCAAAAATAGCTACTGGAAAAATGCCCACACAAACAACTTCATAGTTCAGACCAAAAAGCTGCTCCTTCTGAGGAAGGTGATTGAATAGTGCACTAATGAATGTGAAAGCATCTAGGCCCCTAATGAGTTTTGGTGATTAATGACAATGTTGATTACTATGACTAACGTGTGTTTTGTAGAGGCAAAGTCATTTATGTTGGGTCATGGTAATGGTGATCGATGGACTAGATCGTTCATGTCGACTTAATGATGGAAATCGTTTTGGTTTTCAAAGGATGGTTGGACATCGTCAGGACTAGACTAGGTCTAAGTGCCATATGGTGAAGAAGGGCACTTATAGTAGTTTAGGACTTTGTTTTTCCTTTGACCGTACTATTAAGGGGGTCATTGAGCGGGTAGCTTGACCTAGGCAAGGCTTTAGGTTTAGGTGTGGTGCACACTTGGTAAATCTAGCACTAGGCAGCTCTGAGAAAGTCCTTAGATCGAGAGGAACAAACTTTGTTTTGGAAAGATCGCATTTCGATGAAGTTTGGGTGCCTAAACAGGCACTAGATGCTGCACCGGACGCTTTGTGAGCGTGTCTAGTGGTGCTGACTTGGGTCAGCGTGCCCGGGTGCCTAGGGTTAGGCACCGGACGCACGCACCGAACTCACCGGGGTGTGTCCGATCCCTTACTCAGGGAGGTCTGCAAGTTAGACAGGGCACCGGACACACGCACCGAACCCACCGTGGTGCGTCCGGTCCCGTACCCAGAGAGGGTTGCAGTTTACCCTCTCACTGGACACTGGCACTGGACCCACTATGCGTGCGTCCAGTGTACTATCAGTAGAAGTACAGCTAGCCATTAATGGGGCACCGGATGCTTTGTGCAGTGCGTCCGATGCAACATCAAGTATGTCTGGTGCTGTCGTTTTCTGTGGAATTTGGGTGGCCGGCCCTTGGACTTGATGGGGAGTATTTATACTCCTCCACCTCGTCCATGGGAGCTCTCTTGCCCATTTGATCGAGCTGAGAAACACCTTGTGGTGCAAGAGAGAAGAAAGAGCCTAGAGAGGATTGAGAATTGAGTGATTTCTTGAGTGAATCCTTCTCTAGTTAAGTTCCAAGAGTTCAAGTGTGCATCCACCACTCTCTAGAGCCTTGTTTGGGTCAAGTGGGAGTTCTTTGCTTGTTACTCTTGGTGATCACCATCACCTAGACGGTTCGGTGGTGATTGGAGGCACGAAGACTGCCCAAAGTACTTGTGGGTGGCTCATGTCAAGCTTGTGAACAGTTTTGGGCGATTCACCACGGCGGAGTGTCTAAGAATCAGCCCGTAGAGAGCACTTGGTCCTTGCACGGATCAAGGGGGAGCAAGACCCTTGCGCGGGTGCTCAAACGAGGACTAGTGGGGAGTGGCGACTCTTTGATACCTTGGCAAAACATCGCCGCGTTCTTCTTGCTCTCCTCCTTTACTTTCTAGCATTTACTTTGAGCATTTACATTCCTAGAATTGTCATGCTAGAATAGGATTGGAATTAGGTTGCAAAACTTTTATCCGGTAGCTCTCTAGAACACACTAGGCACAAGGGGTTGAATTAGAGCTTATAAGTTGCTTAAATTTTTAGAGAAGCCCAATTCGTCCCCTCTTGGGCATCTTGATCCTTTCAATTGGTATTGGAGCCTAGTGCTCATTATTTAGGCTTCACCACATAGAGAAAGATGTCTAACGGGGATGGACTGCCACCCATGTTCGATGCTAATGACTTTCCGTATTGGAAAATACGGATGGAGTCATACCTCAAAGCTTGTGATACAAAGTGCCTAAAAGCCGCGACCGAAGGGTTCACCCCTCCGGCAAAAGACACCACTCTTACTCCACAAAGAGCAAGAAAATGAGAAATGGAATGCAAAGGCCAAAAACCACATATTTAGAGGTCTTTGCAAAGAGGTGTTCTACCGTATATGAAACCACAAAACCGCCCATGATCTATGGAAGGAACTTTGTGCGCTCCATGAGGGATCCAAGAGTGAGCGTGAGGAGCACTTTCATCTTGTCATGAACAAGCTTAATACATTTGAAATGCTTCCCAAAGAAATTGCTAATGAAATGTATTCTCGCTTGAATGTTATTTTAGAGGAGCTCAACGGACTTGGGCTCAATCAAATGAGTCCGGCGGATGTGGCGAGGAAGATACTATGTGTCCTCCCCATTGAGAAATATGGGCACACAGTTACCGTGCTTCATCAAGGTGATCTCTCAACCACCACACCGACATCCATCTTGGGGAAGATCAATGCTCATGAGATGTATATGCACATGAACCCCCAAGATAGCTCCTCATCGGCCAAGAAGGAGAAGAAGGACTTGGCCCTCAAGGCTTCTCACAAGGGCAAGTCAAAGAAGATGGAAGTTGAGTCATCAACTTCAAGTGATGATGATGCTTCCATTGCCCTCTTGGTGAGAAGAACAACCAAGATGTTGAAGAAGCTCAACAAGAATTGAGTCAACTTTGACTCCAAGAAGAAGAAGTTTTTCATAAGTAGCTAGAGGAAACCCATCTTCGAGATGGATTACTACAATTGTGGTGAACTTGGTCATCTTGCTCACCAATGTCCTAAACCCAAGAAGGACAAGTACAAGAAGAAGAACAAGGAACAAGATGATTCAAGTGATGATGAGAATAGTGACAAGAAAGCATTCAACAAGAGAGGTGGCAAGAAGGAGTACCACAAGAAGAAGAATGGCAAGGCTTACATTGTTGGTGATTGGCTCACTGACATTGAGAGCTCAAGTGGTGACTCCTCCAGCAATGAAAGTGATGATGAGAAGGTTGCCACCATTGCCATTGATGCTCCATCACCATCATCCTCTCCACCATCTTCATCCTCTACACACCTATGCCTCATGGCTAAGGTTGACCGGAAGGTACAAAGTGAGGATGAGAGTAGTGAGAGTGATATTGAATATGAATCACCTTATTATGATGAACTTGTGCACTTGCTTAAAAAATACACCAAAGTCATAAGAAAGGCTAGAAGTGAAAATGATAAGCTTGAAAATGAAAATGAGTCTCTTCTTGCAAAGCTTAAATCTAGTGATGAGCTTAGAGACCAAAATGAGATCATGACCACTAAGCTCAAGGAGCTCAAACTCACTCTAAAATAGCTTAAAGAAAAACATGATAAACTTGAGAGTGTTCATGATGAGCTCATTACTAGACATAGAGTTCACAACTCTAAAAGCAAACAATGACAATCTTGAGCTAGCATATGATCTTGATACCAATGAAACACATGTTGCTACTAACCATGTTGCTATGCTTGATGTAGCCACATCTTGTGATGACTTATTTGTGGAGAGCATGAGCAAATGTTTTGGTTACAAAGGCAAAAATGTGGTAGTCGCCGAGGACTATGAGGACACTATCATGATCAAGAAAGAAAATGCAAACATCAAGTGTGAGAATGAGAAGCTCAAGAAAGAGTTGCAAGAGCAAGCCAAGCACAACACCATAGTGATTGAGCCACTTGATCAAGACAAGAAGCTTGCTTATGAGAACAAATTGCTCAAAGAAGAAAACCAATATCTCAAGCTTGGTTTGTTGTATGACAAGCAAGAAGAAGATGAGTCCTTCATCTTGGAAGAGTTAGAAAGCAAGAATGACCCAATCATCAAGAGGCTAACTCAAGAGAACAACAAGCTCAAGAAAGATAAGGAACATCTCACCAAGGAGTTAGCCAAGTTCACTAGAGGGAAGGACCTACAAAGTGAGCTCTTCATGAACACCATCATGAAGATGGATAAGAGTGGAATTGGCTACAAGGCTCAACAAAGCAAGCTTATCAAGTAACTAGCAACTCATGATCAACCAAGCAAGCCCAAGCCAAAGAGATGCTTTGAGTGTGGACAAGAGGGACATTTTGCTCATGAGTGTGAGGCACCACTACCACCACCTTTGCCCAAGCATGCTATACCATTTGCTTTCAATGCTTACTACATTGTAAGGAAAGACAAGAGTGGCAAGGTCAAGGTTAGCTTCATGGGGCCGTCCAACAAGCAAAGGCCAAAGAAGATTTGGGTGCCAAAGCAACTAGTTGAGAAGGTTAAGGGCCCTAAGCAAATATGGGTCCCCAAAACTCAAGTTTGATCTCTTGTGTGTAAATGAACTACAAGACCGGTGGATCACATTGGGTAATTGATAGTGGTTGCACTCAACATATGACCGGAGATCCCTGGATGTTCACCTCACTGGATGAAGATGTTGACAACCAAGAGAAGATCACATTTGGTGACAATTCAAAAGGCAAGGTCATGGGTCTAGGAAAGATTACTATATCAAATAACAACTCCATCACCAATGTGATCTATGTGTCATCATTGAGTTTAAATTTGCTTTCATTGGTCAACTATGTGATCTTGGCTTCCAATGCCTATTCAACAAGAGAGAAGTAATAGTGACCAAGGAGGATGACAATGAAACAGTATTCAAAGGCTTTCGTCACAACAATTTATATCAAGTAGATTTCTCCTCCGATGAAGTGCACATCAAGACTTGCTTATTCACCAAGACCTCACTTGGGTGGTTCTGGCATAGAAGGTTAGCACATGTTGGAATGGGCACACTCAAGAAGTTGATGAAGAAAGAATTGATTAGTGGCTTGAAGGATGTGACATTTGAGAAGGACAAATTGTGTAGTGCATGTCAAGCCGGCAAGCAAGTGGCAAACACCCATCCAACCAAAGCCTATCTCTCCACTTCAAGAATGCTTGAGCTACTTCACATGGATTTGTTTGGACTAACCACGTATGCTAGTCTTGGTGACAACAAATATTGTTTGGTCATAGTTGATGATTATTCCTAGTACACTTGGACATTCTTCTTGCAAGACAAGGCTGAAGTTGCATCAATATTCAAGAAGTTTGCAAAGAATGCCCAAAATCAATTTGATGTCAAGATTAAGAAAATAAGAAGTGACAATGGGAAAGAATTTGACAACAACAACATAGAATAGTATTGTGGTGAAGTTGGAATCAAACATGAGTTCTCCTCAACATACACACCATAACAAAATGGGGTAGTAGAAAAAAAGAACCAGACATTGATCACCTTGGCAAGAACCATGCTTGATGAGTACAACACTTCGGAGAAGATGTGGGCCGAGGCAATCAACACAGCATGCTATGCATCAAACCGGCTCTTTCCTCACAAGTTCCTAGAGAAGACACCATATGAGTTGCGCAATAGGAAGAAGCCAGATGTCTCATTCTTTAGAGTGTTTGGGTGCAAATGCTACATCTACAAGAAGCGCCAACACTTGGGCATGTTCCAAAGAAGATGTGGCATTGGCTACTTGGTTGGCTATTCATCAAAATCCAAGGCTTATTGGGTCTTTCACCATGCCACAAACATGGTTGAAGAAACATTTGATGTTGAATTTGATGAAACTAATGGCTCTCAAGGAGCAAGTGATAATCTTGAGGATGTAGGTGGTGAACCATTGAGGGATGCCATGAAGAACATGACGGTGGGAGACATCAAGCCAAAAGAGGATGATGATGTGCAAATCATTGATCCACCATCCTCCTCTCATGTGCCACAAGATGAAGATAAAGATGTGAGAGATGCTCATGAGGACACCCAAGTCACTCATGAGCAAGCGGTGGCACCAGCTCAAGATGTTGATGCTCCCCAAGCAACCCCTCAAGTGGCGCCAAGAAGATCATCACATCTCCTCCAAGATCAGTCTCAAGATCTCATCATTGGGAGTCCATCACGTGGTGTTACTACACGCTCTAGACATGCTTTATTTATTGAACATCATGCTTTTGTGTCTCTTGAAGATGAACCCAAAACCATAGAGGAAGCTCTTTGGGATGCGGATTGGATCATTTCCATGCAAGAGGAGTTGAACAACTTCTCCCACAATCAAGTATGGATACTTGAAGAGCGACCCAAAGATGCAAGAGTGATTGGAACGAAGTGGGTCTTCTAGAACAAGAAAGATGATCAAGGCAAGATGGTGCGCAACAAGACAAGGCTCGTGGCAAAAGGCTTTTCACAAGTGGAAGGTCTTGACTTCGGTGAAACCTTTGCACCGATAGCAAGACTTGAAGCTATCCGTATCCTACTTGCATATGCTTCTAGCCATGACATTAAGTTGTTTCAAATGGATGTGAAAAGTGCTTTTTAAATGGTTATATTAATGAGCTTGTCTATGTTGAGCAACCCCCTGGTTTTGAAGACCCTAGGTACCCCAAGCATGTCTATTGGTTGTCCAAGGCGCTCTATGGTCTTAAGCAAGCTCCTAGAGCTTGGTATGAGAGGCTTAGGGACTTCCTCATTGAGAAGGGCTTCAAGATTGGGAAAGTTGACACAACACTCTTCACCAAGAAAATGAATGGGGAAATCTTCATTTGCCAAGTTTATGTTGATGATATTATTTTTGGCTCCACTAATGAAGATTTTTGCAAGGAATTTGGTAATTTGATGTCCAAGGAGTTTGAGATGTCCATGATTGGTGAGCTATCCTTCTTCCTCGGGTTTCAAGTCAAGCAAATGAAGGAAGGGGTCTTCATCTCTCAAGAGAAGTACACTCAAGATCTTCTCAAGAGGTTCAAGATGACGGATTGCAAGCCAATCAAGACTCCCATGGCATCAAATGGGCACCTTAACTTGGCTCAGGGAGGTAACCTGGTTGACAAAACTCTCTATCGCTCCATGATAGGAAGTTTACTTTACCTCACCGCATCTAGGCCCGATATCATGTTTAGTGTGTGTATGTGTGCTAGATATCAAGCTATGCCTATGGAATCTCACTTGATTGCCATCAAGAGAATTCTTAGGTATCTAAAATACACACCCTATCTAGGTTAGTGGTATCCCAGAGGTGCAAGATTCCAACTTGTAGGCTATTCCGATTCGGATTACGCCGGGTGCTGCATTGATAGAAAAAGCACATCCGGAGGATGCCACTTCCTAGGTAGATCACTTGTCTCTTGGATGTCAAAGAAACAAAATAGTGTTGCTTTGTCAACGGCCAAAGTGGAATACATTGCCGCCGGTGCTTGTTGTGCACAAATACTTTACATGAAACAATCTTTGCTAGACTATGGAGTAGTTCTAGATAAAGTACCTTTGTTGTGTGACAATGAAAGTGCCATAAAACTTGCAAACAATCCGGTTTCAACACACCCGCACTAAGCACATTGACATTCGTCATCACTTCATGTTGCTAAAGGTGACATATCCCTAGAGAATGTGGGGACGGAAAATCAATTAGTAGACATCTTCACAAAACCCTTAGATGAAGCTAGGTTTTGTATGTTGAGAAGTGAACTAAATGTGCTAGATCTTTCTAACTTCACTAAAAAATGAAGTTGTGTGTTGTTCTTGTAAATAGCTTTTATTTTGCATCTCATGCATACCAAAAATGAAAAATCCAAAAAGATTGTGAGTAGGGCTTGTCTAACATGGTTAAGATAACCCCCATGTGTGTGTGAAAAAGCTTAACCTTGGATCAAACTTGACAAGCATTAGTTTACTTTCAAGTATTGCATTGCATTGCATATCATATGCATGCTCGTTGCTTTGTCGTTTCTTTTTGGTTATGCTTTGAGCATCCACTCTGTTCGTCCATTAATAGGGGGAGCATTCAAAGCTCATCATGATTTAGACCCCTAGCTTTATGGCCACATGATGCTCCATGGTGCTTTCATTTGATTATTTTCATAAAAACTACTAAGCCTATGGCTAAATATTTGTGAAATTTTGAGGGTTCGAGAGAGGTCACTCATACCAGTTCCAATTAGTGCTTATTTGAGTCTTCTTGAAGTTAGAACTTGGTTGGGTGAAAGTCGGGCGAGAAGTCCTGTTGAATTTCTAGCTAAAGATGCACCAGACGCTGCACCGGACGGGTGTGGTATGTCTGCTGTACAGCACACACCAGACCCGCACACAGTGCCCTGAGTGCGTCCAGTGTGGTGCGTCCAGTGATCACCTGAGGTGTGCCTTGCAGCACCGGACGCTACTCGAGCATCCGGTGGCCTGCGTCCGGTGGTCGCGCGCGTTTGGTAGCTCTCTACGCACGAGTTCGGTGGGCACCGGATGCGTCCGATGCCAACTTAAGCGCATCCGGTGCCCCCGCGTATGCGATATAAACCCCAGCCTCTGTGCATTTTTCTCTCTCCGGTTTCTTTTTGCTGGTCGCATTCACCGAACATGGCCAAACCCTAACTTGCCAAAAACTGTCAGCGCCGTCGTGATTGCCTCTCCCTCCGGCGATCATTTCCTCCTCCAAGCGCAGGATCTCTTCCCTGTCCCCTATTCTTCTCCCTTGCGCCCCTTGGAGAGTTTTCCTTGTGCTGATCTAGGGTTTGGGGTGAGTTCTTTATACCCTACACTCCATGTGTTTGTTTTTATGCGTGAACAGATCTGAACATGGTTTTTGACGACGTTCTCTTTTGTTTCATCCTTGCAGCACCTTGGAGCCTAGATCCATGCTCTCCGGTGGTTTCCGATCTCTTCAAATCATCTGAAACGTGTCTCGTCGTAGCACGTGAGTCTCGCTTGGCAGTCGGTCAGTGGCAGTTGAACTCGGGGCCAAGCCCGCAAATACGGATTGAGGCCAAGCCTCACAAGTGTCAGTTCACCGGCTTTGGGCAGCTTTTTAGGGTTGTGTTTGTGAGTTCTTGAAATGGCACGTTGCAAGAACGTCAGTGGTCTGACTGGTGGTAGTGGTGGCACTCTGGAGGCGATGGGGGAGACGATGCACCCCGTCGGTTCACAGCTGTAGTGAAAGGCAAGGGTAAGAAGGTGCTAGCCAAGAAGAGGAAGGTTGGAGACCGTGAGGCAGAGATTGATATGGCAGTTGTAGCAGTAGCAAAGGCAGCAGAGGCAAGTGGACATTTAGGAGCTCTTCGGATTGGATCCAATCTCACGCCAGCTCAGAGGCATGCAGTTCTATAGGCAGAGCAGTTGCACGGAACTCCACATGGCACTATCATGCTAGGAGGACGTCTAGTCAGGATTGACGTTAGAGAGCCTGGACAGGAGGAGACAGAGACAGAGGGATAGGCAGAGGCAGAGACAGAGGCACAGCCGAAGGAGCAGCCCGTTCGTAGGTCGACTCGCACTCGTATCCAGGCTACCTCTAGGTCTGGTACGCTGCGTCAGTCATCTACATCTGCTCGCTCTACTCCAGCACGTTCCACTCTAGCTCCTCGTCCCGCTCCAGCCCGAATCCACAAGGACTACACTCGAGCACCTACTTGTGAGATCCAGGAGCTGAGGTTCGTGTCGTTCCCCTCTTGGTTTCCACCTACCAGAGATTAGAGGGCACATGCCAGGTTTTACACTATGGTACAGGAGGACATGTACATGGCGTATGTCCACAGTCACGCTCAGTTCAGAGAGCAGAGGGTTCTGGACCTTGAGGTGCTAGGGAACGTGGTAGGTCGGGACATCAGGCCCTATCTGAGCTACCTTCCAGGACTTGCAACACTACTAGCTCTACCAGGCATGTATGTGGAGGAGTGGGTCAGAGAGTTCTACGCTTCAGTCTGGATTTCCCCAGACCACATCTACATCCACTACACACTGGTAGGCACAGACTACGGGGTCACATCTCAGCGTGCACGTGAGACTTGGGGTCTGACAGCTTACAACACCAAGATCCACGAGCTTTGCTGCGGCAGTTACGAGCCTCCACGCCGACCTCACGGTGGTGAGCTCCCTCCAGTGGACTTCATCTCACCGAGTTTCCGTCAGCCGTTCATAGAGGGTTCTAGCTGCTCAGTTGGGGGTCTCACTCGTCCAGCTCGGATTTTGGACTTTGTGATGAGGAAGACCCTTCTTTCGAGACCTGGCTACTGTTGGGTATTTTAAACGCAAACAGAAAAATCCGCAAGCTCATGGATACCGATGTAGCTTTCACCCGGGAGTATTCCAGAGTACCGATTTTTCACAGGGAACGTGAGTGTACTATTAAGATTCAAGATCGCCCAAGGATAACTATATAATTATTTTTTGTGGGAAGAGAGGAAGTTTCCTAAGAGTTCTCTAGTTGATCTAAGAATCAATAATTACTTCAAAGATTATTTATTTCGGGACATCAGAACACTAACCACAGAAAGAGATGAGAAGGGGCTAGGAAGCTCTGACTACAGTCCTACAAACACCGATCCGAACGAGGTGGAATACGTCGATCGTTAGGGCTGTCACTACCCTAGGGCTACCACAACAATCCGTAGGATTGGGTGCAATTCCAGGTAATTGCAAGACTAAACACCACGTCTAATCTATTAATTACTACTCTAGCGTTTCAAAGACTAGAGCACTTGATGCAAGCAGGAATCCAATAAATAACTTGATTGTAAATAAAAGTAATTAAAGAACTCACGAATTATGAATTGAAGAACTTGGAGAACGATGAAGAACGAACCAGTTGCTGCAAAAGTACAATGTTGAGGAAGATCCGACAGATCCGGCTCCTCCTCCACTCTCCTCTTCTCTCTCCCTATTTTCTAGATTACAACTAGAACTAACTAGAACTAGAACTAGATGAACTAGAGGGATCCTCTCTACTTGGATAAATAATTGAAACCCTAGCTTTGATTCTGTAGAAGAGGTATGTTCTCCAGGGGCCAGGGGGCCTGCTTATATAGCCCCTCCAAATGAATGTGGGTCGTCGGATCAAACCGACCTTAATCGCACTGTTTTCCATGATCCTCAAAAGCGGTGGAGCATAATCTGCGAGACTCACCCTGATTGGGTGCTGAACCAAGGCGGGCGCCCTGCCCCCGCGCCCGCTCGGCCTCCCGTTTGTTCCTGTGGCTTCTAGAGTCTTCAAGATGATAGAAAATTGGCGCACATGTTAATATCTCTATGTAAACCCGACTTGTGGGCCTTTCCTCTATATTTCTTGATAACCCCCTGCAGAAATAGACAAACACCAAAACTCGTGGAATTTTGTCTAATAAAACCCTAAGTCTAGGTGTCGGTTGCATTTGGATCCTTTTCCATGATTAGTTGACGGTTAAATGTGAGCATTAAGGACCGTCAACAAGCTCCCCCAAGCTTAACCTTTGCTCGTCCCTGAGCAAGAATGGACTCAAGAGTTTCTGCAGTGGTTTCATGTCTTAAAAGTATACATGCGTTCAAACAAGATCTCATCTCTGGGTTAGGGTAAACTGTTAAGACTTAAACTTACTCATTTTTCCTTTCACCATGGGTCTTGCAACCATCACTTATGTCTTGAGTAGTTAAAAGATAGAACGGTCTAGTCAAGCGCCATGTCTTTTGTTCTTCGATTAACTATAGCTCTGGAGTTTTTGCAGATTTTCAAATAAAACTCAGAGATTCCTTGTATGACTCTCTCTAGTCTCTCTTTTGTGGTATTTCTGGATCCTTACCAAGGCAGTAATGGTGTATGCCTTCTCTCAAAGTATGTGGTATTTTTGGTATGAGGCATAGTGGCATTGCCTTCTCTCTCACCCTACTCTAATAAGGTTTTGATATCTGGAGCTCATAGGTGGGAGACAGCTAATACATACTTATGAGACATTTATTGCATAGTCAAACCATGGATCCAAAAGAACAAGTCAATAAGTCAAATCAAGATGTGCATGTGTGGAGAATGAATGGTGATAATGGTGAAAATAATGGTGAAAGTCTAATTGTACTTTTGCTCTTTTGAGGGGGTACATACCTTCCTTTCACTTGAGGCTTTTGAGGGGAATGAGATGCTCCCTATTTTATTTTTCTTTTATCTCAGGTGGGTATCTTGTACCCCTATTTCTACTGTCAGACACTTGTCCATTTTTACCTCTCGTCTCACTTTTTTCTCTTTTTTTCGAGGTTTCGGGCACTTGCCCCTTTTTATTTCCTCGTATTCATTTTGTTCAGAGCACTCACCCTCCTAGAATAATGTAGCAAGTGGTAGTAACCAAAATATCTTGAGCATTTATTTCACGGGGAATAACAGGGATAGGATAATATTTTTGGCTATTCTCTCCTAGATAGGAGTAGAATAATTTTAGGTGAATCTAGATATGGAAATGAGTGGATGTATGTGGATGCGTACTTCCGGAGTAGAAGCAGCATGTATGAGTGAACATGCAAGTGAATCTTGATTTTAACCGCATGACAAGCTCCTAAGGGTCTACACAGCTTGACCACACTCAATGTTCATAAGCAGTAAGAAGTAAATATATGGTTCATAGTCTAATAAGCATGTATATATGGCTGTGGTAGGATTTTGAACTCTCATCATACAGGAACTCATCATGCAACATTTTAAAGATTTTCAAAGCTAAAATTCTCTAGAATTCTAGCATCTCTAGGAACAGATAAACAGCAGCTCAACCTTCGCATATCGTATCGTTAACGACTTAGACTCTGGATCAAGTACTCTTCCCATAAGTTTAGGTTTAGAGCAAATCTTAATTAATAACAGTCATGCCTAAACTTGAGAGATAATTCAATTTTGAGAACTAGTCATGGCAGAGCAACTATTCATCATTTCCATGTGAGAGCTTATCATGAGGGTTCATAGCAAACTTTATTTATTTATTTATTTAGCAAACTAAGCAAAGATATATATATATAAGCACAAAATCTTTATTTGGGTTTTATGATTATGTATCTTTTTATTATTTGAGTATAAACGTGAGTAGAACACTTAGCTGGATAAATGGTGGTGCTCTCCCCCAAGCTGGATTTTGACGTAATTTCTTCTAATATAGCTAGCAGGTGGTGGAGGTGTATTTGAATATCGGCAGCACCATCACAGCGATTAGGATGTCCTCCGTCTGCTTAGTCTTCTTTGATCCTTGAATTCTGTGGAGCTCAAATAGACAACAAAGCTTTGTGGAACTAGTTAAGTGTTAGCATAAAATCTCTTAGCCATTATTATGTTGAGGTTCCTCTAATAAATATTACTCTCTTTGGTAGAATCATAAATTTATTTTTATATTTTCATTTTTATAGGAGAGGAATATATTTATTTTATTTTTACGCCACCACAGTGAATGTACTTATGGGTTTTATGCCATGAGCATACTCACATGGGGCTTTCTATTTTTATAATTTTTATTTTCTTTTCAAGATAGCATTATTAACTAACAAGCCATTTAATGAAAGTAAATAATTTAAGGGAAAAGGGAATGCTGAAAGGATAAATATGGATAACTACCAATTTTACCTTTCGATGAGGGTTCAATGTTTTAAGTCTTCTGAACAAGACTTCTCACCGTGTTCATTCTTTAGGTGCATCATTTGATTTAGGTGTGGACCTTGACGTCTGCACCTCTTGATACGGTATCACCCATGTTCTTCGTTTACCCAGTAGTTTCAAGTGCGGCGTTGGCAGCATCCTGCTTAGTGTGTTTGTGCTCGTAGATCTAGGTTCTTCACTTGGTGGAGTCTGGGAGTTGTAAAAGTCCTCCATATTTTGCTCAAAGTGTACCTGCTCATAGAGACAAGGCAGAGATCAAGTGCATGGGTCCTGTTGGTGGAAAAGACCAACAGAACCAAAAGTGTATTTGTTCTTCTCTAACCTTAAGCATAGTGAGCAAGACAAAGTTGATGGATAATAAGATCATGAGTGTAGTATTTAAAACATTTGTCAGATCAGAACGCCCAACCTAATGGAAAGATAATATATCTATTCTTATGCCTTTTTATATATATCTTCCAAAGATTGTGTGTGCAACATTTTAGCTCATATGATTAGGAGTATGGGATCACAAAGGTGGAAGGACTAAACATATTGAATCGATTGGGTTGGTTAATCTAGAGTTATAAATCATACATGTTTTTCTCTTTTATTCATGTGAACGCCAGAACCAAGGAGAAGTTTATAAAAGTGATAGTCAAGTACCTTAAGATGTTACCTTACTTGAAGAGTGATAGTATAGTATTACCTTGTGGAAGCTTTCCTTTCTTAGTAGTTGTGCATCGTGTTTGTGGCACCCTCCATGGATCATCTCTTGTGAGCTATGCCTTCCTTGTGTAAATTGATAAACTTCATGTGTCTCTCTCTTTGTCTCCAATATGAGTTTATCTCAGGACTTCCCAGGTCGATATTGAAAGTTTTCCTGCAGGGGTTAGTCCAATAAAATATCCAATATCTACTATAGCATAGTATCGGCTCAAAAAAATCAACCTAGACACCGTGTCTAATTTGATTTAGGAGGGCATTTTAACCTAAGCACCATGCTTAATTTAAAATCCCATGGAAGTAAGATCATGATTCCTAAACTAAGCACCATGCTTAATTAAGAGATAAATGAAACTACTCCAAACCTAGACATATACTAAAGCAAATAAAGGTAGCATGAGAGCATTTATAGAGATCTACTCAATTGGAGATGAAGTAGTGTGATTAGTATTTAACAAATTAAGCATGTCTCAAAGGTAGGGACAACCAGCATAGCAACATGGCAAAGGATGTTTTTATATAAAGTACTCCCCCAAGCTTGAATTTTGCAAAATTCAAGTTTCGATGAATTTAATTTAATGTTGTGTGATGATTGGTTAGACATACCTTGTGCTTGTCATTCATCCGATCTTTTTGCTCCAATCCTGGAAAGGTTAGTGACAAGAATACCCGAAGGAATTTTTTACAATTGTCCTTATATGCTCAATACACAAGGTAATGTTGCAAATAATTAAAAGCTCATGTTACGATCTGATCAGTGCTTATTTTAGGACACTAAGCTTGTCCTTGGAAAATCATCAATTTATGTCGACGAAGTGGTTTCCCCTCCAACGTTGACCTATATCAAGATCAACTCAACGAGATCTGCAATATTTATTATAGACATATGCATCGACAACCACCCTTTTAAAGTTTTTATAAATAGAAAGGAAGAGGGGATTGGAGATCTCGAATGTGGTGATGTTGGAGAGACCAATAGATTGGGAAGATGTTGCATATGAGCATGGAGCAAACGAAGTGGCTATGAAATAAATTCCATGCTCATTAATGTTTGGAGTGAAATCCATGTGGTCTGGTGAAAATGGTAAGGTGAGTGTGGTAAAAAAGGAAAAGAAAAAGGATACACGGGCGACTTGGTTCGAAACTAGCATAGCTACCGTTCCCCGGCAACGGCGCCAGAAAGCTTGTTGGGTATTTTAAACGCAAACAGAAAAATCCGCAAGCACACGGATACCGATGTAGCTTTCACCCGCGAGTATTCCAGAGTATCGATTTTTCACAAGGAACGTGAGTATACTAATTAAGATTCAAGATCGCCCAAGGATAACTATATAATTATTTTTGGTGGGAAGAGAGGAAGTTTCCTAAGAGTTCTCTAGTTGATCTAAGAATCAATAATTACTTCAAAGATTATTTATTTCGGGACATCAGAACACTAACCACAGAAAGAGATGAGAAGGGGCTAGGAAGCTCTGACTACAGTCCTACAAACACCGATCCGAACGAGGTGGAATACGTCGACCGTTAGGGCTGTCACTACCCTAGGGCTACCACAACAATCCGTAGGATTGGGTGCAATTCCAGGTAATTGCAAGACTAAACACCATGTCTAATCAATTAATTACTACTCTAGCGTTTCAAAGACTAGAGCACTTGATGCAAGCGGGAATCCAATAAATATCTTGAATGTAAATAAAAGTAATTAAAGAACTCAGGAATTATGAATTGAAGAACTTGGAGAACGATGAAGAACGAACCAGTTGCTGCAAAAGTACAATGTTGAGGAATCCAATAGATCCGGCTCCTCCTCCACTCTCCTCTTCTCTCTCCCTATTTTCTAGATTACAACTAGAACTAACTAGAACTAGAACTAGATGAACTAGAACTAGAACTAGATGAACTAGAGGGATCCTCTCTACTTGGATGAATAATTGAAACCCTATCTTTGATTCTGTAGAAGAGGTATGTCCTCCAGGGGCCAGGGGGGCTGCTTATATAGTCCCTCCAAATGAATGTGGGCCGTCGGATCAAATAGACCTTAATCGCACGGTTTTCCTTGATCCTCAAAGGCGGTGGAGCATAATCCGCGAGACTCAGCCTGATTGGCTACTGAGCCAGGGCGGGTGCCCAAGGGGGGAGGGCGGGCGCCCTGCCCCCGGGCCTGCTCGGCCTCCTGTTCGTTTCCGTGGCTTCTAGAGTCTTCTAGATGATAGAAAATTGGCGTACACGTTAATATCTCTTTGTAAACCCTACTTGTGGGCCTTTCCTCCATATTTCCTGATAACCCCCTACAGAAATAGACAAACACCAAAACTCATGGAATTCTGTCAGATAAAACCCTAAGTCTAGGTGTTTGTTGCATTTGGATCCTTTTCCATGATTAGTTGACGGTTAAATGTGAGCATTAAGGACTGTCAACAGCTACTGTGATGGATTTACCAAGATTCAGCAGTGGTTGATTGCACATCTAGTGGTTCAAAGAGAGCTGACAGGATAGTGACAGTGTTTCCACACTACGACCCCCGACAGATGATGAGGACACACGTGGACTTCAGAGCTCCAGCACCTCCTCCAGCACCACATGGCAGAGCTCCACCAGCTTCACCTAGAGCCACTCACAGTTCAGGGGCAGTTCCAGAGATAGAGGAGGAGCAGGACATAGCTATTGGCTCAGTGGCAGATGCATAGGCCGAGGGGGAATTTTGACTTTGCTTCTGACACCTCAGATGATGATTATCAGCTTCCCATCCCAGATCTTCCTCAGAGGCAGCACGACCACGAGGCAGGAGGTTCTTCTACTACCACTAACCTAGCTTTGCTTGCTATACTTGAGGGCATGAGGGCCGATCAGCAGAGGGCAGCTGAGGAGCAGGCTAGACGCGACAGAGAGTAGGTTGCTGTTAATGCAGCCATGCAGGCCCAGTAGGATGAGCTTCAGAGATAGCTTCTTTCTTTCCAGGAGCAGCAGTTAGCCTTCCAGGCCCAGTAGATAGCTCTGATGGCAGCTCTCATGGCAGTTATAGGGATCACTTTACCATAGGTGCAGCTTCTAGGCACATCCATTGTTAGGCCACCGACTCTAGTGTTATAGTCTGAGCAGCTTGCACCATCCTCCACAGTTCTAGAGACTTCAGTGACAGCTACTGAGTCTGTGCCAGCTTCTTCCATAGGACTTGAGACTCCGGCAGCGACATAGACCGCTATAGAGCCTACAGAGCCCATAGAGCCGACCCAGACTGCTACACCAGCCCATGCACCATCAGAGGGTCAGTCAGCTTCCTCAGAGTCTACTAGACATGGCACCGATGACGATCCAGATCAGTTTGAGACAGTTCCACGAGACTCCTCCGCTCCACCTCCATCTTCAACTTCTTAGGTTTTTGGCGCTTGATGCCAAAGGGGGAGAGAGTAGTATGAGTAAGGGGGAGCTAGTGAGTGGGCTTTCGATTCTTTTGTGCGCTACTCATCATGCATCATGTTTATTTTTATGCACTTGTGAGATAAACTATGCTATGGTTGTGAGACATGACTTATGCTTTATAATGATATATTTATGTCATGTGTTTGGCTAATATTGTTTTGCTTCCGCATCTTTACTCAGATTTCTTATGAGCCATATGTTGTTATATCCTATTATACACATCTCACATATTTGGATGCAGGATATTAGACTTGGTTGATATAATCATGCCTAATCTCTTTTTGATCTTATTGTCACATACTTATAGAAACCAAGTCATTTGAAAACCTCACTTCAATCATACTCAAGGTTGTTGTCATCAATCACCAAAAAGGGGGAGATTGAAAGTATCTAGGCCCCTAATGTGTTTTGGTGATTAATGACAATGTTGATTACTATGACTAACGTGTGTTTTGTAGAGGCAAAGTCATTTATGTTAGGTCATGGTAATGGTGATCGATGGACTAGATCGTTCATGCTGACTTAATGATGGAAATCATTTCGGTTTTCAAAGGATGGTTGGACATCATCGGGACTAGACTAGGTCTAAGTGCCATATGGTGAAGAAGGGCACTTAGAGTAGTTTAGAACTTTGTTTTTCCTTTGACCGTACTATTAAGGGGGGCATTGAGCGGGTAGCTTGACCTAGGCAAGGCTTTAGGTTTAGGTGTGGTGCACACTTGGTAAACCTAGCACTAGGCAGCTCTGAGAAAGTCCTTAGATCGAGCGGAACAAACTTTGTTTTGGAAAGATCACATTTTGATGAAGTTTGGGTGCCTAAACAAGCCGGATGCTCTGTGAGCGCGACCGGTGGTGCTGACTTGGGTCAGCGTGCCTGGGTGCCTAGGGTTAGGCACCAAACGCACGCACTGGACTCACCGGGGTGTGTCCGATCCCTTACCTAGGGAGGTCTGCAAGTTGGATAGGGCACCGGACGCACGCAGCAGACCCACTACGGTGCGTCCAGTCCCATACCCAGAGAGTCTTGCAGTTTACCCTCTCACCGAACGCTGGCATCGGACCCACTATGCGTGCGTCCGGTGTACTATCCGTAGAAGTACAGTTAGCCGTTAATGGGGCACCGGACGCTCTATGTAGTGCGTCCGGTGCAACATCAAGCGCGTCCGGTGTTCCCGTTTTTTGTGGAATTCGGGTGGCCGTCCCTTGGACTTGATGGGGAGTATTTATACTACTCCACCTCGTCCATGGGAGCTCTCTTGCCCATTTGATCGAGCTAAGAAACACCTTGTGGTGCAAGAGAGAAGCAAGAGCCTAGAGAGGATTGAGAATTGAGTGATTTCTTGAGTGAATCCTTCTCTAGTTGAGTTCCGTGAGTTCAAGTGTGCATCCACCACTCTCTAGAGCCTTGTTTGGGTCAAGTGATAGTTCTTTGCTTGTTACTCTTGGTGATCACCATCACCTAGACAGTTCGGTGGTGATTGGAGGCACAAAGACCAAACGGAGTTCTTGTGGGTGGCTCGTGTCATGCTTGTGAGCGGTTTTGGGTGATTCACCGCGACGGAGTGTCGAAGAATCAGCCCGTAGAGAGAACTTGGTCCTTGCGTAGATCAAGGGGTAGCAAGACCCACTACTACAGAAAGAATAACCGTGGCGGGCGTTTTCCCTTTTCCACAGCGGGCAAACGCATCCGCCACGGCCATAAGGCCACGGTAAATCGTGGCCACTTCCATGGCGGGCGCCTGTGACCGCTGCGGTTAATGTCCATTTACCGCAGCGGGCTCTTTATGTTGCCCGCTACGGTTAATAGATTAACCGCAGCGGTCGCTTTATGTTGTCCGCTATGGATATTGCTATTAACCGTAGCGGTCATTTTATGTTCCCCGCCACGGTTAAGTGTTTTTAAATAAAAAAACACTTTGCAGAACCATTGCTGCATATGAAATTTAAACAACTTACAAATTCCGGAATCTCGATTTCATTTTAGAAATAGAAGATATATATTTAGACACACACATATGCCTGGAAGTTCAGTACATAAGACACAACATAATATATAAATCCACTTAGTTGTTCTCATCATCCACATATACACATATGAAACCCACGAATCCGCTACACATCACAATTCTACTGCATGGGTGTAATCCATCGGTCGTAGCATGGTGTTCCATCTCCTAAGCTTCTCGAACTCTGGTCGAACTGCAAATTCACCTTCATTGTCGAAGAATGGTTCGCCTTCGAGCCTGCATTTCTCTAGGATGACTTACAAATGTCCACCTTGATTTGATTAAAATCTTGGCGTTCATTCTTCATCGTCTCTCCACGATTCTTCACTGCTTCTTTGAGCTTCTTCCAGCTGTTGGTGTACTCCTTGCTTTCCTTTAGGTTCTCGCAGGTGTACAAGCCACATGCCTTTGATCCCAAGGGTTGTTTGGCGCACTGCACGATCGATACAAAAGCATTAGAACACATATGTACCAAAAGCATGATTGAACTACCTTTGAAATATACTTACGGGGAAATCGCGTCGGATTTTGAGGTGGTGCTTATGCCTCTTTTTGAATTTCTCCATTCTCCGATCCCAGCATTGCGGATCCTTGAGATATGCACTATAAGCGCTGTACGAAGTGTATTAGTGTTAGCGTCCATTTGAATACGATAACTGTAAAGGATCAAGAAGCTCGATGGCTTACTTTTTCAAGCAGTCTTCGAAGGCCTTGTACTCCTTTCTGTTCGGTACCTGTAACGAGTCAAATATGACAGCCCAGCCATCTTGAGGATAGACGAGGAAGGCAACCCAGTGGCCGCCGGCTAGGTCATTTCTACACCATTGAAACAAGTATAGGTTATGTCAACGAGAAGGCATGACCATAGCCACTTTTGCTCTACATGGATGTTTTTGACTTACCCAAAGTGGTAGGCAGCCATAATACAATGCGGCCCATCCGGGTTGAGCTTCTTCATTACTTCAAAGATGTACCTTGACAATTTCTTCTTCTCCTCTTTCATGTTTTCTTCGTACTTCTTTTCCCTCTGCCGCACGGTCAACTCTGGGTCCGTTATCTGGAAACCCTTGATCACTCTCTCAGCAATATGCATTGGAGAGAGGTATAGGATAGGATGGTGCCTTTTGTTGCTAATAGTGACCGTCAACCTGCACGGACAAGTCATCGTGTCCTAAAAATCATATAGTTCTCCAATACAAATGTAGAGATTGGTCTATGAAGGTCACAATCATCACTTACAAAGAGAATAAGGTGATTTGGACGATGTCAAGGTCTTCTTCCCGCAATAGATTGTACATGTCCTAGAAGTCCACAGGCAGCTAAATATCGGCATCGGTCAAGTGGAACAACTCTGAGGGAATCTTGACGGTGAAACCTGTCATCCCGGCTTTTGCCGCTTCCATATACCACAGGTGGAACTTACTTGTATCCCACTTTTCATCGTCGATGAGCTGGGCCTTAGGTAGCATGAACTTTCCAAGCTCATAGTGGCCAGGATAGTCTTCCGCCTTGGGAAATAGATTGATCTGGAGAGTATTTGTAGGCCTGGCAAAACATAGTTACAAATGTTATTACCATTTCATGTGTTAGAAAGGTTACGAGAATATTATGCTTGTTTGTCTCATACCTTTCACACGTAGTAGTGTACGGGGGCAGTGTGGCAGTCATGCCTACATCCTTGCTCGGTGGAGGAGAGGCTTGAAGCGTAGGAGTAGATGTTGGCGGTGGTGTCTTAGTCCTTGTTGCCTCCTCCTGCCTCCTTCTTGTTGTCTGCTTGGGCTCTAAGGCGGACTATTTAGAGGAGGGGCACAGGTTGCACCCATGTCTTTGTCCCCCTCATCTACTTGTGCCTTCTCCTTATCTCTGCCATCGTCCTTGTCTTGTGCCTTCTCCTTGTCCTAGCCATGGCCATCGCCATCGCCTTGTCCTTTGCCCTTGTCCTCGCCATCGCCTTCAGCATCATCGCCACTACCATCAGGATCATCTGGTGGACAAGATCCAGCCACTGATTATTGTGATTCGACAGTCGATGGCTGCGATCCTGGTGTCGGTGGAATGATCTCAATGTCTTCCTTGTTCCACAGAACTTCATGACCAACGGCCTGCCTAAGAAATCTGACGTGCTGGATGTTTGGAAGGTCCAATTCATACTCTTCTTGCTCTGGCACATTCCAGAGTGGGGTCACGACCACATAGCCTTCCGGGATTTCCTCTAGGCTGAAATCTATGCTTTTGGGATGTAGCATTCCCTCAGCTATATACATCTTCTTGGATCTTCTGAACGGGATCAGGAGCTGGACGTGTGTGTCTTTCTGGACATCCTCGGTCCAGTGCCTTGGTTGACCCTCTATCATCAGCATCCCTTGTGGTTGTTGAAGTGGAGCCGTGGCCAGGCCAGCCTTGCGAAACAACTGTGACCTCATTGCCACCATTTTAGGCTCATTGCTCGTGAAGGCTTCTTTTATTGAGTGTTTGTTCACCTCGGCCATGCCTTCTTTGAATCCTTTCTGATACAACGTGTCCTTATACTTCTGCCTCGACTTGTATGCGGATGCGTCGGCCTGCCATGACTCGATCAACTTCTAGCTCATCTTGGACTAGACTCCACGAACATGGCCGCGATGCTCTGGGGTTCCGAGGACCTCGGTCAGCAAGTCATGGCCCCTGCGGACCTCGATGTTGTCCTTAGATTTGGCAGCCTGGACAAGAGCCTTCTCTAACACCTCATATTGCGGCTCGTTGTACTTGGTCGCGCCTGGCTTTAGCCTCTTCAGAACGCGGGCATACATGAACTCTTTAGCTCTGACATCGACGTCTTCGTACGGATCGGGAATCCCAGCAGCCTGTCTAGCCTGTTCTTCTGCTCGCCATCGAGCCCTATGTCCGACATAGCCAATCATGCCCAAGTGGTGGGGATGCTTATTTTGTTTCGCTAGAGCATAGAACTTGGCGCTCTTTGCCTCTGCTTTAGCGGTCGTCCTCATTTGGCAGAATTCTTCCCACACATGCTCCTTCACCATAGTGTATTTCTGGCAGGGTGACTTCTTCTTCTTCAGAAAGTCCCGTGCCAGCATCGACTTGAAGTTGCGAAAGGCACAGGACGCCACGTGCATGGCCCACTCACAACACTTCTCCATGTCTGCGCCTTCGGGATAAGTGAACTTCTGGGTAACCTCACCCCATACATTGCCCCTGATGTCTTTCGGGACCTGGTGCCAGCTCGGCCAAGTGATCAACACCTTATCCCTGACTATGCAGGACACTTGGTTGCTAAACCGGCCAAGTACCTCTTGCAGACTCACTAGGTTTCCCTCTAGCCCCACCTCAAGGATCACGTGCACCACGTCAGTCAACTCCCTCTGGTGCCTCCCGTGTTGCCCCCTCCTTCGCTTCTGCTTGGATTCTGAGGTTATCGTGGAGGGAGCGGGGCCTTCTTCCTATCTGTTCTCTTCTCCGGTCCCAAATTCTAATTGGCGAGGCACAACTGGGATCTGTACACTGTGGGCTTCTTCATCCGCCGGGTTGTACGTCGGATCTACGTCTTCCTCGGTCCGATGTTTCTTTTGCGGTGGGGTCACGGATGCGCCACTTGCATAGCTAGTTGAAGATGAGCTAGGGGTAGGCTCCCTCCAATTCTGGAACGGGTCATCCGCCATTTCTATGTGCAAATGTGAGAAACTATTTAAAGATGTGCAAATATCTTAGAGCATAGAAATTATTTAACACAATACTCTTACAAATAGTTACCACATATCAGATAGGGTATTTACAAGAATTAGGATTTATCTTGTTATATTTTATAACAATTATGCAAATGCAGCAAGCTGTGGGCTTAGGATATGATGGACATGATTATTTACTGGAATTTTGCAATTGTCCAAGTATATATAGTTTAAATGCAGCAAGCTTAGTTCCTCCTAACAGATAGAAAGAGAAAAAGAAAACTACTAATCTGGCAGTTTTAGCATAAAAAATAAGAAAACAAAGCTTCTTGTAGATTTCTTGTAGATTTAGTTATTTTCTGAAGCACCAACCAGTGCTTACCTGTTTCTAAAGCCATTATGCAGTAGCAGATAAGTTTGATGAGGTTCAGGTGCTTAGGAACTGTTTGTGCACTTGAAATCAGATTTTTCTATAGAAAAAAACCATGAACTTCTATTGTTTTGATATACCATTCTGTAGATGCATATATAAACTTCTGAATACTAGGATCCCATAGCTTGTTCAGAAATAGACACATATATCCAGACAATTAAGATGAGCACACCACCTCGACAGGTGCATATATCCAGACAATCATTCTAAATGCTTCAAACTCAAAATCTGTCATGCATTGTCGTTCTTATTCCAGGAACACATGTTCAATTAGATAAGCTTGCAGACTATCTTGGCTATAACTGAATATCCAGTTTGATTTAGAATTTTTAGTGCAAATGTATAATTTACCTTTTCAGCTACGCAACTTATTACCAACATAAAAATAAGTTGTAAGCAGTAATACACAATTTGGATTAATGTTCGTAGGAAACTTATCACCGTCCGTAGCACCAAGCACGCTGTCACGGGGACGCAGGGTCACGGCTGTCACGGATGGCGGGTGACAGAGGACTCACCGGAGATCCGCGGACACGAGGACCCGAGGCGCGCGCTAAGGAAGAAAGGGAAGAGAAGGGAGGGAGCATACATGGTGGCCAAGTGCGGCGGACGGTGGATGGCGCCGGTGAAGGTCCCGCGGACGGCCGACGGTGATGAAGCACGGCGCCGGACGGTGGACGGGGACGAAGCGGGCGAGTCCGAGCGGGAGGGCGAAGTCTGAGCGGGCGCCGGTGGACGAGCCGAGCGGAAGTGCGAAGTCCGAGCGGGCGCCACCGGAGCATGGACGGGGACGAAGCGGCGGCGGTGAAGGCGGGAGTTCGAAATTTGGCAGCCCTTTGTGTGAGGAAGAACCACGCGACCGACTGAAAAAAAATTAGGGCAGAGGACCGTGCATTTATAGTCCGGGAATAACCGTAGCGGGCTTCTTAACGTACCCGCTGTGGTAAATATTAACCGCAGCGGCCTTCTTAAAGCGCCCGCTATGGTAAACATTAATCGTAGCGGGCTTCTTAAAGCGCCCGCTGTGGTAAACATTAACCGCAGCGGGCTGTTTAAGAAGCCCGCTTCGGTTAATATTTACTACAGCGGGCGCCTTAAGAAGCCCGCTGAGGTTAAACATGAACAGAAGCTTTTTACTTTTTATAATATAATTTTTTTGATAATTCGAAATTTGTAAATAGCTACAGGGATATTAATAAATTGACATTTATAAATAGCTGAATTACAAAACTTACATATCTTAAATAGCTGAAATATAAGACTTCTCTTAAAAAGAGATATTATACAATAATTATCCACTACTACTTCATTACATATTACATATAGATGTCTGCTATGTAATTGTCCACTACTTCATTAAATATAAGACTTGTCTTAAAAAGAGGTATTACAATAATTACCCATTATCTTAAATAGTTCTCTCGTTTTGGTGCAGGCGCTTTCACGGACCGCACCTCACCATCGTGTCGGGCCCACGGCTTCAATCCACTCTTGTTGCAACGGTCCTCGATGGCCTTCACCTTCTTTGGTAGATCGGTAAATAGCTTGAGCTCTTCATAGTTGTTGTATTGTTCTGGGCTCTGTACCCCATCAGCTCCAACGATCCGTTGCTTTCCTGACACGACCACATGCCTCTTTGTGTCCTCCGGATAGATATAGTAGGCCACTTGCGCGACATTGGTTGCAAGTACCCACTGATCATCTTTGTAGCCGGTACTTTTGAGGTTCACGGTGGTTAGCCCATAGTTGTCCACCACAGCTGCTTTTCGGTTAACCCAGTGGCATCGGAAGACGGTTACACGAACGTCTTTGCCATAGTCAAGTTCCCATATTTCTTCGACCTGCCCATAGTATTGCGTCCTCGAGTTTGTGGCCTCGTCCACACCCTCATATCGAACACCGCTGTTCTGTGCGGCGCTCTTCTTGTCCTTTTCTTTCGTGTGGAACCGGTACCCTTTGACATCATACCCTTGCCACGTGGTGACTTGGGTGGACGAACCAAGCACAAGCTTCTTAACGGTGTCTGTATCTTCATCAGGGCAGCCTTCTAGGGGTACGTGCTGCTCTTTAAGCTAGGATAGGAAAGTGCTCTTGTGCTCTTTCTGGACCCATTCCTCTGTGTGTTGTCCATCATGCGGGGCGCAGATCTCTTCTACATGTCTATCAACATACTTCTCCATGCTCACTAACTGATGAAGGATACTGACCCCAACCCCGCGGTTCTGCCCTCGTGCAGATGGATAGGCATCCCAATCACTCTCCCATCTCTTACGTACCTCATGCACCAGTTCACGGACTCATCAGTTGTGTATGCCTCGATCATGATCATAGAGCCTTCTGGGTAAGCACAGTTATGGACGTATCTGCTGAGGGTGGACATGAACCGCTCGTACGTCCACATCTGGTGTAGGTACATGGGGCCAAGTTGCTTGATGCGATCAACCATGTGCATCATCAGGTGTGGCATAATATCAAAGTAAGACGGGGAAAAGCACATCTCGAGCTGGCAGAGGGTCTCTGCAATGAACTACTTCAGGGCAGGCAGGTCAGCCTTACTGATGACCTTCTGGGTGATACGGTTAAAGAAGTATGACATCCGAGTGACCACCATCTTCACGTATTCTGGACCGATAGCCCTAATCACGATTGGAAGGAACATCGTCAGCATGACGTGATAGTCATGTGAGTTGTAGCCGGCTAGTGTGAGGTCTTTCATGGACACCAGACTCTTGATGTTGGAAGAGAAACTAGTCGGCACCTTGATACCCCTCAACAACTTGGGCATAGCAATCTTCTCGTCATGCCTTAGGTTGTATGACGCACCTGGTAGATCGACTTTGTCGTTATGAGTCGGACCCGGGTGAAGGTCCTTCCTGATACCCTGGTTCACAAGATCCAACCGTGACTTCAGGCCATCCTTTGTCTTGCTCTTGATGTCCAATAGGACACCGATGGTGCTATTGAAGACGTTCTTCTCGAGGTGCATGCGGTCAATGGCATGGGGTGTTTTTAGGGTTTTCTTGTATGATAGGTACTTGAAGAAAATCGATTTCTTCTTGAAAGGGACAGGCAGTGCGGCGTCCTCCTTCGTGTCCCGCTTTCGCTTCCTTGTCTATTTTGTCCCCTCTTATTCTGGTACCTTCTTCTTCTTATTGCCAAACTCTATGTGATCCATATCCTTCACCATCTCATACACCTTTGGCCCCCAACTAGTCTGCGCCGGTGCTTCACCCTGCGGCTCTTCCTGATCAGCGAAGAACTGATTCATAACACTTCTTCTGTACCTATGCTTCTTGACGAGGAACCATCTATGCCTCATGTACACCATCTTGTGAGATCCCTGGAGATAAGTGTAGGAGGTCCCGTCGATGCACACTACGCAGCCGGTCTTCCCTTTGATCTGCCCTGATAGTGAGAAGAGACCGGGGTAATCGGTGATGGTGACAATGATGATGGATTTTAGGGTGAACTTCTCTTTGCAGGATGCATCAATCATCTCTACCCCAACATCAAATAACTCCTGCATTTCCTCCATCAACGGCTCTAGGAAGACATCGATATCGTTACCAGGCTGCTTCGGTCCTTAGATAAGCATGGTCAGCATAAGATACCTTTGCCTCTGACACAGATGGGAAGGTAAGTTGTAGACGGTGAGTACGACCGGCCAGGTGTTGTGCGAGCTGCTAAGCTCACCAAAAGGGTTCATCCCATCAGTACTCAGCGCGAGCCGAACGTTCCTAGGCTCCTTACCAAATTCCAGGTATGCCTTGTCAAAATCTTTCCATTGTTTGCCATCGGATGGGTGCCGCAGCATGCCATCATCCTTCTTACGGTCAGCTGATGCATGCCAGGACATGATCTTGGCATCCTTTGGGTTCCCAAATAGTGCACGCAAGCGGTCGGTCACAGGCAGGTACCACAACGACAGTGCCAGACTTTTCCTCTACGTGTAACCCTCTTCTTCCTCATCCTGCTGAGACGAGATGCGATTGGCTGTGGCACTGCTATTCTTGGACCCCTTCTTCCTCTTCGGACCACCCCGCAAGGCCACATCGTCGTCTTTTTCCACACGACATCCAGCATTCCTCTTGTAGTGACTGGCGCCGCAGTGCGGACAGCTCGTCATATTCTCATACTCCTTGCCTCGATACAGGATACAGTGGTTGGGGTAGGCATCAAACTTTCTAAGTTTCATCGCAACTAAACGAATCAACTTCTTCACATGGTAGGTATTTGCGGGGACCTTGTTACCCGTCGGGTACGTGGTAGCAAGGTAACTTAACAGCTCATTGAAGCTAGTATCAGACTAGCCATGTCGGGCCTTCATCAACAACTTGTGGAGGTTGAACCGGAGCACCGTACACTCCTTTGGACAATTGCCACTGTCCTTATACAGTGGATCAAGTGCAGCCTGCTTCATCTCCCTAGAATTTTCCAACCACTTCGGGGAGCCATACACAACGTCGTCTTCATTGATGTGGCTGACTAAACCCTCGATCACCTCGATATCCTCTGGTTCCAGCATGGTAGCCGTCTCACCATCTGCAACACCATCTGCCATCTCCCCAAGTATATCCTCCACCATGATGTAATCACGAGCACTGTCATTGTTGCCACAGGTTGGCCCTGCAGTCGTTGGAGATGAGATGGGCGCTCTAGGTTCTTGGTTCATGGTCGTCGACGTCGAGCTCAAACCAGATGCATCGCCACTGGGGTCCACTCTTTCACCGTGATGAGTCCAGACTATGTAACCCTCCTTGAAACCAAACCGAATCAAGTGAGACTGCATCGTACCATCATTCGTGAAGGCTGTCAGGTTCTTGCAGTGAGAACATGGACATATGGTTGTCGTCCGCTTCGATCTCTCAAGGTGAGCTTTCGCCGCGGCAATAAACTTCCTCACTTCGACAAGGTACCGCGGGTCAAGCATCCGATTCATCCCATACATCCATTCCGACCTATCCATCTCGTGCCTGCGAACCGTTACACATCGAACAAAGAAGGTTTCATATGCATCCATTAAGAATCTAGACAAAAAAACATGGCTTTCTCTCTCCTCCATGAAACTAGATCTAGATCTACCTATATATATAGACATAAAGGGAGGCTCAAAAGTGAGAGAAAGAGGAGGGAAAGAGGGGAGGGAGTTCCTATGTACCTCTTATGATGTTCTACTCCACCAAATCAAAGTTCTAAACCACAATTCAATTGTTTGGTCAAATTTTAGGGCAAAACCACTCCACCCATGATTTGGAAGAGAGCAGTCGTGAGGAAGAAGCAGAGGGTCGGTTGGCTTCTATTTATAGCCAACGAACTACTGAAGCGGGCTTCATAAAACGCCCGCTGCGGTTAATGTCAGTTAACCGAAGCGGGCACCGTAACGCGCCCGCTACGGTAAATGTATTAACCGTAGCGGGCGTGTTATGATGCCCGCTTCCGTTAATACGATTAACCGAAGCGGGCTTTTTATATTGCCCACTGCGGTTAATCATTTACCGCAGCAGGCATTCCTGTGGCCGGGAGTATTCGCGTGCGGTTGAATAACCGTGGTGGGCGAAAACTGTGCCCGCCACGGAGGTGGAAATGGGCTCGTTGTGGTTAATCAATCCTGTAGTAGTGACCCTTGCGCGGGTGCTCCAACGAGGACTAGTGGAGAGTGGTGACTCTCCGATACCTCGGCAAAACATCGCCGTGTTTTTCTTGCTCTCCTCCTTTACTTTCTAGCATTTACTTTGAGCATTTACATTCCTAGAATTGTCATGCTAGAATAGGATTGGAATTAGGCTGCAAAACTTTTATCCGGTAGCTCTCTAGAACACACTAGGCACAAGGGGTTGAATTGGAGCTTATAGGTTGCTTAAATTTTTAGAGAAGCCCAATTCACCCCCCTCTTGGGCATCTTGATCCTTTCAGACTGTTAGGTTTGTTTAGTTCCTAAAAATTTGTAAGATTTTTTATCATATCACTCTAGACGCATGTATAAAGCATTAAATATAGATAAAAAAATAACTAATTATATAATTTGATTGTAATTTACTAGATGAATCTTTTAAGCTTAGTTAGTTCATAGTTAAATAATAATTACTAAATATAAATGAAAGTGCTACCATAGCCAAATCTAAACATTTTCATGAACTAAACAGGGTCTTAGTTATGAGAATTCAAAACCAAATGCTACTTAGGCCACACCCAACGCAGCAGCCTGGGCTACTGTCTCACATCAACGTTAGAGGCAACGAGCCATGTCATACCTTGGCCAACGCTAGCCAGGCCGGCCCAGGGCACAAGACGGGTTGTTTGGAAATCTTGCATGTGGTTGGTGAGGTCGTTGTCCCGATCTTCACGACGTAGGATAACTAGCTGAAGATCAGCCGATAACTTGCTGCAAGCAGCGAGGATAACTAGTGCAACCTGACGACACGCACAAGGAGCCAACCACCGTCTCTATACGGCAGCCTGAACCAAGGATTCGCCCAACCACACTCTCAAAGAACCAACCTACACAACCTGAACTCGAGGATCAGGAGCACGAATTGGGTGCCGATGATGTGGCCGCTTCTGTAATCTCCGTGAAGGAAAACACAAGAGCAAAGGGGTAGAGATCTCTCTCTGAATTTGTTAGCACACAGCTGAATAAAGTGGTTTGTATTCTCAATATCATAAGTCTTAGATTACAATGAGTCTTAAGGGGTATTCATACTAGCAACAGCCCTGCTAGATAGGTATGAAAACGAAATAGAGTTTCTGAGGAAAGGCAATGTGAAAGGTCCCCTCGAAATGGATTCCCGAAGTAGCTTCGCGTGACTGTTGGTCTCCAGAGCAGTTTCCAATAAACTGACCATAACTTTTTATTGGGAAGTCCAAATGATGAACTGTTTCTTGGGTGTGAAACTAGACTCAAAGGGATTTCTAGCAATGTATGCCAACTAGCACGAAACTTTGTAGATTGGTACAGTTTTACTTGACAAGTTGTACCAACATTCTGTCACGACAAACTATTGACCTTCTGAGCAGTCTGTACTAATTCTGGTCTGCAGGCAATATGGAGTATCCAAACTGGTCGCCACTAGATTCGTTAGAAAGTAGACTTGTCAAGCTTTCCAACAAGTGCTCATGGACCTTCATAGCTTTTGTGAGTAAAACGTTATGAAGATTCTTTGCACTGGTCCGTTTTTGACTTCCACCACTAGTACACAGAAGCACTATACAGGCGGTTCCCAACCCCTTTTCACAGGCGGTTTGGAGAACCGCCTGCGCTGGGTGCCTGTGGAAATCAAGAGTTTCCACAGGCGGGTAACCTAGAACCGTCTGTAGAAATAGATTTCTACAGGCGGTTCAGCTATGCAACCCGCCTGTAGAAATGAACTTTCTACAGGCGGTTCTCATTATATAACCGCCTGTGTTAAAAATTTTAAATTTCTAAATTTTCCCACCAGAACCTTTTTTCATTTTATATTTTAATATGTACATACAACATATATATACACGTAATATTCAAACTACTGAAGCCTAGAGATCATGTAAACCATTGCAACATGCAATTCATTTATATATAATGTTACTTTACATAAGGTTACATTAATTACAAACATGATCACACATCAAGTTTTTTCTGTTACATGCATTAGAGGTTTCACCTCTGAAACCTCTGCTCTAATAACCGGATCGAGTTAGCTTAAGCCTACTAATCTCCCTTAGCGCTCCGTATTCAGGCTTTGCTAGGGCGCTGGTCCGATCGTGATATTTCCCTTCGCTGGGAATGACTTCTCGCAACATGAATTTGCAGAGGTCCTCAACTATGTTGTATAAAGTGGCTTCACTCATGCTCTTCGCCTTTTCAAAGTCTTTTTGCTGCACAGGAAGTTAGAAAACATCATATATTTAATGTTCATAATACATAATTAACAACCTTAATTACTTAGAGCATTAATTACCTTATAAGGGTTAGTCATATATCTTCCACCCTCTCTCATGAACTCACATACGTAGAATCCACAGTGGACCGATCCTAGTGGTTGCTTGTGACACTATATAAAGAAAAAGAGCATATTTGTGAGTTGCAACATGATGCGTATTCTATGTATATAGCTAGCGAGAATAACTTGGTAAACTTTCATACGTACCGGCCACTTATAAAAGAACCTCAAAGGCTGCCCCTGTATTCCTGACTCGCACTTTCCTCCTTTAATCTTATAATACCTATAGGCCCTATGATATCAAAAACATTCTGCAAGTTATTGTCAAACTCTTATAAAATTTTGTATGCATATTTTACTTAGCTTACCGTTCTAAGAGAGAAATGAATGGTGCATAAGTTGTTGGTTCATAGTCTGCGGAGTCTAGGACATGCACACGTCCATGCTTGGGATTAATCATTAAGCAGATCCAGTGGTCCCTGAGAGAATGAACTTTGTGATCAAAGTGCGCATTTTAACTATTAATACGATGCATGCAAACTGACACTTACCTAAAGTTATATGGTGCGAATATTAATTCCCTGTCTTGAAACTCTAGCATTGTCATGGCTAGGTAGAGGCCGTAACTAGCTATTTGTTTCTTTTCCCTTTTCTTTATTTCGTCCTCCTGCTCTTTTGGATCCAAACCTTTTAAGGAGTCATGATCTTTTCCGATCCTAAAAGTGTGCTCGTCCTCACATATCCTCATTGGGCTCATATACGCGACCCTTTTATTCGAATTAGTGCTTGGATCCGGACCGTACCGCATCTGTTGCTGTTCATATTGCATTCTGCAACGTGCACTTGTATGTTAGTATTAAAATTTAATGTAACTCACAAATAATAACTCACAAATTTAAAGCATTGTATGAGTGACACTTACAATGCAAACACAGTTATGAGCTGCACATCGAGTCTTTGTAGGTTCATCATTAACCACATGTCCTCGAAGGTCACAATTGCTCTTGTATGATCACTATTAAATGCCTCTGCTGGTATATCTACACTGATCGTGTCAATGCCAACAGAAGCTGCTCTCATATACCAGTCATGGAACCTTTTTACACCAGCTGGGACCTTTTTAAGTTTATCCCAAGTGAGTAGAGGCCTACCCAACTCATATTTCTTAGGGACATACTTATAATCATCTTTAGTGGGTGGCCTAATATTTACAAAAGCTGGTTCAGACTTCTTCGCTGCCTTCTCGTGCTCAGCCAAGTCAACTAATTTTGTCGTGCGGCTCACTGCAATTCCTGACAAAAATAGGGCAGTACCAGCAGACTTCCTCTTCTTTGGCTCGAACGGCGAAACCAATTTCGGCACCGAAAATTTTAACTTTTTTGGTGGCGGTGGTGTCGTCTCGTCATCTTTGGTTGGTTGTGGTGGTGTCTCGGCATTTTTGGGTGGTGGTGGTGTGGAAGATTCTGGTGGTGCTGGCGAAGGTTGTGGTTTAGGTGATGGTGGTGGGGATGGTGGGTGAGGCATTATAGGTGAGGATGGTGGAGCGAAGATCGGAGAGGGTGGTAGACTCGGAAGAGTTATGTTACCACCGACATCTGGAAGGGACGACTCCTGAGTCAGTGGTACTTCTTGGGATGAAGGTTGTGGTACCTCAGACAACAGGACGTCTCGTCGAGGTCAAAGAATGAAATTCTTGATAGCTTGTCCCAGCTTCTCAATACCCTCAGGACCAGGAATGTCTAGCATGTCATCCTCATATCCTTGGACAACTGTCTGCACTTCCACCCTACAATAGTCCTCTGGAATTTTGCTACCATGAAACTGGCGCCCCGGGATTGCAAGTCCTGTGGCTACTTCCCTTGTACGATTATTGTTAAGACCGTACCTTATGACTAGGGAGCAACGAACAGGACTTTCAATCTCGTCAACTGGATACCGGTCCTTGTTTCCAGTAGACGCCACACTACTTGGGACAACTGGAGCCTGTTGTGATGTTGTCGGGGGCGACCACTAGCTGCATCTGGCGAGGCTGACCACTCAATTGGCTAGACATTGCAGACGCCAGTCGCTGCATCAACTCAGGAGGAGGATCGGAGAGCATTTTATTCATCACCTGTTCGACTTCTTTCTTAGCCTCCTCCTTAAAAAAATTAGACAATTCTTCCTTGTAGCGATCGCGTTTTCTATACATTCCTTCCCACTCTGGTCCGAATCCTTCTTTCCATCCTTCCTTGGATGAGATACCTCGTACACGACCGGGATGCTCTGGGTTACCCAGAGCAACAGTAAGAACATCCTTCTCCCTTTGTGGCTTAAATTCGCCTGCTTTCTGCTTAGCTGCCACCTTGAAAATATTCTTCGCAGCCTCTTCGACCATTGGGTCAGCAAATGACAAGCCAGAATTGGCTTTCTTTGCCGGTACCCGAGCACGAACCCACCGCGAGCCCCTGCGACCAAGTTGGTCAGGGAGCGCCGGCAAGCCCTGAGCCCTCTGCGCTTCATCCTCTTGCTCCCATTGGGCAAGCTTGCGCTGGTAACCACCTGTGCCTAGGTGGTGGTGGTACTTGTTCCTTTTTGCGAGTTCAGATTTGGATTCGCTCAAAGCTTGAACTCATCAGAA